>NC_134855.1:11728288-12028288 GCF_049852395.1 Peromyscus maniculatus bairdii | reverse complement strand
GATTGTGGACCTATCCTGAGTGCAGTTGGCCATTCTTGGACTATCTAGACAATACTGTAAGAGGCATTCTCATAAATTCCCTTTTTTGTTTTTGTTTTTGTCTCTTCAAGACAGGGTCTCACTATGTAGCTCTAGCTGTTCTGAAACTCACTATGTAGACCAGGCTGGCCTCCAATCAGAGATCCACCTACTTCTGCCTCTTGAGTGTTGGGATTAAATATGAGTCACCACACCCAGCTGTAAAATCTCTATTATTAAAAAATAAATTTATTATTTATTATAGAGAAGTAGCTATAGATATTTACATCCCATTAGTTCTGTTCCTCTAGAAAACCTTACTGTCCTAGTTGTCAATTTAACACATTCTAGAGTCACCTAAGAAGGAGAGTCTCAATTTAGGGACTGCCTAGATCAAACTGGCCTGTGGACCTGTCTGTGGGGGGTTATCTTAATTGTTAACTAATACAGGAGGGCCTAGTCCACTATAGGAAGCACCATTCCCTAGGCAGGTGTGGTGCTGAGCTGTATAAAAATGCTAGCTAAGTACAATCCTGTTAGCAAGCCATCAAGAAGTGTTCCTCCATGGTTTCTGCTGTGCTTCCTTGGCTGTGAGTCAGTTCCTGTTGAGTGGAAGGCTGTATGGAAGAGCTGGTAGGTCTGCCTTCAGGTTCCAGTCTTCAGTTCCTTCCCTCAATGATGGATTGTGCCTGGAATTGTAAGCCAAATAAATCTTTTTGTCCCCTAAATTGCTTTTGGTCATGGAGCTTGTCACAGCAATATAAATAGAACTGGAAGACCTGCCTAACACATCAGAGATCAGACAGTGAGGGACACTCCAGAGCTCACTGGAAAGGGCAATGGAGCCTGACGTCCACCCTGACAAAGACAGAACAAGAAATGAAAGGCATGACCAATCTCACTCAGCCAATCGACCAACTCTAGCAGTATGGAAAGAGCCAGCACCTCATGTCCAAGTTCACTCTTGAAACACAAGGCCAGTTTAACACAGGAAAGTAATGCTATTGACAGCATTAATAAGCTAAAGGAGGCACTCAGGCAAGCATCTGTTAGCTTCTTTCTACACTCTCGCCAAGTGTTTGAGGAAAGCCAATAGCCAGACTCTTGCCTGAAGCCAGAGCATTAGCTGTAGCTCTCCATCCATCCCAGGAGGAGAAACATGACCACGAAGATGCAAAACTCCATGCAGTATCATACCCAGCTGACATACACAGCCCAGAAACAGCTGTGGGCTTCTTCTAGGAGCTGGTAAAGAAGTCAGGGCTGGAGGGCCCACGACTCGGGCAAGAAGGAAGTGTGGAGCATGAGCTGGCTGTCTGCTGGCCTTCCTCCTCGAGGCGGTTGGCCACTGTGACACACAGCTCAAGAAAAGAGCAGGACAGAAGCAGCAGCAGGAGGCTGAATACCTAAGTTTCAACAATGTGAGAAAACAAAAAATGGAGAGCTGGGAAGATGGCTCAGCAAATAAAGTAGTTGTCAAACAAGTATGGAGACTTGAGTTCAGATACCCAACACCCATATTAAAGCAAGGCGTGGTGGTGTAGGACTGTGGTCCCAGTGCCAGAGGGTGGAAACAGCAGAGTCCTGCAGCTCTCTGCCTACCCCATCTCTCAGAATTGGTAAGCTCCGTGTTCAGTGATAAACACTGTCTCAAAAGTGGGGGTGCAGAGAGATGGCTCAGTGGTTGAGAACACTTGCTGCTCTTGCTGAGGACCCCGATTCCACATGGTGGCTCAGGATGGTCTATAACCAGTCTATGGGTTTCTGCGACTTCTTCTAGCATGTTATCATTGCACTGCACACGATGATGTGTGTTCATACATGCAAGCAAAAAAAAAGATGGTAAGTATACAAAGTGAAAATAAATCTTGAAAAAGAATAACTAGAAATAAATGAGCAACTGAGGAAGACACTCAGCCCTCTGGCCATATGAACTTGCACACATGTGTATACTTCACAGGAGAAAGAAACAGGAAGAGAGGGAGGGAGGGGCGGGTACAAGGAGATCAGAGAGCATCCAGGAAAGTTCCAGGGAAATCCTGAAGAAGACACCTAGGACTAAAGAGGGAGCCAGCCACAGTCGGGTCTTCAGGTCACAGACCTCAGCTCTGGAGAAAGAGAGCCCTGCACTGCATGGGATTCATCCACTGTCACTGTAAACTTCTGAAGGGGTTTTAAAACAGCACTTCCTTTAGGAGCACAGCCCCAGCCAGAGCCTTGACATATTGTCGTCCACAAGGTCTGGCACTGAGTCAAATATTACCAGTCAACCTGAGAGACAGATCAAGAGGAAATGAAATGAACAATAGAAAGAGGCCTGTGGGAACTCGAGATATTAAAGTCATCAGCTGTAGTATCTTAGGTTTCTGTCGGTGTGACAAGACACCTGAGGTAAACAGCTCAACAGAAGAGAAGATCTATGGCTGCTCGTGTCTTCCGAGGTTTCAGTCCACCGTCACTGGGCTCTGTAGCTTCTGGGCCCATGCACCATGAGTAGAAATGTGGTGGGAGGAAGCTGCTCGCTCCGGCGGAGTCAGGAAGGGTTGGGGAGGAAAAGAGGAGGAGATGGATGTTTACAGGCACACACACACACACACACACACACACACACACACACACACACACACACAGTGAACGGTGTCTTACCTCCTTGGGTGGGAGGTGGGGGTTGCTGTATATTTCCTATCCAAGTTGTATCATGTGGTCTTTAAGTAATTCTGATCAAGATAATCAAGAAGAGAGGTGGCATTGATGAGCAATTTGAGAATAGGAATATATGTATACTCAAGTTGACAATATATTAGTTTAGGAGGGTGAGATAATTCAAGATTGAGCACAAAAGGAGAACAGACACAGCCAGAGGAGAACTGGTGGTTTTGGAAGGTGAGTTGAGTGAACAGGTGGAGAATCATGAATTCCAAACCAGGCTTAGCTGCATAGGCAGATCTGTCTCAAAAATAAACTAATTAAATAAAGATATAAAAAAGGTGTTAAGATTGGGAGCATAGCACTGTTACTTAACACAATACAGGAAGTTCTAGGAGGCCACGATCAAGAAAAGAAAAAAGAAAAAAAACACAGATGGAAATGGAAAATTATTGTCTCTATAGGAAACCAAGAGGAATTTGTAAGAATCTGAACTTAAACATGGCCAGAAAAGTCATGCAAAATCAACACGCATGAAAACATACGTGAACATCTAAGTCACACACACAATTCCATTTACAAACAGGAAAGATACTTAGGCATGAACTTAAGAAAAAAATGTAAAGGGTTCATACAGAGCTGGAGCTGCAGGCAGTTGAGAGTCATCACGTGGTGTTTGGAATCAAGCCTGGGTCTCTGGGACATTCTCTCCAGCACTCTGGGCAGGTTTGGTGCGTCAGACAGGTTTATCTCACAGTGCATGTGGAAGAACACAGGTGACGGAAAGGCAGAACCTGAGTCCTATCACGGGTAAAACCATGTTGAAGGATAAAGTGCGGAGCCAAAGAGTAACACAGATTGACGGCCAGAGCCGGAAGGGGGCCACCAAACCATCACGCCCAGCTGACAGCTAAGGAGTACAGAGGCCCTGCTCCAGAGTGGAGGGATGCTGCTCACAAAGGATGTTTCAGGACTGGACACCCACGGGCCAGAGACCCAACTCACAAAAGGTGTCTTCTGACCTCCATACGCATGCTATGGCATGTACACACACACACACACACACACACACACACACACACACACACACACGAGAAAAAAAACACATGTAAAATTTTAAAGGTCTGACTTTGATCTTAAGTTCACATCTTTGCCCCCAAAAATTAACTCACCGAAAAGATCACAGATTTAAGTGTAAAATTTAAAATTAAAAAATGTTCAGGGAACAAATGTAGGAGATTATCTCCTAGCCCTCCGGCAGCTTCCTAGCTGATATCAAGATAATGAGGAAGGGAAAATTGATAAAACGGCCTTAATCACAATTAAAATGGTTACCCTTTGAACAATATTTTATCCAATTGGCACTTAGCCAGGGACCCAGCATATTCCATGAGGCTAAATGAATAAAAATAAATGTGTTGTTCTTCAGAAAACAGAACTAACATTCCATCTCACTGAGATCAAAGAAATGCCAGTGACTTTTTTCAGTACTCACGTATGATCATAAAATCAAGCCATTTACAAAGTAAATACAGAGAGGAACCTGATGAATCTGAGGGAGGCCGGCTTCAAAGGATTACAAGGGAAAGGGCCCATGATTAACCTGGACGCATCAGGGGCATCTCTCATGCTCAGAGATGCGCGCAGGTAGCAGCTCTTCACCACACCCACTCAGTGAGCACAGGGCTTCCAGGCAAGATGCTGTAGAGTCACCACGATGTGTGGGTGCTTTAACTGGCTTTCCACAGGAGCTAGAGATGGCTCAGTGGTTAAGAGCACCTTAACAGCTGCTCTTGCAGAGGCCCAGGGTTCAGTTCTCAGTACCCACATGATGGTTCACAACCATCCATAACTCCAGTTCCAGGACATCTGATACCCTCATCTGGCCTCCATGGGCACCAGGCAGGGACATGGTGCACATACATACATGCAGACAAATGCTCGTATGCCTAGAATAAAATAAATAAATCTAAAACAATTTAAAAAAAAAGGAACACTCAAGGAAATTACTAGATTTCACGAATGCAAAACTGATAAACAAAACTCAGTTACTTGAGGAGTGTGGCAGTGCGTGCCCTTTAAGCACTCTGAGCATAGAGATAGGCAGACCTCTGAGTTCAAGGTCTCATAGACAGCCAGGCCTACATAGTGAAACTCTGTCTCAAAAACCAACAAACAACAACAAAAAGCAATTGCTTTCCTTTATACTAAGCAAAATTAAATAAAGATGGAAATGAAAAATTTAAGGCTATTGCTGAGAATAGAATAGATATTTATATAATAGTTCCTGGAGGAAATACAACAGAATATGCTTGGAGCATTTATGAAGAAAGTAATAAAAGGCATTTGATGCTGTGTGGAGATATGGAGAGATTATTCTCAATACCCAAACCACACTCCACAGATGCCTCCAACCTCCCCCATTCACACTGTGGACTGTGGTTTCATGATAAACTACACCTGGATGGCTTTGGTGTGACTGGCGCTTGACAATCCCGGCCAAGGCCAAGAAAAGCAAAGATTGTCCAGGGATCTCTAAGAAGCACCCTGGGGCCTTGACAGTTACTGCAGACTCAGAGGATGCCCCAGTCTGTGGCATACCCAAGAATCCAGCCAGTGAGCTGGGCAAGAGAAAGAGAAACATGCAAACGTAGAAACACAACTGTTGTTATTCAGTTGGTGTGATTGTATATGTAGAAAAGGAGAAATTCCAAAGTGTTTGAATTCTATGAGATTGCTGAGTAAAGGCCAAAGGCAAAGCAAAAGCTAATTGGTTTTCTATGTAGTAGCAACAAATACTCGAGAAGTCTTTTAAGTAGCATTTAAATGGTACCAACTACTTAAGAAAAAAAGTCACTACAAAAATGTGTGGGAGCACTCCACGCAATGCCACAGAGTGTTGCTGGGGGAAACTGAGGACCTGAGCAAGTGGAGGTCTGTCCCCATTCATGGGTGGGAAGACATAATGTTGTAAACATATCAAAGCTTACAGGTTGAGGGGTTAACCTAGTCCCCAGCTCTGCAAAAAAAGGGAAAATGTATATTTTTCTCCCTAAATTGATGTTTCATGTTACAACATGCTTCATGGGACTAGATTAACAGATTCTAAATTACAGATGGAAATGCAAAAGAGTCAGGAACACCGGGGTCCTGAAGATACACACAGGACTGGGATTCTGTCACCTGAGATGGAAATGTGTTAGGGGTCATGATGAGCAGATAGGCCAGCCAGAAAATATATGCACACATAAACACACAAACATATACACATGCATATATATGCACACACATACCTATACTCACATATATATGCATACATAGACACTCATGCATGTGCACACATACACACATGCACACACACTCATACTCTCTCAGATACACACACTTTCACACATGCATACATACATTCATACTCTCTCAGATGCACATACTCATACATGTGCATACATACACACACACTCAGATACACACACACTCATAAATACACACATGTACACACACTCGGATACACACACACTCATATATACACACATGCACATACATACTCAGATACACACACTCATATATATGCACACATGCACACGCACACTCAGATACACACACTCATACATGTGCCCACATGCACACACATACTCGAATACACACACACTTTCACACATGAACTGCATTTGTTATTTTCCCTGTCATTATGACAGAATATGGGAGAAGAAGCAGTTTCAGAGCAGAGGGGCCGACGTGCGCTCAAGGTTTGAGACACTGTCCATCCACCATGCTGGGGAGGGTGATGGCTGAAGCTTGAAGAAGTTGGTCACAGCACATCTGCAGTCAGGAAGCAGAGTGCAGGTGGGAAGCAGGCTGGGCTTCACAGCTTCACGGTGAGCCTCCCTGTGAGGCTCCACCTCCTACAGGTTCCACAGCCTTCCAAAAGAGTCCCAATTCCTGAGACTAAGTTCAAACACATGAGCCTGTGGAGGAATCTCATTCTCTCTCTCTCTCTCTCTCTCTCTCTCTCTCTCTCTCTCTCTCTCTCTCTCTCTCTCTCTCACACACACACACACACACACACACACACACACACACACACATACACACAGAGAGAGAGAGAGAGAGAGAGAGAGAGAGAGAGAGAGAGAGAGAGAGAGAGAGAGAGAGAGCATGTACACCTAGCAAGTCTTTCTCATACACACACAAGTCATCAACTTTACAACAATGCTCTGCCGCTCAGTAGAGGAAGTCTTTTCCAATACAATGGTGCTGTGTTGACTGACTTTCCCCTTCTTCATGCCCACGCACAGAAATCCATTCAAAGTGGGTCCTAATAGTAGAACAAGAGATTAAAAACATGAAAACACTAGAATAAAAGATAAGATGGTTTCATAGCCTTTAAATAGCTTAGCCTAAGAGAGGCACACACACACACACACACACACACACACACATACATCATACATACATACGTACAAACATAAAAATAATCCCAAACTTATTGATGTACAGGACTTCAGTCAAATTAAGAACTTTCATTTGTCAAAAGAGTAGGAGGGCAAGAGATGGGCAAAAAGACATTTCAAAGCATAGACCCCAAGGCACGGGCTCTACAGCACATAATGGATCCCACAAGTCAATAAGAAAAGTGTGCAAATAGCTCAATTTTTTAATTGGCAAGAAACCAAACAGACACTAATCAACAGAAGACATGCATTCTTCTTCACACACAAAGGTGTTCAGTTCACACACAAAGGTGTTCAGCTCTCTCAGCCCAGGAAACACAAACCAAGGCCACAGAGCTATTCCTCCACAGTGGCCAGAGAGGCTAAAACTAAGCAGACAATACTAAGTGCTGACAGAAGGTTGGGCGTCCCTTGTAGGGGTATCTCACTTTTGAGCTTTTCTGAATCACATTGTCATCTACAAAGTTTATGCTTGAGATCCACACATCAAGTTACTTAAAAAAAATCACAAAAACCTTCATAATGTTTGGATAAAATAAGTTAATGATGTTGTGTTAGACTGCACTCATAGCTATCTGTGGCCCACGGGCCATGGGTTGGACATACCTAAACTTTCATGTTCTGCTGGTAGAGTGAAAAAATGATAATAATAACATACAGAAATGCCAGAAAACTCTACAACAACGTGCTCCAGAATCCAGAAATCGTGGGGCCACATGAAGATGAGCAAGAATGCCCGTGGATACCATGTGCATATGAGTGCATACTGTATATATGGAACCTGCCATCAACCTGTATGGTGAACAGGCAAAGTGTAGCGTTTAATCACACAGCAGAGAACTGCATGCTTGGGAAAGACACAGATGAAGGAATCACGTGATGGGCTAAGTGTACATGGTGTGTGTTTCTATCACACAAAACTTACAAGCAGGCTGTCACCTGACAGTCTAGCTGAGGCAAAAGCATCCCTTGAAAGACACAAGCTAGCCAAACTCCCACGCAAGGAAAAGACAAGCTGAGCAAGCCCGTGTCTAGTAAGACCTAGCATCAGTAAGTAACAACCTTCTGGAAAAGAAGACATCAGGCCCTGAGGGGTTCTCTGGTGAATTCTACTGAAAGAAAAAAATTGCACCAGCCCTCAATACACTCTTCCAGAAAAACACACAAGTGTGAGAACATCACTGGTCCACTCTGGGGCCAGCTGCCTTGATGTGATGGTTAATCTTGATTGTCCATATGGCAATGTTTAAATTCATTATGGAAACACATCTCTGGGCATGTCTGCAAGGGATTTTCTGGATTGTGTCAGTTGAGGTAGGAAGATCCACCGTAAGTGTGGGCCATAGCACTCAGTGGTCCTGGAGCGTGGATTGAGTAAGGAGAAGGCATGTTTGAGCACCAGCATTCATTGCTCTCTGCTTTGGAGCTTCTGGTGCAATGGGATCACATGCCTCACGCTCCTGCTACCACGCCTCCCTCACTGTGACAGACTGCACACCCCAACTGTGAGTCGAAATACACCCTTCCCTCCGCTGCTTCTGCCAGGTTTTAGATACGGCGGTAAGACAGGTAAATAATACATGTAGTGAATTTCACCTGTCAGCTTAACTAGACTACAGGGAAAGAGTTTGCAACGAATTTCCCA
Source organism: Peromyscus maniculatus bairdii (assembly GCF_049852395.1). Lineage (NCBI taxonomy): Eukaryota > Metazoa > Chordata > Mammalia > Rodentia > Cricetidae > Peromyscus > Peromyscus maniculatus. The sequence continues at coordinate 12,019,528 of NC_134855.1, read as the reverse complement.
GATACTCTGCAGTGTGAGGGGAAGCTTGGGAGACTGGCCTAAACCAACCTGTTCTCCCCCAGTGCTGAACCCATTCACCCAGCCCAGACCAGGTAGGGTCCTTGCAGGAGCTCATGAACACATACAGCAAAAGTAACTACCTAGATGGAGGTACTGTGAGCCCATGAACGGAACAACTATGGTACATGATACTCCACCCCCAGTTTAGCTGTAGACTTAGCACCCTTCCTGACCAAACATGTTCTGAGTGTGGTTGACAGCCGTGCCCATTCTAACATGTATATGGAAAAGAAAGTGACCTTTTAAAAAGCTGCAGCAAACCATAAGCTCACTGATTCTGAAAAGGAGCAGAATAAGAGGAATCGTTTTCTCCTCCATTAAGATGCACTCACAGCTACATTCATCAAGACACCGGGGTGTGGCCTGTGGGGAACAAGTGTACCCCTGTATGGATGAGCATTCGTGATATGAGCACGGCCATGTCAAAGACCCCAATACCTCAGACCTATGGAATGGCAAGGCCTTCCCCAGGTTAGGCTCAGAGGAACAGCAAGGCCTTTGCCTGATGTGGTTCCAATGTTCACAGTGTGTACAGAAATTATCCACCACAGCTTTCTCTTCCCAGATGGCTGTAGCCTCAGACTGTTCCCCTTGATAGACCCCTACGGAGGTTAGCTAACCCCCTCCTCCCTCAGCTGTGTATAATAAAGGGCTGAGTGTCCAGGCTGGGACGAGTTTCCATCAGAGCTCGTGATCCACCTGACCCCAACTTTCTCTGTGTGTGTTGGCCATTTCTTCATCCCCTATCACCCAAGTCATGTCAACTCCAAAGCAGTGCAGGTCTCGGTGCTAGGCCAAGAGACAGATACACATGTCATTGGGACAAAATAGAACTTGAGCCTCACAAACAAAACTTCAAACACTTTGAGGGCCTGGGGAGGTGGCTTAGTTGATAAAGTGCTTTCTTCAAATGCATGAGGACCCAAGTCTGACCCCTAGTGACACATAGAGGTCAGATGTGGCTGGAAACACCTGTAATTCATGGCTAGGGAGGCAGAGACGGGAGGACTCCTGGAGCTTGCTGGACAACTAGACAACTAGTCTTGACAAACCAATGAGTTCCAGGTTCAGTGAGAGACCCTGCCTCAAAAAAGTCAGGTAGAGAATCACTAAGGGGAGACACTTGACATCAACCTCTGGACAATAGGCAAAGAGAGACAGAGACAGAGAAAACCTGCAGTTTAAAGCAGGAAGCATAGTATTTGTAATAATTAATGTTGTACCCACGGGCACAACAGTGACCATATTAAGTATAAAATGTAAGAAAAAGAAAACTAAAAGAAATCTTCAGGACCTAGGTCACAGCTTTTAGATCCATCAGTTTAGATGAAGACAAGCTAGAGAGAATAAAAATACTGTTCTCTCTCTCTCTCTCTCTCTCTCTCTCTCTCTCTCTCTCTCACACACACACACACACACACACACACACACACACACACACACACTCACATTCTCTCTCTCTCTCACACACACACACACTCACATTCTCTCTCTCTCTCTCTCTCTCTCTCTCTCACACACACACACACACACACACACACACACACACACACACACACACACACACACGGAGGCCAGAGGTTGACATCTGTCTTCCTCACTCACTCTCCATCCTATTTGCTGAGACAGGGTCTCTCCCTGAAGTTGAGTTCACTGACTCAGCTAGACTGGCTGGCCAGCAAGTCCCAGGGATCCTCCTGTCGCTGCATTCCCAGGACTAGCATGACAAACGTGGGCCATTCTACCTGATGTTTTGCAAAGGGATTGGAACTCAGGCCCTCACCTTGCACAGCAAACATTCTATCAGCTAAGTCATCTTCCCAGCCCGACAAATCACAAATGTGACAAAGGACAAGTATCTACAATACATAAAGAATTCTCAAAACTCAAATTAAAAAGCAATGCAATTATATAATAAGCAAGAGGCATGAGCAGGCATATTTCCAAAGGGGTTAGGCAGATGGTAAACAGACCCATGAAAAGATGTCCAGTGTCACCAGCCAATAGGGAAGCACAAATTAAACCCACAGTGAGCTATCACAACAGGCAAATAAAATGAAAAATAAAGACCAAACCAAAGGCTGTCAAGGGTGAGAGATATTGCATAACTCATATCCTGCTGGTGAGATGGTGAAGGCTATAACCACTCTGAAAAGCAGGCTGGCAGCTTTTTGTAAAACAAAACCCACAACAACATTCCCCAGCAATTGGACTCCTGGGCATTTATCCCAGAGACACGAAAACACGTTCACTCAAAACTTAAACAAAAATGTTCCCGGCAGCTTCAGGTGTCATGTCTCCAAAAAGGGACCAGGTGCCCTTCAACAGCTAACAATCCCACCATGGAAAACTGCAGCATTGAAAGGAGCCATAGATAGGCAGGCTGTTTAGATGAATCCCACGGGGACAGGACCGAGTGGAAAGAAGGATTCTGAAGGTCATGGCTGCAAGATGCCTTTTATAGACTATCCCAGAAGAACAAGCCACAGAGACAGCCGGCAGAGGAGTGACGACCAGGGCCGGGCAGAGCTGGGACTGGGGAGAATCGGAAGTGGTGGTGGCCAGAAAGGTCCCCCACCAGACGTCACGTGGAGACAGACGCCCTGCAACTAGATGTTACCGATGTCAACATCGTGGTTGTGGTATCAATTCTGGTTCTAGAACTAGTCACCACTGGTAGAGTGCATGGATCTCTAATCATTCCCTCCAGCCGCACACCGATCTAAAATTGATGGACATCATATACCCCAGGGGCCTCTGGCACCAGTCTCCACACCCAGTCCTGTGCGGTTTCTGCAGCTGGGGAAGGCAGGCGCCTCGTGCGGTTTCCGCTTTTGTAATATGCTCATCACTGAAAGCAGGGAGGGCTGCTGTGAAAGCACCAGGGCCCTGTGTTCTGTCAGTTTCACTGCTAATATAAATTTGCTTGGCTGTGACAGACACAGGGCTGTTCTGGCAGAGAGGGAGAAAAGAAGCGCCTGGCCTGGCCTTTTCTGCCGATGGAGTTAAATGCTCTCTGGGGCTGCCTGAGGCAGGAAGAAGGGCTGAGCTTCCGGGTAGGCTTCAATGTGACTTGGCTTTATTCCTTTCCAGCAGCTGGCCTGAGATGCCCTGTCTCCTGTCAGAGAGGGGAGCACTCTGCACACTCCCCAGTGCAGGGGACTAAAATGTGAAGAGCTTTGGGAAGGTTGCGGGGACAGGGACATGGCTGCTACAGCATGCAGGAGCCTTGCGAGCCCAGGCGCAGGCTACTTCTCATCTGCAAGAAGGGAGGCCAGATGGAATCATGCTGGCGGGAGGAAGGCGGCAATGGCCAAGGTTAGGTCCTGCGTTGCCTATGCATTGGAGGAAAGGCTTCTTTCATACATGAGCTATAGGGTCAGTTGGAGTTGATTAGGAAAAGTCAGAGCCCTGTTCCAGAGCTGCAGACAAAGTGGTACAGCATCTCAGTCTGCAAAGAGCTGAGTCCCTCAAAGAGCAACACAGAATTTCCATGCTGTCCAGCACACTGATCCAAGCATGCACCCAGGGAAAATAATGATATATGTCCACACTATAATCCCAGTGTTCACTGGGGCCACTTTCATAATAACCCAAGGGAGCTGGAGAGATGGCTCAGCTATCTCTTGCCCCTCATGCAGAAGACTGGATTTGGTTCCCAGTACCCACGTTAGATGGTTCACAACCATCTATCACTTAATTCCAGGTGTGCAGACACCTTCTTTTGTTTCTGTGGGTACCGCATGAGCATAGTGCAATTCAGACATGCAGGCAAACACACACGCACAAATACAATTTAAAATAATCATAATAACCACCTAAGAAGGAACACAGCCAGTGTGTTCCCACAAGTAGACAGGTAAGCGACGGTAGCCTCCACACACAGGAGGAGAAAGTATGTGTTGCACCTCACAGCCTGTGATGAGAGAAGGGATCCAGACCTCAAAGACTTGGTGTGTGCAAAGTGCCCAGAAATAGCAAAGCCACGGGAGAGAGTATGTGAGTGGCTGCTTAGTGCCTTGGGTGGCAACAGCTAAGAGGCATGGTATCTCTGTCTGTGTATGTATCTGTCTGTCCGTCTGTTTCCGACAGCATCTGGCTGTGTAGCCCCGGCTGGCCTGGAACTTACTATGATGTAGCCCATGCTTTGGCAATCTCCCTGTCTCAGCTTCACAAGCACACTGGGATGACAAGTGTGCACTACCACAGCTGCCTCGGGGCCTTCTCTTTGTACAGCCAGCCCTGCAGCATAAGCCCAAGTCAGGGAGACCAGAATGCAACCTGCCGCAGGCCGGGGACAAAGCCTGACTGGCCCAGGAACAGGCGGGAAGGAGAGAGAGAGAGAGAGAGAGAGAGAGAGAGAGAGAGAGAGAGAGAGAGAGAGAGAGAGAGAGAGAGAGAGCCCTCTCAGGTTGCCCACCTCTGGGCTCTGACGTCCAGTGACAGTATCCAAAGCACCAGTCTCTGGCTGGGAACCTGTAACTTCAGGCCACACACAGGACAACGCTAGGCTCAGAGGCCATTCAGTGAGGTGAAGAGGATAGACCTGAGCAGGTGTTCTGGAGTGTGTGCCTCTGTCTTCCTCAGCCTCTTCCTGTGAGCCTCTGGAAGCCCACAGGCCCTCAGAGACACAGATGGTTCCCAAGCATCCCTCTGGCAATGCTTCTCACCTAACCGCCGTGGAAAGGCCTCAATAGCTGGCAGTTTATTCTCAGCTAACAAGAAGGTCCAGAGCACAGGATGACGGGGGTTGGCAGGGCTGAGGTCCAGCCCAGTGGGGACCTCCCCAGGCCCAGCTGGCACCATTCGCTCTCCACACACCCCTGGGCTCTGCCTCTCTGCTCCCACAGGCTCCTACAGCCTCTGCCAGCCTCCCCACCACCTGCTCACCAGCCGGCCTGCTGCAGGGGCTTCCGGCAGGCTCTGGCTGAATAATTTATTGTACACTCATGAGCAAATGGGAGGAAATATAAACAGCCGTGCATGGGGCCGTGTGTGTGTGTGTGTGTGTGTGTGTGTGTGTGTGTGTGTGTGTGTGTGTGTGTGTGTTTAAACATATGAACTATTTCTCTGATCTAATCTAGGACAAGGTACTTACCGACCATCACAAAGGTAATTCACCCAGGCTGATAACAAGCTCCTGGTGCTGTGCCTGGGCTTCATCCATTATTGTTTCGAACCAGTTGTTCGTGTTTTCAATACAAAGGAAAAAAAAAAAAAAAGATTCGCTTTTGAAAACAGTGTCAACCAGAATCTGGACATGGGAGGGGGTAGTTTCCCATTATGGGCTGTGTTCTGAAATGTTCTCCAAGACAGGGGAAACCTCCTGCCAGAGCCACCAGAAGGCACCCTAGGGTGAAAGTGCAGTGTAGACCAGAAGTCACTGGAATTGACACCCTTAGTCTATGTGGGTTCCTTTGGTGACCGCCTCAACTCCTGGCTCAGACTTCCCCCCAAGATCCTGACGCATTTGCTCTGAGAGCCCGGACCCCACTACCTCTCACCTGGCCACAGGCTCCCAGGGCTGGGGTTGGAACATAACTCTGCCCTGCTCTTGACCCTGGGTATGTCCCTTCCTCTTGGCTGGGAGTGGAGTGGTTTGGTTTCCCCCTGGGGGAATGGGAACAGAAGCCTGACCTGCCTATGTATCCTAGGCCATTTGGGAAGTGGTTAAAATCTGTTCTTAGATAGGGACATGCATTTTCTAAAGCCTCCATGTGTTCCCAGGAAACAGGCTTTCCATTCTGCGTGGCCTCTAGGTCGCGGCCTCATCAAGTCTCCAATCCTGGGTCTCCACAGAGGCTGTAACAGGCGAGGAAGAAGGCCCAGGTCAGTCAGTCCCTTTCCCCCTCATTGGCCACCAGCTGTGTTCACCTACCTCCAGCACAGGGAGTCCCTGTTCTGCGTCACCTGCTCATCCCCAGTGTGACTATTCATCTTGGTCTTTGGGGTGATTAGTATCAGTCGCCTCTGTAAGAGAAAGACCAGGACTCACATGGGGAGCTGCCTGCCACACACACACACAGGTCTCAGCCAGGTCTACAAGCCCAAAGGGCCTCCTCCTCTGTCACTCCATTAGCTGTCCTTGGCCTGGTAAGAGCTAGACCAAGACTGCCATACTCATTAGGGTGGAACGTGCCCTACTAAAGTCACAAGGAACCTGACAACCCAGTCCCTACTGTGCCTCAGACACTCGGACCATGTCCACCTCAACCTGGTCCCCACGCTGGCTTTCCAGATGAATGTGACCTGGTGGTGGCTTTCCACTACAGAGTTCTAGGATGGGTTCTTGCCTACAAAAGCTTACAGACAAGGTGCATAGCCCAACACCTCAAACACCAAGGCATAGGGGGCCCTTCCGGTTGTCCCATGATGCCTCACTCCCTGGTTCCCTCCACAGAGCATCACCCTCTGCTTCTTCTGTTCTTGAGCCTAGGCCTGGGCTTCTCCCATTGTGGAAAAGGCTCCTGGTACCTGCCTAACCATCTCCCTAGCAGACAGGGAAGGAACCGCGGGAGATGCCTGTTTTATGTACACAGAACTGAAGGGGTGAGACAGTCTACAGGTACTCATCGTCTGTTCCTGACAAATGCTTGCACTGCTGGGCACAGGACAGGCCCAGCCTTCGTTGTAGTACCGCCCTGGGGAGCCACGAGATGTGCACTGTTCAAGGCTTGACCCTGACTCCTGGGGCGGGGGCGGGGGGGGGGGGGGTGAGGGAGGATAGTTCTCTCTTGTTCTAATTATTCATAACACTAATTACTCATAACAAGAGGCTGAACAAAGCAAAAAATGTCCCCAAACTCCAAAGTAGGACACCAAGTCACCAAGATGCTGCTCAGAGGGAAACCAGGGCCTGCTTACCGAGCCTCAGTAGCTGTAGGGCTGGCCAGTGGCACTCACCAGGACTTCCTAAAGCCAAAAGCAAACCTCACAGCTCCTCAGTACACACATGTAGAGATCATTCTGGAAGCCTACAGTTCTGCAGAGGGGACTCAGGAGACACCCAAAGATGTGCACACAGGTCCTCACCCAGGGTCACTTGGAGATGCCCTATGGAGGACATCCACGTGGATCTTTACCCAGGGTCATCTGCAGATGCCCTATGAAAGGCATCCACATGGGTCTTCACCCAGGGTCATCTGGAGATACCCCATAGAGAGCATCCATATAGGTCTGTACCCAGGGTCATCTGGAGATACCCTATGGAGGACATCCGTTTGGGTCTTCACCTAGGGTCTTCTGGAGATGCCCTATGGAGGACATCCACATGGATCTTCACACAGGTTCATCTGGAGATGCCCTTTGGAGGACATCCATGTGGGTCTTCACTAAGAGTCAGCCAGAAGCTCAACCCCAGCCAAAGATATTGTCAACCACAAATTTTGAAAAGATCACCTGTTTTAGAGATCCCTAAAGAATTTCTCTAATAATGGAAACCAATACCACCACACACTAATGTCCTGGGTGCCCTTGATAAATGGGGATGGAGGCACATAATTCAACACAGAATATCCCAGGGTTGTCTGTCAAGTAAATAATAATGATAAGGATGAGTATGAAATGGCCCACCGCCCTCCACAGACACCTAGTGTTCCTGACCTCAGGGCTCCATGCCTGAGTTTAATGGTCTCAGCCACTGTTGAATGTGAGGTATGAGTTCTCCTTCTAGATGAAGATCCTGAGGCTCCTGGGGATCAAGCGTGTAACAAAGGTTAGTCATCAGGTGCCAGAGCCAAAAGTAGATCCAGTCCACCTCCTCCAGTCCTGTCACCATCCTGGACACCTCTAAAGGTAGGGCTCACAGCCACTGCCCTACCAAGCGCCAATCCTTTAGACCCCTTACATTGGCTGAAACAATCCCATAACAATTGTGAGAGGGGGATGGAACGCTGTATTTCTTTTTCACAGATGAGAAAATTAGAAATAAGGAGAATAAGTAATTTGGCTGACCACTTAAAAATATGGATGAATAGATAAGTGGATAAATAGATATCTATACAACATAGATGGGAGAAAGGAAGGAAGGAAGGAAGGAAGGAAGGAAGGGAGGGAGGGAGGGAGGGAGGGAGGGAGGGAGGGAGGGAGGGAGGAAGGAAGGAAGATGAATGGCTAGTTGAAAAAATGATGGATAGATGACAGATAATAGATTAGTAGATGGATGGATGTAAGGACAGATGGATTGAAGGGTAGACAGACAGATGAATAAATGGATGGATAGACAGATGGACGGAAGAGTAGGCCAGTAGGCAACCTAGGATCACATGGAATCATGTGACCATCTCTCTCTGCCATATAGCCAGTCCAAGCCTCCTCCACACAAAGTCAGCAACAGCACTAATGGAAGACAGGAGTGTATAGTTTTAGACTAGGCGTGGTAACATGCCTTTAACCCAGCACACTTGGGAGGCAGAGGCAGGTAGATCTCTGTGTAAGTGTGAGGCCAGCCTGGTCTACAGAGCGAGATCCTGTCTCAAAAATAAAAAAGAAAGAAAGAAAGAAAGAAAGAAAGAAAGAAAGAAAGAAAGAAAGAAAGAAAGAAAGAAAGAAAGAAAGAAAGAAAGAAAGAAAGAAAGAAAGAAAATAAATGAAATGTACAGTTATGAGATGGTGAGGGGTCTTGGGTGGAGTGGGGCCATGGAGAGAGTCTAATAAGGTGTGAGTTTCCTTCCTGAGCATGTGCCCCCTCCCTGTCTCAGATAACCTAGCCATGGACAGCGACATCAATAAATAGTGGAATAAAGACACACTCCCAAGATCCCAGGCTTTTCTTCAGGGAGTTCCCAGGCACCGGCTGTGCGGGTGAGCTCTGCCCTCTGATGAACTGCAAAGGCCAGAAGGGTCCGTCTTCCTCCAGCCCTGGCGTGGACACAGACCCTGGCACCCAGTACATTCACACCCCTAGCAAATGAGAGAACCTTTGAGAAATTCATTGTCACGCCTGCACGAGCCACCAGGGCAGAAACAGGCGCTTTCTGTGCCAGCGTCACCAGCATGCAATATAGCACTTGGCCCTCGGTGTATGTTGAGATCCGGGATTTGATTTAAACTCAACTGGCCAGCCTCCTAAAGGAAGTGAGGAAATACTGCTTGTATATGGGAAGAAAAAAAAAAAAACAAACTTAGAGAAAAGCAAACCAACTGGAGCCCATGGGGAAGCGCCTGAGGGGACATCTGGAGGGGAGGGTTTCATAATCCATGTCTGAGACAGCCAGATGCACCATTCCCCCTGTTCTCCAGTTTAATTAAAAATGGTGGGGCATCGGCATCTGGTAGAGAAGCATCTCTGGCTTCCCGAACCTGAGGAATTCGGGGGTGTGCTCAGCTTGGGCAGCCCCGGAAATGGAGCATAGTCAGGGTGATTTCACATTCTGGAAGGGCCACAACCTAGGGCAACCTAGCGAGGAGAAGCCATCGGGCTCAGTGGAGCATTGGAGCTTTGTCTTTTCGCTCTCAACGAGCCACATTCAGGCAAGGTTGAAAAGGCATCAACAGTAGGCGCACTCTGCGCTTCCACAGCCTGCTCCACTCCAAAGGCCGCCCTGCAGGGTCAGTTGTCTGTGGGGACCCAGCAGAGGGGACCTCCAGGACTCCTGCTCCCAAGGACAGCACAAAGTAACCTCTCCTGACACAACAGCCATAGGTGTCCTTGCATAGTCCAGGACTGCACACAAAGAGGCTTCCAGGGTGAGGTCTTAGATGAGGCAGAGTTTGTATCTAGCGCACTTCATCAAAACCAGCTCCATTCAGACCCACCAACACCTGCAGAAGGAAAAGCAAAAGCCGGCAACCAGACCCTGGGGGAGAGGTGCAGTCACACCTTGCCTCTCCCAGGCTCACAGTCCTGGCAGCAGGCACAGGAGATTCTCCGGGAGTTGGGGGGGTCCCCTCCCCCAGCTCTCCCAGCAGGGCCACCTAGGTGCTTAATTCCAAAGGACACCTTTGACATCATGTCTCAACAGATGGCGCCCTCTGGAGGAATACAATGAACAGCTTCACAGTTGACCATGGAAGCCCAGGGAACTTCTCCTTGCGGCCTGGCAGTCAACTTGACTGTGAGGAGCTCTGTCTGTCTCCACCACCCCACATCTGAACCACTCCCAGTATCTCCCTAAGCTCCCCAAATTCTGGTGTGATTTGAGATTCAAATGCACCAATTTACAGCCAATTCTCTGACCTAAAGGTAAGCGTGGGAGGTGTCCACCCTCCCACAGCACGGAGTTGTGGCAGAGCCATCTCACAACACAGGGGCATCCCGCTATTATCAGTGAGTGTGTCATCCAGCTTGGACATGCAGGTGATGTACCCAGCAGTGCAGGGCTGTGGAAGTGTGTAAGGAGTTCTTACAAAAATGAGTCAAGTGAATGGAAAAGCCCAGAGGGACCCTCACCAACACTGCCCTGAGGTTATGGGGCCGTCAGGGACAGCTCCTCTGTCTTCATGCCTGCATTTCCCAGGATTCCCACCATGGGCATGGGTAGGAAGGCTCTTCTTCAAGCTCTCCAAAGGAACACTTCACTTCAGAAGAGCACTGGGCAGCCGAGAACCAGGCAGGCACAGAGTCATTCTCCTCCATGTTTACTCCCAGCCTCAGCAAAGTGGAAGGTCCCTCCACCCTCCACTTCACCCTGAGCGACAGAACACCATACTGCCCAAGGCCTCAGGCCAGTGAGAAGCAGAAAGGGTCCACCCCAGGCCCTGTCTCCCTGTCTTTTGAAGCGGTTCTGGGGGGGCTGTAGGAGCCAGAAGCAACCCCCAGGCAGCCTTAGGAAAATCTAGGTGCACCAGGGTGGAACAAGAATCCGGGACTGGCTTGCCTGAGGCACTGGGGACTTAGCAGCAAACAAGACAGTTTATCTTAGACTTCTCGGCCAAGCATTAGCCTAGAAGGGCAGGCAGGTGACCTGATGGAGTGCAGAGAAGAGCATGTGACCTTAATGCATGACCCTTCCTCCCTCTCCTCATCTGCTGATCCTTATCTGCTGCTCTTTCCACATCAAGGGGGCACACTCTGGAGGCTGTCTAGGCCTTATCTTTTCCTCTGCTGCTCACATCTGTCTCTCAACCAGAACCTTGTGTGGTTTCATCTCTACATTTTACATCCTGTTTATTTCAACGCTCGTCGGACATAAGCCCTTGCAGGCAAGCTTGGCTGCTAGCAATTTTCTACTCTAATATTATGGTTTAGGGAGTGGCAGGGGGCAGGCTGCCTAGCAGAGTCTGAGTGGCTGGGAGCAGCATGACGAGCGGGCACCAGCAGGGACTAGCAGGGGCTGATGGCTGGGCAAGCTCACCCAAGGAGCCTTTGAAATTGAATCATCAGATTTTATTTCTTACACTGCCACCCAAGGATTTCCATTCTAAGGTGGGAGAGAGAAGAAAGACGGCTGCTTCTTGTATCACCAAGTCCCTCCTCACACTTCCACGGCTCCCTGCCTCAACCAGAAGGCCCAGGGAAGAGGGTATGGACGGGTGTGGGCAGAGTAAGGGCTCCATAAGGGACTGAACTAATTCCTCTATTGCCTCATCCCATTCTCTTCTCACAATGGTCCGTGGGATGCCCTTTTGGTCCCTAGACTCTATAAGTGCCCATTACCCTCTTGGGGTCCCAGACTTCTCACTTCTTCCCCTGTCTACTCCCCCAGGTCAGCAACCAGTTTCCAGAGCCTTCCACAGCAATGGAGCCTTTCTATGCCAAATTAGATTTCATAACGGCTTCTTTCAACAGCTTCCTACACAGACAGGCCTCTATCATTTAGTATGGAGAGGCAACATTCTCCCGCTGAGACCCTGAAGTCTCCTGGGAACATGCTTCTGCTCTGACAGTTTGTAGAGTGGGTGATACCACCCATTTGGAGGTTGACCCTCCACCCTTTGCGTGGTTTGGAGAGTGGTACATAGGCTCCCTGGCTGCCCTCCTGGGGCTGATACACTGTTCCTTTTTACAAATAAGAAGAGATTCTAGGATCTTGGCAAACAGCACCCCAGCTGGGACTGCCAGCTTGGCACTTGTTCCAAGTCCTTTTCCCTTATCTGGGGGTGGTCGGGCCATACGGAGGCTCAATCTCCCAGGGTACACCGAGGTGCCAGCCTGCTGTGTGTGTGTGTGTGTGTGTGTGTGTGTGTGTGTGTGTGTGTGTGTGTGTGTGTGTCCCATGTGGGCACTGTGTGATTCCCACTGTCATGTAGGAGATTCTCATAGACTGCCTCTGAGTACAGGTGGATGGAGAAACAAGGACCCAGGTTGTTCACAAAGCTTTCCCAGCTGAACACCAGCAAAGGTGCTGCCCAGATCCCAGTCAGGGGCCCCTGAAATCCCTTGTTGGTTACGTTGTTTGACTCTGATAGGACTTTGGAGACCTCCATTCTGGGAGTCTGCTGAGCCACCACACTCCCTAGGAACTATCCTGTGAGACTTCTAGAAAAATCTTGCTTCAATCTACTCTCTCTAGTTAGGAAACGGGTTAATGGTCTCACTAGTTAGCCAAAATAAATTGCATCCAAAATAATTGCATAAAGTGCTTATGAATTCTTAAAACGATACATCTGCATATATATCTGGCATTTATTTAATTTTAAATTTTTTTGTCTGCGTGCCTTCCTTTTGGGGAACAATGCAGCTGCGGGCAAGGCTGTGCCTGGAGCCTTCAGCAAAGGCTGTCTAAATATTTTACTCACCAGTTGCAAACAGGGAATGCAATTAAAGGCCCCGATTCTTAGCGCCAGGGAAAAAGGGGATCTCGCTGGGGGGCCCAGATCCCTGTAATCTTTGAAATTTACACTGTTTGGATTTCACAGCCACAGGGGATAGCCTTGTAGGTTTTCATTTAATTTTTTTTTTAAACTGGAAAGGAAGTGAAGGCTTCTGCAGATCTGGCGGTGCCTGGCTGCATCGAAGCTTTAATGGATACTAAAATCCAACCCTTTCAAGCATCACAGCCATGTTAGCTGGCTTTGAGTCATTGGCTTGGAAAAGACATAGAAGACTGGGGAGAAAACAGGAAGCGACCGTGGGGCGTGATGGGGGGAGAAGAGGGTGTATTCTGAATGCCATGAAGGACTTGAGTCTGGAGCTTGATGCCCTAGTGGAGGTCTGAAGATGAAGCTGGATGGAGTATGTGTGTATATGGCGGTAGGGGGTGGGGGGGGTGCTGTTTCTCCCTCTGCAGCACCAAGCTTATCTGTCCTCTGAGTCCTTGTGCAGGGCAATGCCCATAGAGTGCTCCCCAGTCTGCACTGGGGAAGACCATGGCGACCTCAGCATAGACTGGTCTAGGTTCTTCCCTGGGAACAACTCAAGACCAGAGTCTGGTCTACCCAGGAAGCTCTGGGGAGTGTGGTATTCACTTCTGGCACTGGGGGAGGGTGTGGAAGTGCAGGTGAGCCTGTCAGGTCTCAGGCAGGGCCCTGCCCATCAGGACTGCCCAGACCCAGAGCTCCCCAATCTGACACATTACAGAAGGAAGATGGCCACCCTCTTGTGCCCCCAGACAAAGGCTGGCCCTGCCTGGTGGGCTGGCTGCAGCCACCTCTCTCCATCCTAGAAAATTCGATAACCAAACCCACATTCCACATGGCCCTCAGTGGACATCACCTGGGTGGCACTCCGCCGTAACCAGTGTCACCAGGTCTATCCATCACTCTCTTCTTTCCAGCTGTAGACAGCGTGCTCAGGTTGGTTATCCTAGCTCTCCTGGAAGCCAAAGCGCTACAGAAGAGGGCAAGCTGGGTGCCTGCTGATGGTGGACTACGGCTCTGGTCCTAGTGTCCTAGAGAGCAGGACTCCCAAAGCCCCATGATGCCTCCGTACAGGTCAGGAAAGGGCCCTTGTCCTGAGGTGCAGGGTTCCTGGCTGGTGTCCGAATCTCCTCTCTCCCTGGCACCCGAAGACCTGTGCTGTGACTTCCCCAGACACCAAAAGGCCAACTGTGGCCCTGTGCCAGCCACAGTTGCTGAGCTGGGGCAAACATTTTCCCAGGCCCTCACTCCCTTCCCAGCAGGTCTGCAAAGATATAGGCCAACATAGGCAACAGGGTAGGGCGAGCATACAATGTGGAGTCAGGCCCACTCGCACCTCCAGGGCCTCCCTTCCAAGATAGGAGGCTTGGAGCCAGAAAGGAGCCCGAGGCAGCCGGGCACAGCCCCACCGCCTCTCGGTACTCACCTGAGTTCTGATCAGTATGCCTGGGGCACTATAAGGAAGACTCCAGATGCCCACTGAATCCTTGTATCAGAGGTCACATCTGCCCCGGGGCAGGGCACTTTACCAAGGGCCAAGTTGCCACCTTCCTGCATTGTCCTTCTGGTCAGATGATTTAGGTTCCGACCATAAGTTCCCCCATTCAAGGGCATCCTCTTAGGAACCCAGTGGCCAACCAGGAGTCTGGCCTGGCAACCGGCCTTAGGTTTTGTTGCCCCGTATCATGAAGGCCCAAGAAGCATTCCCACACACTCAGGCCTCCTTCAGCCTCTGAGTGATATCAGGGGCTGACACAGCATGATGAAAAATCTGGTGACAAGGACCCCGAGGCACTGCCTAGAGAGGCCATGCTCCGTCAGGGACCATTGCGTTGCTGGTGGGCCCTACACCTGGCTGTGCCTTGGATGGGACTTGTATGGCAGGCGTGAGATACCTAAATCCTCCAGCAGCACAAAGGTATCAAGAGGAGAAGCCTCAGTGTTCTGCTGTGGACACAGAATTCAGCACCTGTGACAAGCCGAGCACCATGCACTATTAGCAAGGGTCAGTGTCCATGTCGTTCCAAGACGGATGCCAGAAGCATGTGACCACCGCACATTGTCACCTCATGTCTCCTTACAGTCTGCTTTGGATCTCTGCTCACAAGCCTTGGCTCCACAGAGAGGACATTTCTTGTCGCAAGACGCTTCTCCTGCAACAAATGTACAGCCCACATTCTTCTGTATGCCAAACCCAGAGGTGAGAGAACTCCACACGCCCCATCCCTCTGAAGACACAAGGGCCTTTGACACTCCTTGAACTCCCCCGCAGTCCTGGGACCAGCAGGACACAGGTAGGAGGCAGCACCATCTAGTGGACAGTAGAGGCAACAGCATGGACTGGACAGAGCTGGCCGATCCTCCAGGGACCCCAGGCCAGCAGCAGAGTCCAAGGCTGGAAGGCCGTTCTATGGGGACCACCAAGAGGTTTTCTGTGAGGGACAGGCTGAGACGTTTCTCTAACGTGTGAAGATCTTTCCCAATCCTTAGTCTTCTCCCTGGCTCCAACATTTAGTAAAAGCCACACGGTGTCTATTCCCTCAGCCTGACACAGCTCCTGGTCACTTGGTGGGTAAAGGGGAAGCTCCCATTTGCTCAGTGCAGATGAGAGCCTGTGGACAAGATGAGGAGGGTGCTATTCCACCCACTGATTGAGCAGGATAAGAACCTCCACAGAGGACTAGCCGGACTCAGCAGCTCCCGGCCCGGGTGGCTGCCGTGCTATGGGCAACTGGGTATCCCTGAGCACTGTTCTTTTCCCCGAAATGCTGGGCTCTCAGGGTCTTGCAGCCCAGCAGTCAATGAGGAACTCGGGACACGGGCACGGACAAAGACGAACAGCCTTGTCAGCGCCTCCGTGTACCAGCAGGAAGATGTGAGGGGCAGGTGGTCTCCGCTATCAGCTGACAGAAGCTGCAGGGTCGCACTGGAGCAGCAAAGCAGCAGTGCCATCCGGCGAGAGATGGTGTCTGTCAAGAGCCTGCCTGGCCCCCCAGACTCCCTCCTGTCTCAACCCCAGCAGGGCCGGGGATGGTAGGGAAAACTCAAAAACTGCTTCTTTTCCTTTTGAATCTCATCTCCACTCAGGGCTCTGGGGGGATACATTCCACATCACCCACTTAGTCAGGGACCTGGGGTTCAGAAGCTGGGCTCTGCCTGGATCTGAGAAAGAGGAAAGGCTGACCTGGGCTCACGGCCTCTTAGTGTTCATATGTGTGCAAGTGGAGGGTGCATCCACGTGCATGATGGTGTGCCTGTGTGTGTGGTAGGTGTGTATGCATAGTGGGTATGCATGTTTGTATATGGGTGAGCATGTGTGTGGTAGATGTGCATACATGCTTGGGAACAGACATGTGATGTGGTGGGTATGCATATGTGTGTGGTGTGTCTGCCTTATAGGTGTGCATGTATGCGTGTAGGTGTGCTTATTGAGCATGCCTGTGTGTGCCTCTGCACATGGAAGGTATGCCTATGTGCTTAGTGAGTCTGAGAACATGTATGTGGGGAGAGTGCCTGGTGGGGGTTCCTGTGAATATGCATGTCTGTGGCTATGCATGTGTGAGTTGGGGGTGCCTGTGTGCCTGATGGGTATGTATGTATGTGTGTGAGTGCACTTGGTGGCTGTCTTTGTGTGCCTTGTCAGTAGGCTTATGTGCTTGGTGGGTATGCAGTGTGCGTGAGGTGGATGTGAACATATGCTAGGTCAGTGCTGGTATTGGCATGGGTATGTTGGTATTATTTGGGTGTGTTTGGTAGATGTGCACATATGCATGGTATAGGTGAACGTGGATGTAAGGTGACTGTGCCTGCATAAATGAGCATGTATGGAGATTTGGTACACATTGTGCCTAAGTACAGATATGTATGTGTGTACATACATGTGAATGCCTGAACAGCTCCAGATGGTGATGGCTGTTTGTACCTGTGAGAACCAAAATGTTCCCCACCCATTGCTCTACCCACAGTCCCATCCCACTCTAGAGCAGGGGGGGAACACCAGATCACTGTCAAACCTGCAGGTCCAGCTTCCAATTCCAAGGTGACTTGGACACTGCAGAGCTAAGCCCTGTGTGAGGGAACCTGCCCTGAGCTGGACACCAGGCAGCTGTGGGGACAGTGGCCATGCAGACATCCAGGTGAGGGAGGCAGCTATTTCCTCCTCCAGAGACCAGCACCTAGCTCGGACCTCCTCTTTCAGTCAGTACCTCCTGTTCAACAGACCCCCTTCCCACCAGACTTGAAATACTATCATACTTCAGCCCTAAAGAAAATGATCTGCACCCCACATCCATCCTGCCCCCCTCCTCTCTCGACAGAGTGATCAAACAGTCCCCGGCCCCTCAAAATGCTCCAGTTCACAGCTTGTGCATTTGTGAGTATGTGCTCCTTGTTGAGCAGTCTCAGAAGACGGCCCCGGTCATGTCTGAGTTTTAACCACTGCCCTGAGTTCGGGGTTCCCTGCAGTCAGTGTGCTCCATGGACTTGGCTGCCTGTGACGACCCTGCAAGCCTGTTTGCTTCTTATGTGCATTTGGTCTCTCACATTCATGTTCCATTGGAAGATTTAAGCTGGCATTCTAGAACATTCTCTGCACAGGTTGTGTAAATAAATCAGTAGAACGACAAAAAGAAAAAAAAAAGCTGGAAGCATCAGTGGCACCCACTGTCTCCGTTTCTCACCTCCCACAAGCTCCACAGCCTACTCCAATCTGGCGCCCAGACCCAAAGCGTTTCCACCCGCAGCTCCCCGGGACCACCACAGCCTGGTATACATCTCACTCCACGCCTCTGCAGCCCAAGATAGCCGCTGGCCACTCCCTTCTAGAAGCAGCGCCTGCCTGAGCTTGGACAGCAGGCTTGCTGATCCTGTCACCCTCTGGCCCCACCTCCTCATCTGGCCACCCCGCCTGTGCTCTCTGCACGGAGTGACAGGGGGCCTCCCAGCCCTGGGTGCCAATTCGTATCCCAGTCCTGGACCCACTGGCTCCTCTGGGTGCCCCGTCTGAGCTGGTCGAGTCTCTCCCTCCACCAGAGCCACCGCCACCAAACCGCCAGCCTTCTTCCGGTGCCCCACTTCGGCTGACTCCTCCTTCTCCTCCACTGCCACCTCTCCGTGGATGTTGTCGCCAACAGACCCGCTGGAAGTCCCCAGCGTGTGCCCACCCTCTTGAGGACACAGCTGCCTGCCTTTCTACCTGCTCCGGGCTCTCAGAGTCACAGCCCCTGGGGCTTTGGGTCCCTGTGTTCCTAGCTCATGAAGCCCAACTCAGCACGTCTCCACTATGGGGCCCTCATCTCATCCTTGAGATGTCAATCAACCACAATCCCCTCCCTCACGAGCGCTCCTGGCATGGCTACCAGTCCGGTGATCTTGGGACAGAGTTTTGGGAGAGTTGGGGTTACTGTCCCATGAATAGCATACCCTGGCACTGCAGGGACCCCTCTTCCAAATGAACAAGCACATAGCCCCCCAAGGGGCCAGACTCCCCACTGAGCAGACCAGAAAGAGGCCTTGGCTTGTTCTTAGATGAGCAACAGTGGGGGGATTGTCTGAGGTGGGAGATTCGAAGCAGACATCAGGGTGCTGGACATCTGTGCTGTGCTGGGGTGTGCTGGCTGCTCCCATGAGGCTCTCATGGGTTGTGCTGCCAGCCTAGGCCTCCAGGACATGCCTCTCCAGCAACTTATGCTCTGAGACACTGAATTCCTCATATAAGAGGTAGCAAGCAGGAGAAGGGAGGCGTTGGTCCGCCCTCAGCCTGTCTTTCTTCTCTGCCTGGAACACTCCCTGTGGGAAACATTTTACTGCTTAGGTCTTGACTCTGACATCACACATGGCAAAGGCACTCGGGACTCAACCCTGGGAAACAGCAGCCACCCACCAGGGGCCTGAGCCTCTTGCAAATCACCCTGCCTTGTCCTCTACAGCCTCAGCCTCCTTCTTTGCTTCTTTTCTTTTTCTTTCCCTGCTTCTTGTCCTGAAATCACTCTCTTCATGGCGGCACTAAGGAGACTCTCAGTATATCTGTCAATAACTAAAGGGAAGAACTGATGGCTATGGGGACCACAGAAGCCAATGATAAATCTTCCTTGGGCTTGATCGGTTTAAGATAAGGGTGGTAAGGTGTACCCCCTCCAATCTCTATGCTTTCTCCAAGAATGGCCAGAGCCTGCTAAACCCCAACATGTGACCAACTACACAGATGTCGGCCACATCCTACCATGTTGACCCCACATGATTCCCCCTCCTTCTAAGTTTGTCCCAATGACAAACCAAGGTTCGAGTCCACCAAAGCTTCTCATGTGGAACTAATGAGTCCATTGGGCTTACTTACAAAGCATGGGTGTGGATTATGGACAGGAGCTTGGGTGGCCCCACCCCCCAAGCAGACACACTGAATAGTCTTCACCTAGCATGGATGACAGCTTCCCCATAGGCCCATAGAAGCCCCAAGTTTTTCACAGACTGTATGCTCTATCTGCACACACACACACACACACACACACACACATTGAGACCACAAGGCCACATGCAGAATTGCATGCAACTGATTGGAAAGAGTAGCTGAATACTCAGATAAGGGTCCCATGTTTCACCTTACCCCCTCTTCTATGAGGGAATGTTTCCAGTCAACAAGGCCATCAGGGACCTTTTGCAAACAAGCACAGCTGAATTCATGAAGATGGCAGCTGTTTGGCTCAACAAGACAGTCCTGTACAACAGCTCCCCAACATGGGCTCTCCACCTTGGGAGCCCCAGTGACATGCTTTGCAAGTGCCTTCCCACTCAGCTGCAAGGCTAGAACATCCCAGCCCCAAGTTAAAGAGATACCTCAACTGAATTAGGAGTCTTGGCTGAGGTCATAGCTAGAAGCTGGGCTATTTGGGAGTTCCAGGAGCCATACTGGGATGCTCTGGGCTGAAGCTGTTGCTCTCTGATGAGGATGTTGGGAGAAGCCTTCAGTTTCCACCCCATCAGCTCGGGGCAGGTGAACAGATGTTCCTCCAGCTGTGAAGACCAGCTGCCCATAGCCATGGTGTGTGTGTGTGTGTGTGTGTGTGTGTGTGTGTGTGTGTGTGTGTGTGTGTGTTTACATATTGGGCAGATCTGCTCAAACATGCTTTGAGACTGTAGGAGTCCAGATGAACCTGACATCCTTGTGAGCAACAGTAGCCCAGGTTAGGGCTGCTCAAGGCTCAACCTGAAGCCAAGACAAGACTTAGCCCATGACTAGCATTAGGGCTCAGCCTGGCATTGGGTTTACTAAGCAAGAGTTCCTAGCCAGCCAAGAGGCAAATCCCTTCTTGGAACAGCCAGTCGTGTGCCCACGTGCCCCTCTGCCATGTGGGAGCAGAAGATATTTCCGACAGCTGCTGGCCACAGTCCCCATAAAGCACATAAAGTAGAAACTGACTTTGAAATGGCCCTTTCTCCGCCTGTATCTCTAGACATAAATTTAAATAAAATGGCAATTTAAATGCCGGCAACACCAAGGAGATGGTGTGAGGCTGTCTCGGCAGGCTTTGTGGGGAGACAGAACTCGGCCCTAAACCCATCATCCCGCAACACATGGGTGAGAGTTGGCGCAGGGGCAGAAGGGGGGGCACCAGTTCTTTGCCGAAGAAGAGGCTACCCAGGATGCTCAGCTCTCCCTGCCTTGGAGCCCTAGGAGGGTCTGGGCCCCCAGAAGGCCCTGGAATACACAAAGCAAAGATAGCTTCACCATTAGCTCTGCCTCTGGGGACGGAGTTCAATTTCACTCTCAGGAATATTTACCAGCCCCTGAGCCCCCAACTCTACAAGCTCTGGTAAGTCCCCCTACTGCCCTTCCTGCCAGGGAGCCCATGGGGAGCTAGGGCCCATCAGTTACCTGGGGTTTGTTGGAAGCAAGCAGCAGAGCGGTGCTCAGAGGAGCTCAAGGCTCAGCATGGGCAGGTGCTGGGTCCACCAAGGTCCTGACTCAGTAGAGACTGCATCTTTAGCAAATTCCCCAGAGCCACTGCTGCTGCTGGTTCTGGGCCTCTCGGTGAGATGTACAAGGCTAGGTGTCTTGTAAGAACACTGGGTAGGAGCAGAGATAGAAAGACAGATCTCAGAGGTCACTGAGGTCAAGCAAGAGCCTCCACACCTGTCTTCCCTATCCTCAGGACCCACCCCAGAGTCTCATCCAGATTGCCTTGCCTGGATTACACACCTGTAAGCCCTGGAGTCTTGCACCGGGTATGAGGAAGACACCACTAATAACAGGTGCTGGGCTATGGGCTCCTGCCAGTGGTCCCCCATAGGACACTCACTCCTTCTTCAAGGCAGCTGAAGGTGGGAAGCTCACAGATGGGAAGACGCAAAGCCATTTCCTGGGCTGAGGATGCAGCAGCTCCTTGAACCCTGTCCCATGCCTGTCTCCGTGCTCCCCTATCCCATGCCTGCCTCTGTGCTCCCATCCTATGCCTGTCTCCGTGCTCCCATCCCATGCCTGTCTCCGTGCTCCCCTGTCCCATGCCTCCCTCCGTGCTCCCCTGTCCCATGCCTGTCTCCATGCTCCCCTGTCCCATGCCTGTCTCCGTGCTCCCCTGTCCCATGCCTCCCTCCGTGCTCCCCTGTCCCATGCCTGTCTCCGTGCTCCCCTGTCCCATGCCTGTCTCCGTGCTCCCCTGTCCCATGCCTGTCTCCGTGCTCCCCTGTCCCATGCCTGCCTCTGTGCTCCCCTGTCCCATGCCTGCCTCCATGCTCCCCTGTCCCATGCCTCCCTCTATGCTCCCCTGTCCCATGCCTGTCTCCGTGCTCCCCTGTCCCATGCCTCCCTCCGTGCTCCCCTGTCCCATGCCTGTCTCCGTGCTCCCCTGTCCCATGCCTGTCTCCGTGCTCCCCTGTCCCATGCCTGTCTCCGTGCTCCCCTGTCCCATGCCTGTCTCCGTGCTCCCCTGTCCCATGCCTGTCTCCGTGCTCCCCTGTCCCATGCCTCCCTCCGTGCTCCCCTGTCCCATGCCTGTCTCCATGCTCCCCTGTCCCATGCCTCCCTCTATGCTCCCCTGTCCCATGCCTGTCTCCGTGCTCCCCTGTCCCATGCCTGCCTCTGTGCTCCCCTGTCCCATGCCTGCCTCCATGCTCCCCTGTCCCATGCCTCCCTCTATGCTCCCCTGTCCCATGCCTGCCTCTGTGCTCCCCTGTCCCATGCCTGCCTCCGTGCTCCCATCCCATGCCTGTCTCCGTGCTCCCCTGTCCCATGCCTGTCTCCGTGCTCCCATCCCATGCCAGCCTCCGTGCTCCCCTGCTACTGAGGCTGGAGTGACCCAACCTCAAGGGAGACCCAGACTATGCCCCAGACCCTGGTGCCTTCAGGCCTAGCTAGGGACTGTTAGGTTCAGGCCCGCCACATCCTTCTTCTCTGACCCTGAAGGATTCTTGTAACCCTAAGGGACAATCTTTGTCTGCATCTTCTATTATATCCAAAACTATTCAGGGACAAGCCTGGACTGCCATCCTGCCACCCTTTAATGCTGCCATTCTCCTGGCAGCCAGGCCTTATTTCTGTCCAATGACAACGCCACCACGGAGGAAGGCGCACCTGTCTCCTGGAGAAGCGTGTCCCTGTAGGGTAGTGCTGGCAGTTGACAGCCAAGCCTCTAGATGTATCAGGGAGCGAGAAAGGCTTGAAATGCAGCTGGCATGTCAAAGGCATGGGAGCCAGCCTAGAGGGTCCCCACGACCAGAGCAAGAGGCAGTAATAAATACCACATAAACGTCCATGAGCCCACACTGTATAAATAAATGAACAAATCATTAAATGGGAAAGAAGGGACGTCTTTGAGAAGAATCCTAATTAATGAGTGTAGAAGGATTGAGGGAAATAAAATGTCGCCATTAGAATGCCACAGAAGTCATTGCTGCCAGCGACAGCCACCGAGGAGGCACGAATTAATGAGCACGAGCTTGAGGAGGAACGATATATTTGCATAGTCACAAAGTATCTCCTGCAAGATATTTATTAATTCCAAAGGAAAAAATAGTAACTTTAAAGAAAAGAGGCTCTGTGGGCGCCAGCTGTGGTCAATCAGCAAGGTTAACTTCTCTAAGACCGCCCTCATTATGAACGTCCGCGGGACTCTCGGAAGCCCCTCCTCAAACCTTTATACTCAGTCTAATCATGAAAAATGCGGGGCCCGGGGAAAGAGCTCAGACAGTAAAGTGTTTGCCAAGTTTGAGGCCCAGAACCCGTGCAAAAAGCTGAGATGACTCAGTGGCTAAGAGCACTGATTGCTCTTCCAGAGGGCCCAGGGCTGCTTGCCAGCACCCACAAGCTGCCTCGCAACCACCTGTAACTCCAGTTCAGAGGCTCTGACACCCCCTTCTGGCCTCCCTAGACACGAGGTGTGCATGCGGTGGACTGATATACATGCAGGCAAAGCACCAACCCGTGTAAAAAAAGGTTAGCTAGGTTTAGTGGTGTGTGCTTATAATCCCAGCACTGAAGAAGCACAGACAGGCTGATTGATCCCTTTGGCTCAACGGCCAGACCAGCCTTGCTTATTCTGCAAGCCCCAGGCCTCAGTGAGAGACCTTGCCTCAAAAAACAAGGTGGAAGAGGTTGGAGAGATGGCTCATTAGTTAAGAGCACTTGCTGTTCTTGCAGAAGGCTGGTGTTCAATTCCAAGCACCATATGACAGCTAGCTATCACCTGTAACTTCAGTTCTAGGGGATCTGACACCTCTTTCTGACCTCCAAGGGCACTGCATGTATGCACAGGTATGCAATGTGACACACAGACATACACACGGGTAAACAGTCTTACAGAGTAACACTTGAGGTTGGCCTGTGGCTTCCACACCTGTACACACACACACACACACACACACACACACACACACACACACACCAAGAAAAAGAAAAAAAAAAAAAAACAATTTGTGTACCTGAAGTGAGAGACATTCTACAAAGTAAGGGACCAGTACTGTCCCAAAGGAAGAGGAGATGTCACAGGGTAGGATCCTGGGACATGAGAGACCACAAGTGTATGGTGAAATCCCAGCAAAGTGTGTCATTGAGTTAGTAACACTGTGAATAGCTCACTTTGCATATCTGTGCTTTGATTGGCTGCATAGGAGACACTGGGTGGGGGGTATGCAGAAAATTTCTGTTCTGTTTTGAAACTTTCCTGTTTGTTTTGAAACTATGCCAAATTACAAGTTACCCTCCTTGGCCACATTTGCAGGCCAAGCTCTGCCAGACCCAACCCTGTTGAGCTTTGCCACCCCACACACAGTCAGCCCATGCAGCCCTGATTACCTTCCTCCCATGAGTGGCGCCAAAAGGAACAGGGAAGAGCTCTGTCACCGTCAGCAAACAAAACCCCCTGTGCACCTATAACTTTCCAGAAGCTCCCATAGGGAGCTCCTGCCCACTACTCAGTGGGACCACAGCAACAATTGGACTCCCACAGCCCACATCATCTTTGAGCAAGAGCTAATGAGGATCCGGCCTCCCCAACCCTATTGCCTGGGGTTGCTGTGAAAGTCAAAGGTCTGAATGGCAGCCCCAATCAAAGGGAGACCACCAGGGAATGAGAAGGACCACCTGGTCAGAGCATCCAGGGAGGCTAGCAACGACACACACACACACACACACACACACACACACACACACACACACACACACACCGCTCACCTGCACACGTGGCATGCACCTGTTAGAAATGGCAAAACATAGCTGGAGAGCTCTGGGTAGCATGACAAGTTTGCTGTTTCTCTTTACAAGCAGCAGAGAGCCTTTAGGATCACCTGACCACAACAGGATAGGAAGGTGAAGCTCAGGACAGCTGCTGGGAGTGGCCATTGGAGAAGCTGCAGCTCAGAACCCACACTCACATGACAAAAAACAGCAGGTTGTCAATCATCTGCTGAGTCCACCACTCCTGATGTCTTCCTTTCCCTACCCACCACCAATTCCCAACCTTGTATACCACGTGTTATAAAAACCACAACTGAGGTAAGGCCACTGGGACCCACCAGCTTGTGCTGTAGTGCTAGGCCAAATCATAGCCATTGGCAAATCTCTCAGTGGCTGTCACTCCTGGCCCAGGTAGAAAGCTATAGAATACAGACATGGCCACCCATGCATTACATATATATACAAAAAACTAAATATAACCCGTCCAATAACCTACCATCCATCACCTGACTTGCTGCCTAACCCCACATCAAAATTCCATCTGAAAACTTATTTTAAAACTTGCAATAGTTTCGCCGGGCGGTGGTGGCGCACGCCTTTAATCCCAGCACTCGGGAGGCAGAGGCAGGTGGATCTCTGTGAGTTCGAGGCCAGCCTGGTCTCCAAAGAGAGTTCCAGGAAAGGCGCAAAGCTACGCAGAGAAACCCTGTCTCGAAAAAACCAAAAAAAAAAAAACTTGCAATAGTTTCACCTCCAGGCAAGTCAGCAGAGGAGTGATGTCAGAAGGAAACAGATCTCAAACACCATCCCATGACGCTCAGGGGACTCTCAACAGAAGGCCTCTCTCAGAGAACCAGACCTGGAAGCCTCCTCCCCACCCCATGTTCCTGAGTCCTGCAAGGACTCAACCCCTTTAACAAACACAATCATAGGCCTGAGTCATTTCTACCCAATCAAGGCAGCAGCAGGCGGCATCTGTGTGTGCCCGCTGCCTTCATGCTGCGAAGTAGATTAATAAACCATTAGGATAAGCAGGCTGGTTATTAGCCTGAGAAGGAGGCTCTTAGCTAATTGAAGCCATCCAGCAAAATGTCAGTGCTGTCTTTGGATATGAAATATTAATGGCACCCGAGCCTGGACTGGAAGGCAAAGGTTGCGTCTGACCTCTTCTTGTGTGACCAAATGTCAGATGGGGCCTTTCTCCAGGAACAAGGCCAGGGACAAGTCACAGGCTCAGAGCATCTCATCCAGGGGCTGCGGCACTGAGCCACAACTAAAGATGTGCCCCCATGGGAGCAGGTCCTTAGGCCAGCTCCAATCATAGTGTACCATGGGGGCAGGAGTGGTTGGTGTTTGGTGGTGACATATGTGACCCTTTTCTTGCTGCATTTCAAGAAAGAAATGCCTGTGTATAGGGAGTTCAGCCCCTGCCCTTCTGGGGTCTCAACTTATGTGATGTCTGAATCCTGCTGCGGGGGGGGGGGGGGGGGGGGCTTCAAATCTACCTTATGGTTGACATTCAGCTGGTGTCCATCTGAGCTGCTCACTCCAGGGCCTCCAGGGACTTTAAACTTGGCTAAATGTGAGCCTTATTTTCCATACCTTGGAACAAAGTCCTCTAGACCACAAAAATATCTCTGGGCCAGGCCCTGCCTCTTCTCCCTGGACCAGTGTGGATGCCCTCTCTAGCTCAGCAGTGTCTTTGGACAGCTCCAATCTTCTATCATGAACTGGCCTCCCCTGCAGCTCCTGTCTAGTGAGCCTGGAGTCCATGGAGAGCAGGGTCTGTCTTCCTGGAGGAGAGGATGGACTCAGCTGAGGCCTGCATCCTAGGCTGGGGATGCTGTTGTCCTTCCTCGGGCCTTGCTTCCTGCCTGGAACAAGGTGAGAAGGATATATGGAAACCAGCTCAGAGCCTGTACTGGAGCTGTGATTTGATTCTTCCTACCTAACTCTTCAGTGGGACCCAATATAGAGTGCCAGGTCTGACCTACTGCAGCGATCGGGAGGCTGGAGGCTGGAGATGAGCTGCGCAGGGTAACCCAGGATCCCTAGTCAAGGGGAAGGCTGGCTGCGGTGATGCTTGGACAGGGCAGACGAGGGTAAAACCTCGGCACTGGGGACCAAGAGCTGAGGTCACTGTGAGCCTATGGGAGGCAGGGCCAGCTTTCTTGAGCCAGTTGGACACAAGGGATCTCCTAAGAAGAGGAGCCGGATTTCGAGTCCTCCTCCCCATGCAATAAATATTAATAGCCTTTTCTTGTGTTGTTATAGCAACCACACCTTTGTAAATGTATCAGCCCTTTCCGTGTGTTAGATTTTATGAGATTGACGTCAATTTTTTTCTGACAACAACTTTTAAAGAGGCTCCATGCTGTTGTTTTTTCTGTTAGGATAAATTCAAATTACTCTTGTTTGAAGATTCTTTAAAGACTGCCCTGACAGCCTGGCCATCATCATTTCCCTTCCAGGGCCTGTGGTCATCTCCAGCTGTGACACCTTCTACATCAGCTACTCTTCCCCGACACAGATGCCCCTCGGGGAAAAGGGCCCTGTCCCACACCACTAGAGACTCACTCAACTACCAAGGTGCCGCTCTCAGCTTGTGTAAGAGTAGAGAGGCCTATAGGGCACCTTGTGTGGCGACATGTATTGAATGTCTTCAAAATGCACAAACTGGAGCTGGCGAGACTGCTCCACAGGTAAAAGTACTTGACGCCAAGCCTGACAACCTGAGTTCAATCCCTGAGATCCACACGGTAAGAGAAAACGGACTCCTACAAGTTGTCCTCTGACCTCTGTATGAACACATATACACACACACATACACACACACACACATACACACAAACACACACACACATACACACACACACATACACACAAACACACATACACATACACACACACACATACACACACATACACACAAACACACATACACACAAACACACATACACACATACACACAAACACACACACACATACACACAAACACATACACACACACACACACACACACACACACACACACACACACACACTACCCCAGCAGCTCCATTCCTAGGGGTTTAACTCAAAGAAATAAATAGGGGTGTACATATAGATGTCTGAACACTCTAGAAACACACACACACACACACACACACACACACACACACACACACTTCAGTTGTCCCACGGAAGATGTTTGAATTCATCCTGTTGCCTGAGTGCAATGGAACACTCCAGACAGTGACATATGATGCTGGGGTAGAGGTGCATTTGCTGACATATCCGAGTGCTCACGACACATTGTTCAGTGAAATTAAGGTCACCCACAGCAAGTATGAATGGTATACAGTGACACATGTCTTGTGTATGTGGAAGGGTAGACAGTAAGTTATCACTGGGGGCGGCTTCCCAATCCAGGGATAGCAAATATTTCCCCTTCTCTTTTCTCAGTTCTGAGGAGTCTCTGGTCTTCCTAATGTGGCCTGAATTATTTGTTTAACCAAATGCTTAAACAGTTTTGTCAGATGTGGTGGTGTGCACCTGTAATTCCAGTTTTTTACAGGAAACCAGTGTATCCCCCTCACCCCAGTGCAGATCAGAAGCGTCCCCTGGTGCCAAAGCAGGGAGGGGGTGGTCCTCTCTGAGCCTCCTGCCTACAAAAGATGTAATCACGAAGTCCTCCTCACAGTCCCAGCTCCCCAGGCTGGAGGCTGGGGGTGGCGATGGAAGCTGCCTTGAATGCTCACTGCACAGTCTCTGAGGGACACAGCAGTGGCCAGGAGGTTGCCTGAGGGCTTGCTCCCTTGGCTTTCTCATTATTTCCTGCTAATCAGCGTCACACACCCCGAGGGATGCTGGCCCTGAATGCCACCAGCTGCTCAGAGGAGCCTCTCCCCTGTTCTGAGCACGCTTGACTGAGTTCGGGAAGACAGGGCGTAAGCAGAGCTGACAGCCCCATCTGTTCCCTTCTGAGCAGCAAGAAGTGCTCAGAGCCTGGCACAGATCCCTGGGAATGCTCAAGACCCAAGCAAGGAGAGACAGCAACACCCCAGCCCACCCTGTAGTCCCCACCCCCACCTCCCTGTGTTGGCCCAGGCTGGGGTGATGGTGGGAAGATTGAAAATCAGGCCTGCCACCTAGACACCCCCAAGATAGGCACATAGGCTGTGACGTGGCCACAGAAATGGTGAGAACCTGACACACCCTTCCCATGAAGCCCAGGCTAGTCCTCCTTTACAGAGAAGGTCCAGGGCTCAGGATGGCTACTGTTCTGGCCCAACCAAGTCATGAACAGGGCACCAAGATGTCTGAATCCAGACCTGGGCTTCAAGGTGTCTGTGAAGGCCCTGAGTTCAGAACAAGTGGACTCCGCCTGTGGCAGACGTCCAGAACTTCCCTTTGTGGGTCACAAAGGCTTCCAGATGGCATAGGAGCCAAGCCTCAGGCACTCCTTCCACCAGGGAGGCAAGGAGGAAGCTGTCAGAAGTTCCCACCCCCCCTCCACCCGGCCCAGAACAAGCAGGCCCAGGTGGCAGGCAATCCTGTGTGGCAGGTGGGAGGGGCCTGGGCAGTCCTGGAAGCGAACAGGGGTCACCTGCTGACCTGGAGTCCCTGGAAAGGGATTCCTGAAAGGGAGACTTTTAAGCTAAAGTCTCAAAGCATCCAGCCTGTCTTTGATGACGGGTAGTTACAATCTCAGGAGAACTGCCCAGTGCTCAGACCTGTGTGGCGCTGAAGCCCATGAATGCCAAGGAAAGCCAGTACAGGCAGAGGGACGCCAGGCCCTCCGGGAGTGTGCAGTAGCTGAGGCAGGGTAAGGGTAGCAGCTTCAAGCTAAGATCTGTTAGGTCCAAAGGAAACTCTAATTCCCCAGATTCCAAAAGGCAGTCCCATGAGCACAATTTGGACTATCGGAGGATTTCTGATGGTTAGATAAAAACCAGCATTCCTTGGGAACTTGAGAAACTGCTTCCTAGCTACAAAAAAAGGAGTCATTTCCCTCACCTGTGGCAGAAGGGACATATGGCCACCTGTGGCACCTATCAGCATATCAAAGCACACGCTGGCCTCCAGGCTCCTCCAGTACCTGTTAGACATTTCAAAGTCCATGCTAACATCCTAGTCCTTCTCACCAACCCTTCCCTAAACTCCCCCCCAGCTCATGGGCTTCCAACCTCCCCCCAAATACTCATTCTCCTTATAACCCTGTTCTCTCTGTCTCTCTCTCTCTCTGTCTCTCTCTGTCTCTGTCTCTGTCTCTCTGTCTCTCTCTGCCTCTCTCTGTCTCTCTCTGTCTCTCTCTGTCTCTGCCTCTCTCTGTCTGTCTCTCTCTATTTCTGTCTCTGTCTCTCTCTCTTTCTCTCTGTCTCTCTCTGTCTCTGTCTCTGTCTCTCTGTCTCTCTCTCTGTCTCTCTCTCTGTCTCTCTCTGCCTCTCTCTCTCTCTCTCTCTCTCTCTCTCTCTCTCTCTCTCTCTCTCTCTCTCTCTCTGCTATGTCCCTGCTTCCCTCTACATTTTTTCTATTCTCCATCCCTTACCATTCTCCTCTTTCTCACAGACAGCCCTGGCCGTGTCCTGTCTGCTGGCCATGTTCGGTCTACTTTCTCTCTCTGCTCAGGACTCTTCCAGATGCCTCTGACTGCTCTCTCTCAAATCTACAATAACCCCCCCCCCCCCCCCCCCCCCCCGCTTAACCATGCCATGGAGCAGTCATGTTGTCAGTTCATACAAGATAGTTTCCCAAATTGTCTAAAACTAAGACTAGGGGTCCAGACATCTGCATCCCCGCCCCAGGGAGACCTACGGTCTCAGCCCCTGAGGCTGCATAGAGCAGGAGTGGTTGTCTGGGCAGCATACCTCACTGCAGGATGGGGACGGGGTGGTCAGAAGCCAGCAGACTCCAGAGCAGCCCTCTCCTACCTAGGGGGAGCAGAAGGGCTCTCTCCCAAGTTCCCCAGCTCTCAATGCAGGAGACAAGCCGCTGTGACTCCACAGCCTTCCTGGAGTGGATGCCACATCGCAGAGCCTGTGTGCATCTCAGATCCCCACTCTCCCCTGGTGCAATTGAAGAGCTGAGACACACTCACCCCTCACTGGCATCCATGATCTTGCAGAACACAGCCCTTTGAACAGAACAGCTACCATCCTCATCGGATCAGCTGGGCATCCGTGCAAATGTTCACCATTATCAGGCCTTTAGACTAACATTCCCTCATAGAAGGAGAGATGGTGAGGGTCACTGGACCCTTGCTTGAGATTCCAGCAGCTCCACCCAGCCATTTGTATGCAATTCTGCCCCTAACTACGCATGGCCTAAGTGGCTGGGAGGTGCTAGAGCAGTGTTTCTCAACCTGTGGGTCATGACCCTGCTGTGGGACGGTCTGTATGTCAAATTGCTCTGATTGGTCAATAAATAAAACACTGATTGGCCAGTGGCCAGGCAGGAAGCAGGTGGGACAAGGAGAGAGAAGAATTCTGGGGAGCAGAAGGCTGAGGCAGAGAGAAACTGCTAGCCGCCACCATGACAAGCCACATGTGAAGACGCCGGTAAGCCACCAGCCACATGGCAAGGTATAGATTTATAGAAATGGATTAATTTAAGCTATAAGAACAGTTAGCAAGAAGCCTGCCACGGCCATGCAGTTTGTAAGCAATATAAGTCTCTGTGTTTACTTGGTTGGGTCTGAGTGACTGTGGGACTGGCAGGTAACAAAGATTTGTCTTGACTGTGGGCAAGGCAGGAAAACTCTAGCTACATGCCCCCCTTTGAGGGATTGAATGACCTTTTCACAGGGGTCACATATCAGATATCCTGCACATCAGATATTTACATTATGATTCATAACAGTAGCAAAACTACAGTTATGAGGGACCAACACAATAATTTTATGGTTGGGGGTTACCACAACATAAGGAACTGTATTAAAGGGTCATAGCATTAGGAGGGCTGAGAACCACTGTGCTAGAGTGTATAAACTAGAAAGGTTAATTGAAGAGGGGACCCTTTCCACGTGGCTTTGGGGAAACCATCTCCATGCTGGATGAAGTCTCCAGTGTGGCTGTTGTGAGGTCATCCACCTCCTGCAGGTAACCCCTTACCTGTGCTCTGTAAGAAGACAAATAAACTCATTGGTTCCCCAGGATGAATTTGGTGGAATCTTGCCTTGGTTTGTCATTGGGAGCTTAGGAGGCTAGATAGACATTGTTTACATCTCCCCAGGGAAGGAATTCTCAAAACACATGGTGACAGACCACCGGTCCCTTACCAGTTGCTCCTCCTTTTATGGCCCCTCCTGCTGGGCCAGCTCATTGCATCTTTAACAAAAGAGTTTTCCCCTTTATGATGCATTAACTATCTTGCTAGGGCCACCCCAGTTGAACAGAAAGCAAGCTTCTCCCCCCATGTCTATCCACAGGGAAGCCACTGAGCTCCAGAGAAGCCTGAGTGGGAGGTATAAGGCTACAGATCTACAAACCCATCAGTGATTGGTATCTGCCTACCATGCATTTATTTCCCTCAACAGTTTGTGGTCTTCACATTTAGATGTATGTCCAACCTTTCTTGTCAGCCATGACGGTCAAAGCCTCAATGAAACTACCTGATGCTGAGGCCTCTGTGCATCTGTCTGCCTTCCCCCTCAGAAACTGGAAGACCAAAGATCTCGGCAGGGCAAGGCGGCATGAGGCCACCTGACCTTGTTTCTGTAGCTGGAAAGCAGAAATGGTACAAGTTCTGCCAATTCAAAGCTGAGAAATGCCTACAAAGTGGGAAGTTCCCAGGAGCCTCCACACAGGGTGGAGGGGGGAGGGAGCGGGGGTGGGGGGGTGGGGGGGGGGACAGTAACTCCTTGCCTCAATCAATAGTTATTTCTCTACACCGAATTACTTACTTTTCCTCAGAAGCCATTAGAGAGGTACCTGCTGCCCATCCGCTATGACAGAAACACTGTTGGAATTCCCAGACTCAGGAGGGTTGAGGTGTCCGCTGTTTGCTCAGTAATCTGCAGCAATGTCATCAGGCAGAGGACCAGGAGAGAAGAGAGCTCAGGGACCGTGGAGCTGCTGGGCTTTGCCCAGGGGGGCTGACACAGCAGGTGCGAGACCACGGGTCCCAGGAAGCCACCACACCACTAAGGAAGCGGGCCCGGCTTGCTGACTTTGACCTTTCGTGGCCTTGGCTCAACTGGTCCCAATCCTGTGCTGGGCTGTGCTCTGGGGACAGCGTCTGTAGAAGATAGGGATGAACAACTGCCCTCTGGGGACAGGGACAAGAGCCCACACAGAGGCAACCATGGAGAGCTCAAATAAAATAAGGTTGGGACGCAACGTGCCCACAGGCCTGTACACAACACAAGGGGGTTTTCTATAGGATTGTGGGGTGGTTGTCCCTGGAGCACAGGCAGGAGATTCTCAAGTGAGATTTACTTTGAAGAGAGCTTGCTCCACTTGTTGCCAGCTGTTGTGGATCTGAGGCTCTCAGTTAGTGAGCTCTGCTGCCACCCTGGTCTTCTAGCAGGCAGCAGGCAGGGCAGGAGCAGGTACAGTCTGGTGGCCCGATGAGCCCTACCACCTGCCAATCCTAGACCATAGGTCAGTCAGGCAAGTCTCCACATCCCACTCAGCTTAGACAGGAGAGGAGGAAGGAGGGAGAGAGAGAACCCTCTGGACTTAGAGCTGTTAACTTTGTTCTCTGAACTTGAAAAGGTAAATGTTGAGGACATGACTGACAAGCAGCAGAGTGTTCTCCTGCCCTTGGGCCTTGGCTTCCCCCTCACCATGCTGAGGAGCAGCCCCATAGAGACCAGAACAGCTGAGGAGGGGCAGCCTGCACTGTCCCAGATGAGCTCTGCAGCACATCAATGCTGATGGCAGGTGTTCACCCTACACACTGGTCCAGATCCCAGTGCCTCTTTCCAGCCCAGCCTTCCCAACCCTATATGTACCTCCTGATCCCACTCCTTCACACCCCAGTCTGCCCTGTATCCCTGGCTAAGAGGGGCTTCTCACTCCCCCTCCAGTCAAGCTAGCCTCTTGTCCCTCCTACATCTCCACAGCATCCTTTCATGGCTCCCATAACAAGAGCAGTGATGACAGTCACAGTGACATCACTTCTGAGGATGTCACACTCACAAAGGCATCGATGCCTCAAATAAGCAAGGAAGGTTGACACTATTGTTTGCTGTTCTTATTTTTCAGGTGAGTAAACTGAGGCACATGTCCAGAATGCCCAACAGATTATCTGAGTCTTTATCATGTGAACACTTCTCATAATCAATATCAACTAGATTCATAAGGTAGTCTAACTCTGCCTCTTGGCCTGAAAATCCAAGCAGAGACCTCTGTGGTCGTGCTGGCTTCCTTGTCTCTTGGCAAAAATGTCTGCTTGACTAGTTTAGGAATGAACAGTGGATGCATAAATGGATGCATGGATAGATGAATGGGTGATGGATGGTTGATGGATGAATGACATAGGTAGACAGCTGTATAGATAAATGGCTCTAGATCATTAGATGAATAGGTAGATGGTTTGGTAGATATCTGAATGGATGAGTAGATAAGTAAATGGATAGATGGATGGATGAATGGATGGATGGATGATGGATGAATGAGTGGATTATAGATTAATGGATAGATGGGTAGTGGATACATGAATGTGTCATACATGGCTAGGTGGATACATGAATTAATAAGTAATGAGTAGATGGATGTATAGATGATAGATGAATGAGTGGGTAGATGACTAGGTTGTGGATTAATGGATAGATGGGTCAATAAGTATACAGATGGGTAGATTTTTAGGTAGATGGATTGGTAGATACGTAAGTGTATGGAGAGGTGAGTAGGTAGATGGATGGGTAGACTGGTCAATGAGTGGATAACTTAGTGGATGGACAAGTGGGTTGATAAGTGGATGGATGGATGGATGGATGGATGGATGGATGGATGGATGGATGGATGGATGGATGGACAGTGGGTGGATGAGAGAGCTGTGGTGAGAAGTAGACAACTAGAGGATCAAGGCCTAAAATGGAAAGTGCTGGATTGTCAAGTCACACACTCACATCAGAAGAATGGAGAGGGATTTGGAGTTTGAGACCTGGGACCTGCCAAGCCCTATCTGAGTGAGCAATTGGCCCCTATTCTACTACCTGATGACCTCCTATGTTTTGACATCAAATCTGTGACCAAAGATTCAAATTCTGGTGTCTTCCCTCTTACAGCCACCCACACATCTCAGCTTGCAGAGTGTTTGATGAGTTCTTTTCCATGGAAGAGCTTAATTAAGTCTGAAACCCAGCAGTTCTCCCAGATTCATCAGCCAGGACTCTCAGGGAAGGGAACTCCTTGATCAAGATCCACAGACAGTAGAGTATACTGCAGGTCTTGGAATTCAACAGCCTCTCCACTCCCGAGGGTAGGTTTCTTCTGCATTCCATAGCCACATTGGAAGTCACACGGGTTCTGAAACACTCTCTCCCTTTCCAGTCACCAGCTAGGCATCCCTGGATAAACAAACCTCCAGGAACCAAACCAAGATATCACTTGGGGGGTGGAGGAGTTGAGACAGCGTTTCTCTGTGTATCCCTGACTGTCCTGGAACTCACTCTGCAGACCAGGCTGGCCTTGAACTCAAAGATCCACCTGCCTCTGCCTCCCGAGTGCTGGGATTAAAGGTGTGCACTATTATGCCCCTCTCCAAGATACCAACTTTCAAGTGCCTGGAAGGTGAGTACAGGTGGAGGAGCAGCACCATGTCAGCAAGCATTTTCACCATGGTAACACCATCGTGCTGGTGCAAGGCTGGCTCACGAACCACTGCACCTCTCAGGAAGAATTCCTCCGTGCTCCTCACAGCTCAGGCTAGGCTCTCTGTTTGCAAACAGGGCCTGGATTGACAGTCACTGAGAAGCATAGGAGCAGCTTCAGGGACTACACAGTAAAGGAGGCACCCTTCCTTGGGCAGCAGCTGGGTGGCTGCATCTAGCTATGTGGCAGGAGAGTGGGCAGTGCCCACATTGGAGCCGTATGCACACAGACTCTCTCTTGGCCACGTGGATGTAGTCCCTGGCACCAGAGACGGTCGCTAGCTGTAGTCGCACTGCCATCAGAGTGTACAGAGAAGGAGCTCAGAAATGACCTTCTAATCGCCTGGGCTCTCCTGGGCAGACTGTAAGCTTCTGCTAATTGGAGCTGCCACCAGGCACCGGAAGTCAGGGCTGCTGGGAAGAGGCGGGAGGCAGCCCAGAACCCACCCTTGCCTCCTGCTCGCTCCACTGGGTCACTTTTGAAAAGATGAAACAACTCCCCCCCAAATGCCCTTCGCACGGGCAGAACAGCACAGCAGGAGGTCCTGGCAAATGAGGCCCCGGCTGTGCTGTTTGCGACTGAATCAAAGCACTGCTCTCCACAGGAGGCAGCGCTGTACACCCAGTGTCGAGGACTGGGCCCTTGGAGCTTCCTCTTAAAATGAGGCGACCCTGACCTGCCTCCTGGGACCCTTGAGGAAGGAGACGAGGCCACAGAGAGCTGTGTTAAGCAACATGGTCTCCTTCATTCCAGTCTCCTCTGGGTTTTACAAGAAAATAAAGAGAGTGGGGACGGAAGGAGGAGGAATTTGGGGGCAGGGGTGGGGCTGGATACTCTATTGCTGGGTCCAGGGCAAAGGAGCATCCACCGAATCTGATAGCAAGCTTCAGTGAGGCAGCCCTTCCTGGACCCCAGCACAGCTGCACCGGGAAGAGGTGGAGCCTGACCCTCAGCAGCTAGTCAAACTGCCAACCATACTGCTTCCGCCAGCTCGCTACAGCCTGCTTTAGACTGAACTTTAAACATAAAAAAATAGACATTAAAGGGTATGTGAATTAAGATCTGAAAGACCCAGACAGAACCTAAGAGCCTAGGCTGGGGCTAAGGGCCTCGTGTGGCCCTGGAGTCAAAACCCCAGGTGGCTGTGTGTGTACAGGCTTCCAGAGCCCTCAGGAGTTCACCTCTTTCCCACTCTAACCACTGTAACCTAAGGCTTGGCATGGCCTTGGCGCTGATGCCAGCAGGAGCCCTGAATCTCCATCCTAAATAAAGCTAGTCCTTGATCCTGTGTAGTTAGAATTTCCCTTGGGCCACCAACCAGCTCCCAAATAAGGACATGGAGACTCATTGTTAGTTATGAATGCTCGGCCTTAGCTTAGGTTGTCCCACTAGATCTTTTAACTTACTTAACCTGTTTCTATTCATCTATGTTTTGCCTCGGGGCTTTTTACTTTCCTTTCATTCTGTGTGTCCTGCTTTCCTGCTTCCTCCTGTCTGGCTGGCTGGCCCCTGGTGTCTCCCTGGCATCTCTTTTTCTTTCTTCTCCCATCCCGGCCCCAGCCTAAATTCCTCCTCCTACTTACTCTCCCTGCTCGGAAGTCCTGCCTATACCTCCTCCTTCACTACTGGCTTTTTATTACACCAATCAGGTGTCTTAGGCAGGCAAGGTAAAAAAGCAACACATCTTTACATAGTTAAACAAATGCAACACATCTTTACATAGTTAAACAAATGCAACACATCTTTACATAGTTAAACAAATGCAACACATCTTTGCATGGTTAAACAAATGCAACACATCTTTACATAGTTAAACAAATGAAACACATCTTTACATAGTTAAACAAATGCAACACATCTTTACATAGTTAAACAAATGCAACACATCTTTGCATGGTTAAACAAATGCAACACATCTTTGCCTAGTTAAACAAATGCAACACATCTTTGCACAGTTAAACAAATATTCAGCAATAATCCTGTGAGGCTTGGTTCCATCAGCTCCAGCCCTCAAGGCTCCCCCTCCCTACAGTTCTTTGGCTGGTGTCCCAGTGACCCTGGATCCTTCCTTTCATCGTGGAGTTTCAAAGCATCACACTCATGTTGTCAGGCTTGGTGGCAAGCACTCTTACCTACTGAGCTCTCTCACGACCCCCCCCCATGTCTCCAGATCTCATAAGCACAGCTGAAACATGACTGCTGAGCATGTCAAGAAGCTCCCCACCCCGACTGGCTGCTGGGAACACCTGTGGCAACGAGCTCCTGACCAAGTAGGGCGAGAGCCCGGACAGACTCCCTGCCAGCTAATGCTATCAGTCAGCTCATGCCACTACTCAACTGTACCATCCAGAGTAAACCTGGGCTCCCTGAACACCACCTACCAGCAGTCTGAGTCCATGGCAGACCTGCTCCAACACACCCTCATGGAGCTATCCAATGGTTCCAGGGGTATCCAGTCTGGGTACAGTGAACAATAAGCCTGACTTTTCAGAGCATGGAGTAGTCCCTGTGTTCCAGAACATGTTACAACACCCCCAGTGAATTCCCACTGATCTGTCTCCCAAAGAAAGCACTCCAGCACATCCCTGCCCCTTCCTTCACCAACACCCAGCCAATTCATCTCTCTACCAAAAGAGAGAGTTGGACCCCTTGAACTGGAGTTACAAACAGTTGTCAGTGTTGGGAACCAAACCTGGGTCCTCTTCAAAAGCAATATGGGCTCTGAACCCATCTTTCCAGGCCCCACAATGAATATCTTTTGAAGCTGATTTTGTTTTGTTTTGTTTTGTTTTGTTTTGTTTTGTTTTGTTTTGTTTTGTTTTGTTTTGTTTTAGAGGCAGGGGGCTAGAAAAATGGCTCAGAGGCTGAGAACACTGAATGCTCTTCCAGAGAACCTGGGTTCAATTCTCAGCATCCATATGGTGGCTCACAACTGTCTGTAACTCCAGTTCCAGAGGATCCAATACACTTCTCTGGCTTCCATGGGCTCCAGGCACACATATAGTACATAGACATAAATGCAGGCAAAACACCCATATACAGAAAATAAAATAAAAATGAAGAGGGGCAGGAGGTAAGGGCCAGCAAGATGGCTCAGCAGATAAGGGCATTTGACAACAAGCTTGATGATCTCTGGGTCCCACATCATAGAAGGACAAAATCAACTCCTGACCTTCACATGTGTGCTATGACATATGACATACACACAGACATATATGTCAATGAGGCCTCCTGGTCACTGCCCTCGAGCAAGAAGGAACTTCTTGCTCAAAAAAAGCCACAGAAAGCAGTGCTCCAGAAGTTCTGTGGATCTGCACCTGCTTCAACAGCATTTGGATGGACAGACTCCCTCTTTCTTAGCTTCTAAGCACCAGTGTCGGCAGCCACAGCCTCCTGGACCACCTCCTCTCCACCGTCAGCTCCTAGGGCCAGCCAGCACCGATTTCTTGTGGCCAGCCTTGCCCTCCCTCATTCATCAGAATTATTCTATTGAAGTGCAAGCTGCCATCAACCGCCTGGTCAAGTCGCACCTTCTGGCCTCCTAACTCTCTCTCGGCTACGATTTTGACACTCTGGGGGACATAGACCACTTTTTTTTTTTTTTTTTTTTTGGCTCAAGAGAGCCAAGCTTCTCCTCAGGTTGCAAAACGGGAATGGGGGGGGGGTCCTCCAAAATGTGCCGAAGCCATCTCAGGATGAATAGGGTAAAACTCAGGAGGCCAGGAAGCTGTCTTGACCCTGGAGAAAAACCTGAAGCAGGTCCTCTTGACTCTTCAATCACTGGGTTCTGCCCTTGCAGACCCACATTTCTGTTACATCCTGGATGAAAAGGTGAAACTCATCAAGAAGATGGGTGACCACCTGACCAACCTCCACAGCCTGGCCCGGTCACCGCCACTGCAGTGGCATGTCTGATTGGCATGTCTGAGCTGGTATCTTTTTGAGGCATTTGCTCTCGATCACGATTAGGAGGTCTCCTGGCCTTCTGAGAGGCTCCTTACTCACTGTGCACCAGCCAGCATCAAGACCTCTGCCTGAACCTCACTAGCCACTGGGAAGCTTTGTAACCGCCCCCAGAGCCCCTCCCAAGTCTCTGACTAAGTAAAAATAAGACATTTTATACTAGGGGGTGGGGTGGGGAGGAAGCAATGGAATTGGGAGTGGGGGAGATCTGTCAAGCAAGCAGCCTGTGGAAGGTGACTGTCCTCACTTTGCTCAGTACAACCCCTACCCACAGAGTGGGTCCCATGAGAGCAAGGACACACACTGAGAAGCCAGGGCAAGACCTTACTGCTAGGGAACAGCTTGAACAACAGAGTCATAGGCCCAGCAGCAAAGCAGGTCACTGGACACTCAGCATGTGGCCAGGATTTTAACATGTGTCTGCCATTGTTGGCTCTCCTCACTGGGGACACCCCATTGCAGATCTGCACATTTTAATTCACTAATTCACATTTGTCCACCTGTTCTTTTCCACCATCAAAGCACTTTTTCCTGTGTTCAGGGACCACATACTGTACTTACATGTACATATCTTTCCCTTGCATACATACACATATGCGTGCATACACACACACACACATGTCCACACACATACATACACACTCAAGCGTGCACAAGCCAGATGAGCCCACATGTGCAGATGGATTCCAGCCTCTGCAGAGTGCAGGGGTCCCCATGCACACTTAACCCTGGCAATTGGTCCTGACATGTAGGGATGGACCTTCCAGTGGAACTGGGAGCCTCTGGGATGCCTAGACATACTTCCTATGGGGAAGAGTCTTGCTCCATGTATGTATCTGTCTGTCTGTGTGTACAGCACAGAACTGCTCCAGGCAAAGTAGATAGCAGCCTCTGATACAGGTCACAGACACACTCTGCAGTCCAGCAGGCCCCCTGATGTCCCCTAGCCATCAGGGCTAGAGCATGCCTGTTATGAATCCCTGGACTCCATCAGTTAGTCGGGCCCTCATCTAGCATGGCCTTAGTGACTGACTGGAGTCATACAGGAGCAGCAAGAGCTCACTTTCTGATGAAATACACACAGCCACTGGCAAAGCCTGGCCCTGAAACACCATTTAGAGATGAAAAAGAGTCCCAAGCATTTAATAGTCATGTTAACAATGCGTTATTGGAAGATGAATTCAATCTGACGGCATCCCAGCCAGCAAGAGGGATGCTGGCCCCGCCAACCTGTCCGCTGGCCATAGAGTCATCGCTCATCTCCACGACTCAAGGAGACAAGCTTGCCAAGGGGTGGCACGTGTGGACACAGAACAGCCCTGGCTCGAGGCTGTGGACAACAGGCCTCCACCAAGGGGAGCCCATGAAATTTTAAAGACATCCTGCTGTCTGCCAAAGAGCGTCATTTTGACTGGCAGGCAGGCGGTACTGCTTCTGGGCTAGGGCTGGGGCTGTATCGCAGGGCCTGCTATTCCTCTACCCCCTCCCTCCCATGACTGGGCACTCCCGTCACTACCCTCCAAAGTGAGATGATGTGGGGGGGGGGTGCAGGGTCTCCCAAACCTGGACTTCTCGGGCCTCCTTTCCCCATATCCAGCCTTCAGGCTCCTCCCACCATGATCCTCCCCAGGGCCGAGGTGTGGGTTCTGCTCTTCAACTCAGGGCTTCTCCACTGGTGGCCTTCAAGGCAGAGTGCTTGGCCGCTGGTCCAGTGACCAGCGCCCTCTGGTAAGGACTGCCTCACACCTCCATGCCCTTCCAAGTTGCTTTCCAGAAGCAATTTCCATGTAATGAGAACACAGGGAAACCTCATTATTTCAGACACCGCTAATTAGGGCTTTGTGATCAGCCTGCCTAATCCGGCAGAGGCTGACATTTGCTTTCTCTACAGACACAGCAAATGAGCAGCCAGACAAGATCACCGGGACCTTTAAAAAGCCACAAGCAGTTCCCGGCCAGCGGCCATCAGCTGTCATACCCACCATCCTCACAGGGCACACTAATTGCTGGTCTGTCCTTTAGAGAAGCCCCCGCCCCAAGAGTGGGAGCATCCAGTGCAGCCAGAGGTAACCTACCCAAAGAGGTCCCAGGGCACCCATGTGAGGATTACCACTATTCCTCAGAACGGAAACTGAGGCTTGGAGTGGGGGGTCTTTCTGAGTCACACAGTAACTCCCAACCCCCGAATATGAGCACAGCCACAAGACCCACCTTCCTCCTTACTGTCTCCAAGCTGCCCGGGGTGGGGAGGAAGGCTGCAGCAAGATTGGACCCCCTAGCGAGAGATCTCACCTGCTTCAGCAGCACAAAGAAGGAGCAAAGTGGTCAGGTTCCAAAGTCCCTCCGGAGCGGTCAGGGGGCCCGTCTGGAAGTTCCATGCAGACAGGGCCGAAGGCCTCTTGTAAGCTGTAAAGTCTCTGGAGGTCTCCAAGTGGACCAGCCAGGGCATGGGGGCTCTCTGTGAGCAAACAGCCTGTTGAAGATGCTGTTCGCATCAGATCGCACATCTGAGATCCTGATGGTCACAGTGGGGGATGGGCGGGGGAGAGGGGTTGCAGAGCGGAAGTTGGTTCTGAGCCTGTAGAGGCCAGGCCGCTTCATTCCTAAGCTGCCCATGCCAATGGATGTGGAGAGAATGAGAAGGGAGAGAGATGTGGGGTCCATTTTGCCCTAAAAGAGGCCCGTCTGCAGGAGGGACATGCATCGGGCTGCAACCTGTGAGCACCCAGCTCCTCATCCCCAAAGTCCCCTCCTTTAGTCCCCCCATGGAACCCATGCAGCCCTCTTCCCCTCCCACCCCTCCCTGACCCTGTCCAGCGCTCACTTCTGCCCCCGATGGAGCGATGAGAGAGGCAGCCCTGCACACGCTCATGCCCACCTTAGAGTGGGGACCCCTGGAGTCTAGAAGGCCTGATCCATCCTGAGAGTCCACGACTGAAGAGTCATGTTAGAGTGATGGAGAACCTGGTGAGGGGCAGCTGTGTGAGCGGTACTATGGTTCCCCCCAGAGAACCCCACATCCACCTTCACGCTCCCTCTGACAGGTGTACCTGCTGCTCCCAGGGTATCTAATGAGACAAAACAGGACATCACAGGTCAGAGTGGGACACAGTAGACTCAATAGGACAGGACAGCAGGGGATGAGGTGCCACAGTGTAGGACAGACTGGGAGTCCTGAGAGTGGAGTTTCGTGTTCTCTGAGGCAGTCTTGTGTCCCCCAAAGCTTGATCTTTCTGTACCCTCAGTCCTAAATTCCTAGGCAGGATTGGGCGGGGTGGAGTATAATTGAACTGAGAGCCTTGGGGACCAGAGCTGAGTCCATGGGCTTTCCTATATCAGGTATCTATTTCCTTTTTGTTTACTTTGGTTGGACTGAGGTTTTATTTGTCGTCATTTTGGGTTGGTTGATAGGTTGGTCTATTGGCTTTTTTTTTTTTTTTTTTTTTTTCACGACAGGGCCTCAATGTGTCACTCTGGCTGTCCTGGAACTCACTCTGTAGCCCAGGCTGGCCTCAAACTCACAGAAATCTGCCTGCCTCTGCCTCCCAAGTGCTGG
This sequence comes from Peromyscus maniculatus bairdii, assembly GCF_049852395.1. Lineage (NCBI taxonomy): Eukaryota > Metazoa > Chordata > Mammalia > Rodentia > Cricetidae > Peromyscus > Peromyscus maniculatus. Next base: position 11,976,747 of record NC_134855.1, on the reverse strand, counting down.
GATTAAAGGCCTGTGACACTACACCCAGCTAGGTATCTATTTCTTGCACGCCTACCATGCTACATGTCTGGTTTAGGCCTCACGGCTCCCTGCACCCAGTGGTTCCCCGGGCAATCTGGGAACCCTGGCCATAAATTCTGAATGTGATGAGCAGAGTGGCCCGTGGGGACAGCAGGACTGACTGAGACCTGAGCCTCACCAGGATGGGGTTTACCAAAAATGTGCCCCAGAAGAGAGGAACACCACAGAGACAGTCAGAAAGGGCAGCTGTTGATGACATCACAGTAGAGAGCCAGAGGTCCAAGGTTTGGGCTGGTTCTGCCTTCCTGAGACCCAGCTTGCCTCCCCTCAGGACATCCTAGCCACTCCCTCAGCTCCAGCATGCCCTGCCCACAAGTCTTCCCCTTACTCCAAGACTGGGGGACATGTCAGGGAGTGTGGGAGTTTGAGAGCATGGGTAATGCCTTCCCCACGTATCCTAACCCACCCATGTCACACATCACCCATGTCACACACCACCTCAGATTTTGTAAGTAAAGGGCTTTCTGCTCTGCACTTGCTCACTCTCCTCTCTCTCTCTCTCTCTCTCTCTCTCTCTCTCTCTCTCTCTCTCTCTCTCTCTCCATCTCTTCCTCCGCCTCTGCCCCCCCACCTCTAAACTGAGGATCTCTACTCACATTGAATCTGGTTGAGCCCCTAGTTCTGGGCACATACACCCTCCATTGCTAGGAAGATTCCTCCCTGTCCCCAATATCAGGAAACAGTGGGACAAATCTGTAGCAGAGGCCAGGTCTGGAGACAGATGAGGACAGCAGTGGCCTTTCCAATCAGCTGTCTCTACCAGAAAAGGGCAAAGTCAACTGAGCTTCCCCTGGAGAGGCATGGGGCATGCCTGCGCTGTAGGGCTACCCTCCCACACACACTGCAGAGGCAAGGCCCCCAGGCTCCTTTCACCCCAGACCCACACCCCTGTACCCATTGCCCAGGACTGGTCCAGGTCTCTCCCCGACCTGCATCATCTGTTTCTTTGCAGTGGGCAGACTTGTCTGTCCCTAGAGCTGTCTTGGCTTCTTCTCCTGTTACTGTGTTAATACCCTCTGGCTGTAACAAGGGAGAAAAGGTTTATATTTGCTCACAGTTTCGGGGTACAGCCCGTCATGGAGGGGTAGCCAAAGCAAGCAGGAACTTGAAGAAGCTGATCATATTACATCCACAGTTAGAAGCAAGCAATGAATTAATGCATGTGAGTGCTTAGCTCCATGTTTCCTATACTGTCTAGGATCCCCTGACTAGGGAATAATGCCACTCACGGCAGACAACTCTTCCAAGCTCAAAGAAATCACATTAATCCCCAGTAGGCATTCCCAGAGGCCCTTCTCACAAGTAACCTGAATTTGGGCAAGTTGACAATTTATATTAACCACCACAGGACCTACAGACAGACTGTGCCTGAGGGCGGGTCCCATCCCCCCAGTACCCTGCGGGGTGTGTTCCTTCACATACCCACACACCCTGGCAGTGGAGAGATTCTGGTGGAAAAGCAAACCAGGCAGATCCTGGGTCAGTGGGCTATGACCCACCTGGACGCCCCAAATCCCTAATATACTCCTGCCAGCCAGGTGTGACTGTTGGGGGCCGTGTGGCCTAGTCAGACCAGTATATGAGTGCTTGTCCAACGGGTCTCCAGATGAGGCAAAGCAGGCAGGGACAGTCTTACTCGACAAGGACCAGTGGACTTGGGGACAGAATACTGCTGGGACCGGCCGGCCCCCACATGCTCTTCTCTCATAATATTGATGATTCTCTTGGCAGTTTTCAGTCACTCATGGGACAGAAGTGATCATTCCCATAAACCCCATTTTTTCTCCAATATTTTCCCCTAAAATTCTTTGGGAGCTGATGCTTCTCAGGTTTCTTGTCTGGGAATGGCAGCTGTCACTCCAGACCCTGGGAGCTGTTCCGAGTCAGTGTTGACAGGATCGGAGGCAGATCAACCCTATTTCTGCAGGTATGCTTTTAAGTTTTGAACAAGATTGCTGTTCTTGAAAATGTGTGCCTGTGTTTATCACCTTTTAGCTTTGTAGAGACAGGATGTACCTGGCTCAATATTTGGCCAAGCTAGCAAAATGGTAAGTGTTGGTTTTGGTTTAAAAGATGTTTTGATGTAAGGATTGAGAAAAAAAAAAAAAAAACATATTTGACATATTTGTTTTTGCAGGGCGTTGACGTTGGAAGAGTGGGAAAAACATGTCTGTTAGTATGGGAAAACATGCTTGTTTCTGATGTATAAATAAAGATGGCTGGAGCTATTCGGGGCAGGCCACTTGTGTGAAACTCATCTGATAGTCAGACAATTCATTCTTCACTCTGATGCCCCTTCCCCATCTCAGGACCTGAACTCAGGCTGCGGCGGTCCCTCGGCATGTGACAGGGCTGAGGGGCCACCTGGGTTCTCTCTACCACCAGCATCCAAAGATGGCAAAGTCCTCCTGGCCTAGGAACTGTCAGTCCTAAGTCCTGTGCTGCTTCCATTTTTCTCATTTCAATAATCTTGCATCTATGTTGTGTAAATAAAATTATTCTTCCCCCCCAAAAAAAGCATTAGCATTGCTCGACATTAATTCCCCTGCAGTCTGTGTAATTAACTGCATGTTGCACAGGGCATCAGAGGATCCGCCCGCTAATCACCGCTCCCCCGCTCCATGTTCCTAATTAAATCTCCTTCCTGTTTACCCACTTACAGAATCCTCTACAAAGATGGAAGCTGCCGGGAAAGTCACTGTAATAAATCATCATGGGGTAATTTTCAGAGGTCGCCGTTCCACGTGGTACGCTCACTTCCCCTTCCCGTAGCCGACGCCTCCCCACGCACATCCCTCTGAAGGCTGGATCTCCATGGCTGTGGAGCATGCAGGGAGGGTTTGTCCACTGGTAAAGGCCCAGCCCTCGGCTGCCTAGAGAGATGACCTGGTCCTCCTGACACATCCCCAACCCAGTGACCCTGGGGAATCACATCTCCCCAGGCTTCTGTCTCCTTGGTTCTTAGAAGGGCCAGTTCTGCTGCCGAGGGCAATCCTGGGAAGGAAGGAAGGTACTGAGTGTGGTGACAGGCATGCAGTTGGCGCTTACTAATCAGCATCAACCTGGGGATCAGCAGAGGTGGGAAGCACTGAGTGAGGTGAAGATGAGTGTGGCTATCAGCCCCAGGCCCCTGCAGATTCTGAATAGCTCTCTCAGCCAGCTCCTACACTTGCTGCCAAGGGGCAGTGAAAGCCCCCATCCCAGGACTCCGCCTGCCAACCAAGGAAGTGCCACACAGCCCTCCAGGTGAGCAAGCTCAGGGTAGGACCATCATACTGCTTGCTCAAGGCCACAAGCCCACGGCCACACAGACAAACCACACAAAAAGTAGAGCGGCCAGGCTGGTGGGGTTAGGAGGGCACTGCAGCAGGACTTCCGGCCAGCACTGGTTTCCTTCTGGGATGATGGAGTTTGTCTTAGCATGAGCCAGGCGATGGATAGCCAGCTCTGAATGGACTCAACGCCTCCGAATGGTATGCTCAGACTGTGTGGACCCCAGCGTCTATGACTTACATTTCATGCAAAACCAAGTCTGTGGCCACAACGCTGGGCCTGAAGTATCTAGTCTCTCATTTCGCTTCAGAATGCCAGGCTCAAGCCGGGCGGTGGTGGCGCACGCCTTTAATCCCAGCACTCGGGAGGCAGAGCCAGGCGGATCTCTGTGAGTTCGAGGCCAGCCTGGGCTGTCTCGAAAAACCAAAAAAAAAAAAAAAAGAACCAAAAACAGAATGCCAGGCTCTTCCCCCACTCACATAGAACACCATGGCTGGAATGTGTCGGGAGGACCAGGTTGTCTCTCTAGGGAGCAGAAGGCTGGGCCTTTACCAATGGACAAGCCCTCCCTGCATGCTTCATAGCCATGGAGATCCAGCCTTCAGCGGGATGTGCGTGGGGAGGCGTCAGCAACGGGAAGGGGCAGTGAGCGTACCACGTGGAGCTCCAACCTCTGACAGTCACCCCATGATGATTTATTACAGTGGCTTTTCTGGAAGCCCCCATCTTCATGGAGGATCCTGTAAGTGGGGTGCACCAGAGGCCAGCAGATGCACGTGCTCTTAGTAAGGGAGATTTATGTCTCTTTAGACACAACTTTCTCAGGACAAGTAGGGATGGGTTCTCTGAAGGTTCGGGGATGTGCCACCCCCATCCAACCAAGGCCTAGCCTTCCCTCCTAGGCAGGTGACTGGCTTCCTTCTATCCCACGGAGCAGAGGCCTCTCCTTTGTGCCCTCTGTGTTAGCTTTAGGCATCTGTACTGGCCTGCCCTTGGTGTCCTGACAGGAGGGGCTGGACTGCCTCAAAGCTGGGACATGGCATCATTGTGCTTGGACTTGTCACACATCAGGGCCAGGACCCACGACACTAGAAACACCACATCACCCAGTTGCGAGCCCAATGCTCTCAGAAGATGCATGAGTTTCGCCCAGGCACTAAGAGAACCTCCTATGCACATTCGCTACGTTTCCTCATAAAAGGCAGGCCTTGTACACCTCCTGTCTCCTTTCTCTGTCTTCCTCATCCCCAGGGACTGGTCTCTGCTCCCTTCTCTGTCCCTTCTCTCCCCTCCCCTCAATAAACCTCCCATGCGGGCCCTGTTGTATGGTGTGACTCCTTCCAGCCGTTTTTAAAATACTCTGCCCATCCCAGCAATGAGAAAACCCAAGGCCTATGGGCCTACAATGTGAGAGTCAAAGTTACATTTTAAGTTTTAATTACTATGCCTTAGAGACCCATGAAACAAAAATGCCTTTGATATGCAAGTCCCTTGCCCAAGGACAGATAGTTCCTGAAATGCTGGAGACTGTTGTTTATGGGAGATAACAAGTCACATGTTTTTTATTCCCCTAAACAAGTTTGACCCATCTGCACTGAATGTGCTTGATCATATGTTGGCGGGAGGTTCATAGGCAGGAAATACATCAGGATGTATGCTTACCTCTGATTGGATATAGACTGGAAGTACGTCAGAATGTATGCTTGCCTCTGATTGGACCTGATGGGAAATGCAATGAATTATAGGTTTTCCTTCCTAAGCCACTGCAAACTGATTCTGGGCCATTTCCCAGGAACCTAGGTATGGACCTGGCCAGGACACATCTACCTGGCCAGTGTTTAATTAAAACTTGCTTCAAATTTGGGTTTAAACAGTGGTAGTGGTCTTATTCTCGATTGGTGGGATTAACAACAGCCATCCAGGAAGCTTCCAGAGTTGTATGTCCAGGTGAGGGGCCTGGACATACAACAGATCACAGTCTGCAGACTAACCTTGTGTCCTCATCCTCTTGTTTGAGGTGGAGGTGCTAATCCAAACTAGTGCTCCTGTAAAATAGACCCCAAGGCCATCACACCCCAACCCCTGGCACCTGTGAATGTGACCTCATATGGAAGAAGTCTTTACAGATATACTGGGGGTGTTGAGCTGGGATGATCATCATGGACTAGGCAGTAAGGACTGTGCTGTTACTGCTGTCCTGAGGAGATAACCAGGGGGACATTCAACACCAAAGAAAAGCCATGCAAAGACGGAGCTGGGAGGAAGGGGCCCTGGAGGCAGCGGGAGCCAGAAAAGGCAACAAAGACACACACCCACCCCCACACCACCACTACCACCCACCACTCATGCTGCTGCCCAGGGCCCAGGCCGGCCTCTACTTTGATCTTGGATCTTAGCTGCTGAATCTGAACGTGCATTGTGACAGGACCCTAGGTTTGGTACAGGCTGCTCTGAAGGCTGTCTTCAGCAGAGGCAAGATCTGGGACTGAATTTACCAGCAGTAATGGTACAGCCACCAGGATGGTGAACTTGGGTGCGCCTGCCTCATTCCCCATATTGTGTGTGTGTGTGTGTGTGTGTGTGTGTGTGTGTGTGTGTGTGTGTGTGTGTGTGTGTGTGTGCTCGCGCGCATATACACACCCTGCGTTGTCTTTTTAATTTTTGCCCTACCGTTCACAGGAACCATTTCATCAGTTCAACCTGGGGAACTGGGACAGCAAAGCAAGTCGCTTGGCCACAAGCACAGCATGCCTGCTGAGAGGCTGAGCTGGGACTCAAACTCAGGGACTCTAGAACCATGGTGCCAAACCTCCGACCCTCAGCACCCTTGCAGGTCCAAGGAGGAAGCCTGCACCAGTCCCTGAAACACGCTGCCCACCCTCTCTCTCATCATGAATGGGAGTTAAATCAGAATCACTACAAGACCCTGAAAAGGTGAGAGACAGGAAACAAGCCACCACTGAGTGTCCAGACAAATCTTATCACCATGTTCAGCCAGCCATTGGAGCCAGCAATGAGGATGAAGGGTCCAGGAGCAAGTTCACTGCCACCACTAGCCTCAGACAGTCTTAGGACACAGGATCCCATGTGAGTGGAGACTCAAATCCTAGGTCTTGCACCCAACTTGCATACCCAGATGTTTCCTGAAGCTGCCCAGAGCTGGTTCCCATGGAATATTCTGGATGGCTTGGTACCCCATGGTAATAGTCCCCTGAAAGTGTCTTTGATATGGAGATAGGGGATGGAAAGGTCTCCCAGGAGCCTCTGTGATGAATGCTACCATGCTCTGCACAGATTAGGGATTGACCTGTCTGGAGCAATATGGAATAAAGAAATGACAGACATGTATATAGAGGAGCTGGGACTGGGTGGGCCATGCTCTCTGATGGAGACATACCATCAGCGGCCCTGATATTTGGCACGTCTATTATATACAGCAACAACAGGGAAAATGTCTGTACAGATGTCTGTACAGAAACAGTAATCCCGGAGAAGAAAGTTTGTAGTTTATCATTCTGCACACACTGTTCATATTTAAATAAGAGGAAGGCTTTGTCATCCCCATGGGTCTGCGACATTGGGCCCTTGACATGACTGTCTCATGTCAATAATACTCATTTGCTCAGAACTTCATCTGTTTCCTCACAAAAACCTATAGGGAGCAAAAGAGGAGGAACAGGAGGAGGGGCTGGACTGCCTCAAAGCTGGGACATGGCATCATTGTGCTTGGACTTGTCACACATCAGGGCCAGGACCCTTGACACTAGAAAACACCCTATCACCCAGTTGTGAGTCCTAATGCCCTCAGAAGATGCATGAGTTTGACCCAGGCCTTTTTCTTTGGTCAAGGGCAGGTCTCCGCAGAGTCAGGCTGAGAGATATTGTTGGCTCTGGATACAGGCTTCTCTGGGATGGAGACCCAAGCGGCGGACCCAGCATCTGCCGCATGTGCCCACCTGCCGACCAGTTAGATTTCCAGCCCAGCACCCCTCTTTTACCTCTGAGCCCCCTTCCTCACCTAGTTCCAGATCGCCAACAAAGAAACGCCCTTTCTTGATCATCCCAGAGAGGCTGGACCCCACAGTGGGGCCGGTCCCCAGTGTCTCTTCCTGTTACCGTCATCAGCCCCAGCTGCAAGCTGACACAGCCAGCCTCTCCCTGCCCATCACTTTTACTTTTAATTATGACCAAATGTGGGCTGTTGAGTAATTTGATGCATTTTTGATGTCTGCAGAGATTTCATTCTAATAATGCAAACACAGGGCTCTAATGGAGCTTAACTGGAGTCATTACTGCGGCGCAGGGAGGTCTCCAAAGTTAATGCTCTGTACTGCGGTGGGTCAGGTGCTGGAGAGCTGGAGGCTGGATCGTCATCATGCAGGCCCAGGCTTCTTGGGCCCCAGAGGGGCCATGAGAAGACTCCTTGTAGGATTCCCCAGCTCTGGTAACTGTCTACAGAGGGTGACCCCAGGCAAGCTCTGTGATACTCGCAACTGAACATCAAATGACACACAGAATTGCTGCTGCTCACTATCACCACAGCCCAAGATTCTCCTTGCTGGGACAGAAATATGACCCATGACATCCTCCCCTGCATGGTCCCTTTTCCTTAGAGAATGGCAGGTGTAGAGAAAGGTGCTATGGGTCCAGTGGGCCTGAAAATACACTCAGCCCCTCTGAGGCTCACGGCAGTCAGTCTACTTCCTGTTGCTAGAAGAACTAACCTGGACTCGGGAGAGCTCCATTAGAGCCCTGTTTTGCATTATTAGAATGAAATCCCTGGACTGGGGAGATGACGGTAACAGGAAGAGACACTTAACCACTCCCGAGTCCAGGTTAGTTCTTCTAGCAACTTCCTGTTGCTAGAAGAACTAACCTGGACTCGGGAGTGGTTAAGAGCACTGGCTGCTCTTCCAGAGGACCCTAGGTTCAGTTCCCAGCATCCATATGGCAGTTCACAGCTGTCTGTAACTCCAGTTCTAGAGGATCTGATACTTCCACACCAATGCACATAAAATAAAGTTAAATAAGTCATATACGTATATATATATAAAAATCATATATATATAAATAAATCTTTTTTTTTTTTTTTTTTTTTTTTTTTTTTTTTTTTTTTTTTTGGGTTTTTCGAGACAGGGTTTCTCTGTGTAGCTTTGCGCCTTTCCTGGAACTCACTTGGTAGACCAGGCTGGCCTCGAACTCACAGAGATCCGCCTGCCTCTGCCTCCCGAGTGCTGGGATTAAAGGCGTGCGCCACCACCGCCCGGCAAATCTTTATATATATATATATAACTATCCTGGAGCACCAAGCAGCCACTGGCCTACCAGGTGCCGAGAGGCCCAGGCTGGGGCGCCACTACAATGAAGAGGTATGTGATGGAGAAATGGTGGAGAAGGAGAAGCAAAGTGATCTGTGCACCGTGGAGAGAAGAGGAACTGAGGACGTGACAGTTGTGACAAACAGGCTGATGAGGGTGGCCTAAGCTGCCAACTGGGGCCATGTGATGTCCGAGCCTGTGTTGCCGCCAGAGGCCATGTCTGGATCTGTGGCCCCATTGCAGCTGGGGTCTGTGTTGATGTCCATGGCCCATGTTACCAGTGAGAGCCATTCAGATGCCTGAGGTCTGGGCCCCCACCTGAGGCCATGTTGATGTCTGGGGGCCTGCACTGCCACCCAGGGCCATGGTGACACATCCAGGCCCAAGCTACGGTTGAGGACCAGGTCTGGGTCCACAGCCTGTGTTACCACTGAGGGCCATACAGATGCCCAAAGTCCCCATGCCACCACCTGAGGCTATGTTGATATCCCAGGGCCATGCTGCCACTAGGGCCATATCAATCTGAGTGACCTGTACTGCCACTCAAGGCCATGGTGACATCCTGGCCTAAGCTGCAACCAAGGGCCATGGCTGTGTCCATGGCCCTACCACAGGCAGGTTCTGTGATGATGTTTGTGGCCCATGTTACTACCAAGGGGCCATGGGAGAGCTGGCCCTGGTGGCCTGACCACCAGAGAGCTGGTCTGGCATCTTGCTGGCTGCCTCAGCATCCCCCCATCCCAGAAGAACTGGCCCCAGTGTTATGGGCATGAGAAAGCTGGCCCTGAGACCCTCAAAGGCCCTGGGAAAACTGCCCTCCCCTCCCCCAGCCACCACAACTGGAGAGCTGTCCCTGCACCTGAAAGAGCCACCCCACCTTACCCTCCACGTGGGAGAGCTGACCTTGACCCTAGCCTGAGGGGGGAGGTCCCAGTGGAGGCCCAGGCTGACCAACTCAGCTATCACCCAGGCCTACACCCAGGGCTTTGAGTTGGCCCTCTCCAGTATCCACCCCATCTATGACCTGCTGGAACGAGTGAAGGGGCCGGTCCCAAGGAACCACAGCCGTATAAGCCCCTTGACTCGGGCAACAGCAGGCCTTCCACACCCCACGCCTGTGAAGAGCAGAGCAGAACCAGAAAATCACTGCTGGTTGTATGAGCAAGTGGGCTCCCTGGCCATCAATAAATGATGAATGGTTGCCACAGCAACAGCCCCGGCCCATATTTCATCTCCTGGTGACTCAGACAAGCTCTAGAAAAGCCAAGCTGGAAGGGAAAGGGCGTCAATCTCCTGCCTGATGCTGGAGAGACCCTCAGGGCTCAGAGTGCGGGGCTGGCATGGCTCCGGTGAGACCTGAGTCAGGAGGGAACAGAGAACTGATTTGGGACAAGAGCACCGTTTGGGGAGTAAACGTAATTGAATTCAACTCTGGGGTTTGGCTTCTTCAAGCATATGCTATCGTCCAGGTCTCGTGGTCCTCTCCATTCTCCAGGCACAGCCTTGGAGGCTCCAGGGTCTTCGGGTGCATGTGTTGCACTAAGAGCCTCTGCCAGGATCCCTGCACAGCCTGTACTTTCTTCATCTGAAATACAGAGGGGAAAACTGTACCATATCAGTCTTTCAAAAAAAGAGTTGGGGTTACATCTATTTATTAATTAATTGATTGATTGGTTGGTTGATGTGTGTGTGTGTGTGTGTGTGTGTGTGTGTGTGTGTGTGTGTGTAAACATACATATCTGCTACAACACATACAGGGGGCAACTTGTAAGAATTAGTTCTCTGCTTCCACCATGTGGGTCCCAGTAAACTGGTTAGGTTTTTGTTTTTGTTTCTATCAATTTGACACAATTTGGGGTCATTTGAGAAAAGATAACCTCAGTTAAGAAAATGCCTCCATAAAATTGGCCTGTAGACAAGCCTATGGGGTATTTTCTTGATTAATGATTGACATGCCATCCCTAGGCAGGTGGCCCTGGGTTGTATAAGAATAGACTGAGCCGGGCGGTGGTGGCGCACACCTTTAATCCCAGCACTTGGGAGGCAGAGCCAGGCGGATCTCTGTGAGTTCGAGGCCAGCCTGGGCTACCAAGTGAGTTCCAGGAAAAGGCGCAAAGCTACACAGAGAAACCCTGTCTCGAAAAACCAAAAAATAAATAAATAAATAAATAAATAAATAAATAAATAAATAAAGAAAGAAAGAAAGAAAGAAAGAAAGAAAGAAAGAAAGAAAGAAAGAAAGAAAGAAAGAAAGAAAGAAAGAAAGAATAGACTGAGTAGGCCATAGGTAGCCAGCCAAAGAGCAGCGCTCCTCCATGCCCTCTGCTTCAGCTCCTGCCCTGACTCACTTCATGATGGACTATAAGCTGTAAAATAAAAATCAACCCTTTCCTCCCAAAATTGCTTTCTGCCATGGTCTTTGTCACAGTAAAAGAAACCTAAGATGCCCAGGGATCAAACTCAGGTCGTCATCAGTCTTGGAGGCAAGCACCCTTACCTGCCCAGCCATCTCAACAGCCCCTAATGAGATGGGATTTGTCCAGCGCTGGCTGCATATAAGCATTATAAGCATTCACAAGTCTCTTGGGGTTATGATTTTTTTAGAGGGATCTTAGTGCTATGTGTACACACATCTGGAATAGTTTTCTTCCTCCTAGATGACATCCTGTAGCATCCCTGCAGTGCAGATTGCAGAAAGAGGGTCTTTACATTTGATACATCTGGCTGAGACAATCTTCATGTTACCTTCAGTTCTGAAAGATGTTCTCATTAAATGGAGCATTCTAGATAGTCACCTGGTTGTTGCCATCACCTCCTCCTCCCCCTCCTCCCCATGCCCCTCCTCCTCCTTCTTTTCTTCTTCTGTCTTACAGACCTTGCACACCACCCATCCACCTGTCCCTGATGGGAAATCTGCTCTTATCTTTTGTTGTTCTGCATGTAGTGACAAATCCTCTTCCTCTGGCCTCTGTGAAGGCTGGCTGCCTCTTTACCAGTGGTTCTGAGCTGTGGGATGTTGTGGATCTTTCTATGCTCCTCTTCCTGCTTCTGGTGTTCAGGCTTCATGAACTTCCTGGATCTGGAAGCTCGTGGGTTTCAGCAAACTTGGACATTTACTGACTCTTGTTTCTACTGCCTCCACCCTGCTCCCTCCTCCCTGACTCCTCTTCCCTCCTCCACTTTCCCTCCTCCTGCTCCCTCCTCCCTAACTCCTCTTCCCTCCTCCACTTTCCCTCCTCCTGCTCCCTCCTCCCTGACTCCTCTTCCCTCCTCCTCTTTCCCTCCTCCTTCTCCCCTCCTCCCTTCCTCCTTCCTCCTTCCAGCCTCCCCCAAGCATAGATTTAGCTCATGCACACTGTTCCAGGGCTCTGGAAGACTTGTGAGAGTTTGAGGTTTATGCTCTCTGTATTTCGCTGGCTGGCCGTCTATTTCTGAGTCTCCAACTCCACTCGTCTTTGTTTTCATACGGGGTTTAGTCCCATCTGTGCACTTCTCATCTCAGACTCTGAGACTCACCCCCAGAACTTTGCTGTGGATCTCTTTCGTTCCCACACTCCGCCTAACATGTTCTGTGGTCCTTCGTGCTTTCTGAATGCGTGGAAGGTGGTTCCAGCAGCCGTCTTGACATTGTGGTCCGCTGAGCTGAGCATCCAAGGGAGCTAATTGCTTTTCTTCTCCTCCTTCTGGGTCCGATTTTCTCACCAACTGATCAGTTTTTTGCTGGGTGTTGTTTTTATTCACATAAATACACTGGAACTCTGGGGGTGAGCTCGTTTTGAAAGAGCTGGTTCATTTGGGTCTCACTTTTAAACGCGATCATTTGAGACCAGAATTGCTCTACCTGGGTTATCTGTCCCTCACACAGAAACAAAGCCCAGTGACTCTGGAGTCAAGAGCATCCCGGAGTGTTCTGGCCTGATTGTGCCAGCACTGAGCACAGTTTCCTCTAATCCACTCTGAAGGTTGAGTTTGTCCTTGCACTAAGCATTGATGGGTGCTGGAGAATGCACACTGCTTGGAAAGGAGACTCCAGCAGTCCCCAGGGGAGCTTTGAGAGGGCTTTGAAGACCACACCCACTGGTTTGGCCTTTAAGCTTTGGTCTCTTTCTCCATGGTCCCTGCACCCTGGAGTTCTTGAAAGGGTGGATGTGCCAGCCAGAAAAGGTTCTCCACAACCCAGACCTCAGATAAATCCCTCCCAGCTGGACCAGGGAGGGTGGGAGAGCCACACAGGCGTGAGCGGATAACGTGGACCTATCAGAATGACAGAACCCATCCTGTGCCCCAGCAGCCTTGCCAGGCCAGGGCAAAGAAGAGGACAAGTGTGCCGGAGAGAAGAAAGGAAGGTGAGGAGGCGAGCAGCATCCCAACAAGCGGGGCTTCTTCACACCATTATAGTGTCTGTCCTGCCACCATGGTGGCTGCTATTGGAGATGGAAGAGAGGCCCGTGTCAGTCTCTCCCCTGAATCACCAGGGCACCGTAGAGGACACAGCACCTGGCCACTTCTCCCCAGCCTGCTTGCCATGCTCCCCTCAGTGACCCTGAGCCCCAGTAGAGACAAGCCAGCAACCTGCAGCCCGCGGGACTCCTTGATAAAAAATTTACCTTGAGGCCATGAAATGTTTAAACACCATATTTTACTACTAAAGAGGGAGACAGAAGACAGCACCTTCTGAGAAAGGGTTTCCTGGGCATTTTATAGATCAAAGCAATAGAATAAAATAAATATGACCAAAGAGGGCTGTGAGGAGACATTCTGCCCAGGAAAGCACTCAGAAAAGGGGGTAGAAGAGGTGATGGCTGAGAGGCAGTGAGGCACACCCACCCTGGCTCAGCCAGCTTCAGTCACCAGGAGGAGGGGAGAGCCCCAGGCTGCCTCCTCACACACAGCTGGTGAGAACTGTACCCTATCATGAATACACCATCCTCTTCTCCATTCCTAGAGGCAGAAACGAGGCCCCTGGAGCCCCCGTGACATGACCAAGGTAGGGGACCAGCTAAGTGAGGCCAGGCCTAAGTGTCTGTGAATCCAAACCCACCCCCAGAGTCAGCACAGTGGCGACTCACTGGAGGACATCGGGGCACACTGAGGCCTGGCACTCACATTCCCCGGAATAACCTTCTATCCACATCTGCTGCACATGGGATTCCAGAAAAACACAGAACATGCTAACCACAAATCAGCCTCCTCCTAGAAGCCACCAGGTGAGCTGAGGACAGATCTCCAAAGTGGCAGCTGTGCTACGTGAGGAAAGTACTCCAAAGCTGCCTCCAGCCAAGGCCAAGCACAGAGTTGAGCTCAGGGGACATTTGCAAGGAGTCGTGGGCAACAACAAAGGAAGAAGTGCTTTCTTCCAAAGGGCAAGCTTGGGGACACCCAGAACATTCTGCAAAAGACAGTGAGGGAGACTGCGCAGGGTCACTGCTTCCCCTGGAGCGTTTGGCCTTCCTTCCTTCTCTTCTGAGTCCCCCTGGATAATACACCACACAAGCCGAAGCCATACCCACCTGTGGCCAGCACTTCATTGTGCAAGCCCTCGCCCTCCTGGGCTCCCTGGAGGATGAGGCCCAGGTTAACCTGCTACAGGTGGTATCTCAGCCCTCCCCTTGCCCACAAATCTGAGCCACACTGAAATGGCCACTGCTGGGCCTCAGTTTCCAGAAGCAGCAACAGGCCCTTAAACTGTCATCTCCAGCACAGTGCCAAGAGCTGACCAGTACACTGAACACAGAAGCACCTGTAACTACAAGGTCCAGTGACCTGGGAGTATCATGGTGGTCCTGCCAAAGCACCCAGGTAGACCCCATCTCTACCAGTCCATGAGAGCAAATGCTGGGCAATGCATGGGGCAAGAGTCCAGGCCCACATGTGCAGCTGGCAACTGTGCCAGGAGCCAGGCAGCCCGTGGGCTGCAGCAAGCTTGGGGAAGGAAAGGACGAGGCAGATGGCTCGTGGGCAGGCTGGTGGCACCACCCCCATGTGGGCGGCAGACGCAGACTTCTCCTGGTGCTGTCTCCTCCGCACCAGATCAGGAGATGCCATGGGGAGAGCGGGTTTGGCATGGGGGATGAGGCCTCCAGCCTCAGTGCTGCCCTGGCCTCTAGGAAGATTATATACATACTTACACTTGGTGCAGCTCAACTGCCTGGATGGCCCAAGCCGTTCGCTTATCTGTCACTCAGCAGACTGTCCCTGTGGGAGAGCTGACGCTGTTGGACTCTTCCCCCTTTGGATCTCTTCCCCACCCATCCAGCCTTAGAAAAGTGTTTATAAAATGAGAGGAATGTATGTATGTATATATGTAGGGATGGATGGATGGATGGATGGATGGATGGATGGATGGATGGATGGGTGGACGGTGGATAGATAGATGTATGGATGAATGGATGGGTACATGGGTGGGTAAGTAGATAAATAGATGGATGAATAAGTGAATGTGTCAGGTACAAGGTAGATAGATCTGTGGATAAATTGATGGATGGATGATGATGGACGATTAGTGGGCTGGATGGATGGATAGATGGATGGATGGATGGATGGATGGATGGATGGATGACTAAATGAGTAGCTTGTGGGTGGATAAATATGTGGATGTCTAAATGGGTACCAAGTGGATGGAAAATAACATGGATTGATGAGATTAACAGATGATAGATAGATAGATAGATAGATAGATAGATAGATAGATAGATAGATAGATAGATGAATGTATGTATGTGCTGGGTGGGTAGGTAGATGGATGGATGGATGGATGGATGGATGGATGGATGGATGGATGGATGGATGGATGGATAAAGGATGGGTAAATGATGGATGAGTGGAAAGATAGACAAGTGGATGGATGGGTAGGCCAATGAATGGCTAACTATGTAGATAGTAGATGAGTGGACAATGGATGAGGTGGATGGGCAGATGTGTGGATGGAGACGAGTGGATGAATGAACACACAGTGGTGTGAATGGATAAATGGACAGAGGAATGATGCAGGATTAGGTAGCCAGGTAGATACGGATGTACTTAGCATACAAATGGAAGGACGGTGGATGAATAGAAGGACAGGGACAGGGCAGGACCCGGGCTTAGAGCCAAGGCTGGAGGTCTGAGGACAGGAAGCCCAGGGAGGCAGGACTGTTCGCCAAGCAAAGCAAGAACAGGGGTAATTAACTCATGTGCACTTCCCAGCGGCCCCAGCAGCCCTGGCTTCATTAAGGTGCTGGCCAGGGAAATCTCATCAGAAATAGAAATTGAGGTTTGAACTGCTTCCAGCTGCACTCTGCAGTTCCAACCTCACCACAGTCCTGCCCACAGAGTCCAGAAGTGAAGAAGTCCCGGGGACCCTAGAACAGGAAGTGTCCCAACATGGATGACACCCATGACCCTCGGAAGCCCTGGTTAGCCAATTCCTCTGGGAAAACCCAGGAGCCCAAAGGCCAAGAATTTCTCACAATGCCCAGCTTAGAATCACCCATGATCTCAGCTCACCACCAGGACCCACACATGTCTGTCTGTCCTTCCTCATCCAAATGCACTTTGATATCCAGACACATCTCCTGTCCACCTGCCCCCACTTGTGTGAGTTCCACACAAGGCTTTCAGTCAGGCTATCCTCACCTCAACATGGAGAAACTGAGGCTGAGATAAGCAGTGGTCCTGGCTGTGCCTTGCCCAGGGTATGGAGTCCAAGGTCTCCAGAACAGCAGAGATAACTGGACAAAGTCCTCTACCAGTCATATGCATGGCCAGCACCAGCCTTTCCCCATCTCCTGCGGCTGTGGCACATGCTGACTCAGAGGGACCCAAGTATCCACTACCTGAGTGGTCCAGGTCTTGACCTTCACTGCTCCTGGCATCTGGGACCTGTGGTACCAAAAGCCTACACTAGACCTCTAGACACATGTCCCCACTCCACAAACCTTGTGGACTCCTCATTTTATAGGTAAGGGGGACGAACCCAGCAAGGCCTCTGCATACAGCAGAATGAAGTGCCACAGGACTGAGGCGGGGCACAGGTAGCCTTCCTAATGTCCAGTGCATCCAGACTCAGCAGGATTTCCAGCCTGTCTCTGCACTGCTGTGTGCCCCTGAGCCAGTGCCTTCCCCTGCCTGGGCCCTACTGCACCTTCTCCAGACGGGGGATGGAGAGGAACCCCTCCGAGCACTCAGCACAGTCCCTGGTCTGCTCAGCAGCACCCAGCATTCCTGGACTTCTCTGAATTCACGCCCAAGTGTCCAAAGAGGCAGCATTAGAGCCTTTCCTGCCATTCAAGAGAACAAGAGCGGTTTCATGAGCAAGAATGCAGTTTGGAGCCAGCTATGGAATTCTCTGCTTGGTGACCCAGTTTCTCAAGGGGGTGGGGGGAGATTCGTGTCAAGTTGGAACAAATTAAAATACATTTGTCTTTCATTCGGAAGGAGTCCAGCCCAGCAGGAGAGCCAGGCACGGCCTCATTCCAGCGTGCCCAGTGCCAAGACAATTTGCAGAAAGAAGCACGTGCCTGGCTTGGGGACACTGTGGTAGGCACTCGGGGCGGGACTATGGCTCATCCCCAGGCCACTGGCAGTTTGCCATACTCTGTCCACTGTGATGCTGACCGGAGCTCATGTGTGCAGTTTCCCCGTCTCCCTAGAGTGCCTCTCCTGGGCTGCCTCCTCCTGTGTTGATGGAGATGACAGCCTGCCCTGGTCAGAACACTGTGTCAGTGGTCCCACGTGTCACCAGTAATCACAGTAATAACAACAATATCACTCACATTTGTTGACTGCTATGTGTGGGCACTGGGCCAAGCCCTGCGTGTGGACAGGTCATAGTCAGATGGTCACACCAAGGAAGAGTGATACACCAAGAGCTGGGGCAGCATTTTCAGTCAGTCAGTCAACAAACAAACAAACAAACAAAAAATTCTTTTCTCCTTTAAAATCTTTTTTCTTTCTTTTCTTTTGTTTGTTTGTTTGTTTGTTTGTTTCAAGACAGGGTTTCTCTTTGAAGCCCTGGCTATCCTGTAACTCACTACGTAGCCCAGGCTGGCCTCGATTTCACAGAGATCCGTCTGCCTCTGCCTCCCAAGCCCTGGGTTAAAGTCATGCGCCACCACTGCCTGGCTTAAAATTTTTTCATACAATATATTTTGATAATGTTTTCCCCTCCTTCAGCAACTCCCAGATCTTATCCACCTCTCATCCACCCAACTTTGTGTTCTCTCACTCTCAGCAAAACAAACAAACAAACAAAAAAACATAAAACAAAACCAATAAGACAAAATTAAACAAAAAGACCACAAAGAAACCATGGGGTTTTGCATTGGCCAGCTATTCCTGAGCATGGGCCAGCCCTGGAGTGTGGATGGCATGCCCAGTAACACTCCATTGGAGAAAACGATTTCCCTTTTCCAGCAGGTATCAATTGCACATCGCTTCTTGATGAGGGATGGGAGCCTGTGTCCACTGGCCCTCTGGTTGCTGGGACCCCATCTGGCTATGTAGGTCTCATGCATGCTGCCACAGTTGCTATGGATTCATATATACATCAATCCTGTTGTGTCTGGAAGATTCTGTTTCCTTGGAATCATCAACCACCTCTGGCTCTTACAATCTTTCCACCTCCTCTTCCACATAGATCCCAGGTCTACACACTGTTGTCAGCCACATTCTGGGCTCTGGTAGATACGAAGGGCAAAACTGCTCACCCTGGGCTGCCCTGTGGGGACGTGAAACACAAGACGCACACAATGAGTCCTGTGATCAAAGTGAGGAACCAGGAGATGCCATCAGGCCTGAATGGAACAGGAAAGAACATGGGGTCCTGAGACCTCTCCAGATAGACACTAGCATGGCATGCCTCAAAGGCCAAGTCAGGTCTCAGAGTGTTCCTGGGACAGGATGGAGAGGCCAGGAACCTGACGCTTGCAGAGTCTCCACGGCTACCATGTGGAGGAGGGTTAGGGGACCAAAGTAGATAGAGACAGGAAGTAGAAAAAGAGAGCGGTTCACTGGCCTCAGGGGACACCTGGCAGGGTCACAAGGGGCCAGAGAGGAGCTCTGGTGAGCTCAGAGCCATCTGGAATGAGCTGGTTACTACCTCACCCTCAGGGAAGGTGGTGGCCCCTCCCAGCTCCACAGATGCCCAAGCAGCCATCAAGAGTACTCATCCTGGCTGGCTGGCTCTCTCTGTCTCTCTCTCTCCCTCCATCTCCATGTCTCTGTCATTCTCTGTCTCTGTCTTTCTGCCTCTCTTTCTTTCTCTGGTTCTGTTTCTATCCTTCTGGATCTTTCTCTGTCTCTCTCCATGTCTCTATCTCTGTCTCTCCATCTCTTTCTGTGTTTTTTATTTCGTGTATCTGTGTGTGTGCATGTGTGTTTGTGTGTGTGTGTGTGTATGTGTGTGTGTGTGTGCGCGCACATGCGCGCCTGTCTATCTGTCTGTCTGTGTGTGTCTCAGTCACTCACTCTGTCACTCTTTCCCCTCCCTCCCTCTCTGCTCACTCAACCAAAGCCTTCCTGGCCTCTCCAGACCTGGTTCCTGTATCAGGAAAAACTGTGCAGTTTACCACAGGGTGCTGGAGACTCCTGCTCTAGGCCTGCCCTGCGGATGTGCCCTCATCCCGGACTACCTTAACCTGTCCCAGCAGGACCCCACCGCCAGCCTTACCCACCTTGCTCCATCTACCCCTCCAGCCCATCTCCTGGCTTTCTTGCACCCTTGCTCTCCACGTGTTCCTCCTCCGAGAATACGTCAGACTTCGAGTTGAGGCTCCCTGCCCACTTCTCTGGCCCATCCACCTGCAGTCGACCCCCTCCCAGCCTGGACCTCGTGATGGGGACTCTCAGCACTGTCAGAGCTGACCTGTACCTCAGGCTGCCTCCTGCAATACCAAGACTGCTGAGGGGAGAGCCAAGAGCAGCGGGACATGCAAGGTGACCTCAATACCTCCCAAACAGCCACCAAATGCTGGGGCTCAGGAGAGCGTTCTAACTAAGATCATGAAGCTTTACTCCAGGGCAGTGCAGAGAGCAGGACACTGGACCAGAAGGCTGAAGAACCCACCAAAGCCATTCAGTGGAGAGCTCTGAAATGGACCTCTAGCTCAGGTTGCAGGCCCCTGTTCTGTGCCCAGTGGTCACCTTGTTCACATCCTTGCCCACCCCAAGCTGCAATAGGCTCTACCTCTCCAGAAGTAGAAGCACCCAGGCCACTCACAGACCCAGGCCTGCGAAGCTCCTCATCCCTCTGACACTGAACAGCACTGCAGTCCCAGGGCCCTGTAACCTACCTCCAGCCACCAATTGCTAGCTAGCCCTCAAGCCCCAGTCACCAGGCACCAACTATCATAGGTGAGCTCACAGCACCCCCTGGTGGATGACTGAAGGATGACAGGCATTTTCTCTCCACCTGGGCACCACCCCTCCAACCATCCAGGTCCCAAGGCAAAAAGGCATGCTGCTGAAAGCGGAAGCCTGGTGCTGTCCCCAAGGAAAAGTAGAGAGGAGAGAAAAGACACCTGCCTCACAGAGACAGTCTGGAAGCCTCCTGACTGTGAGGGTCCACGGCTCTGACATCATAGGGTCACCTTTCACATACACAGCCTGGAGAAAGTGACGAGGGGCTTGCTTGTACTAAGGCTTTCCTCGGGTCAGCCAGTGCCACTCTAGAGAAATCCACACACGGGGGTCATGGCTGAGCTTCCCTCCCCCTTCACTGCAAGAGCTCCAGAAGGAGCCCAGCTCTATGGGAGGAGATACCCTGGAACTTTCCCTTCACTTCTCTCTGGTATCATGAAGGGTTCCTGCAGTCTCTGCTGCCATTAGCCACCAAGATGAACAAGCCGAGGACTAAGAAGATAAGAAGGTGAGTGCTGAGCTGAACGCTGCACATTCCAGGAGTGCAACAGCTTTAGGCTAAAATAATCTCTCCAGCCTGGTTACACACTCCCACCTACCTCCCCGGAACTGGCTAGACCTCCACGGAGGCCAGTGCTCTCTCCGGTATACCTCAGCCAGGCTATCTAGAAGCCCCACCTCCTGACCCACACCATACAGCCCTACTCATCCTCACTTGGCCCACTCCCACTTTGGGTACCCATATGACCCACTTATTGCGACTGCCCCAGCCTGTCCCTCACTTGGGCTTCAGCCATACTGGGACCCTATCCAAGGCAGAATGGAGTCTTGTCATCTTGCAAACCTCAAGCCTATTGCCTGGCTAGAGCAGAAGTCAGTGAGTGATCACAGACTGGCTGTGGCCAGCAGTCTCAGTGGACAGGTAACCCTTGCAGTGACCTCCTCCCCTCCCGAAACAAGACTCCCACCTGGGGGCAGAGTTCTGGGAGCCAGTTCTGCCTCTGGTCATCAGGGATAGTGTTGAGACATCCCTTTCCCTCACCACAGCACCAAGAGCTGCTCACAAGCAGGCCATGGGGTGGACAGCAGAATTGAGGGTCAGGAAAACAAGGTGTGCCCCCAAGCCAACTGAGCCCCAGGAGCACCCATGGGAACCACCATGGGTGCCGAGCTGTCCTTGGAGAGCCCAGACAATCCACTGTGCACGGCAGATAGGATGGGCTTTGCAAACCCGGTACTCTGGTACAACTGTCCCGTAGCACTGGATCCAGCATGCTTCAGAAGACAAAAGGGATTCATAAAACTCATCCTGATAACATATGTCCTGGAACCAAGTCATCCAAAGCACTGTCACCCCCATGACCAACAGGAAACTCACTGTGATTTTTATTTGTATTTTATTTGTTTGTCTGTTTTACAGTTGCTTTTTCCTTCTAACTGCTCAGAATCAAGCACAGACTTTACACCTGAACAACCATCCTCCTTCCAACCAGCCCCACTTCCCACACTCTAGGGTGATATATGACCAGTGGCTACAACGGAAACCGGACACCTCCCTTCCTATGCTTGAGATGGGTGATGAACGCTGGGGAACCTCAGCGGAAGCAGGGCTCTTAAGGAGAAGCAGGATCTGAGCAGAGAGCAGCAGGAAGGGGCAGTGTCCCCCCCCCCCCCCCCCCCCCGCCACAGTGCTCTCCTGACCCTCACCCCAGAGTCCAGCTCTGGCCCTGTCTCCCAAGGGCCAGTGGAAAGGTTGGTGGTTGGTTGTTTTCAAGTGTTTGAGCCATTCAAGGAAGCACGCTGCTGCCACCTACTGGTCACTCTTCTCCCTGTATCCCGTGGCAAACCGCCATTTCTGAAAGGGTTTGTTCCTGGATCCGCTGGGACCAGTGCTGCGAGATAATGCTCTTGTACACTGTAAAGATTTGTCACTCCTATTGGCTTAATAAAATGCTGATTGGCCAGTAGCCAGGCAGGAAGTGTAGGTGGGGTGACCAGACTAGGAGAAGGCTGGGAAGAGGAAGGCAGAGACAGTGTCTTGAGCCAGATGCAGACGAAGCAAGATGAGATTGCAGGACTGAGAAAAGGTACCAAGCCACGTGGCTAAACATAGACAAGAATTATGGGTTAATTTAAGCATAAGAGCTAGTTAGTTATAAGCCTGAGCAATAAGCCAAACATTTATAGTTAATATAAATTTCTGTGTGTTTATTCGGGACTGAATGGCTGTGGGACTGGGCGGGACAGAAACTTTTATCAAAAATTGGCACCCAAATGTGGTAGCAAGAATTTCCACCTAAAACCTAAAAGAGCTGAAGAAAAGATTCTGAAACGGAGCTAAGAACAGTTTCCTGTCTCTCATGCAGGCTGTGGTACAGAGACGCCACAGCATTCGAGTTTGAGCACAGTATGGCTGATTCCCAACACGGTAGACAGAGGTGTCTCCAAGCCGTGCAGCATGCTGCATGGCAGATTTAGTTTTTGCTATAGTGTTTCTGGGCTGAATACTGCTTGGTGGAGACATAGACCCACTGCTCCCAGAGTTGGTGGTGAGCATAGCTCCCAGAGCTGGTGGTAAACATAACTTTACCTTTGGCAGAGCCATCAACCAAAACCACAGCTTTGGTCCTAGCCACGCAGCTTAACAGTTTAAAAAGCTCTCCTCGTCAGAAAAGGATTACAGATACACAACAAGACAGATTCAGACAGAAAAAAAACCTGTAAATGGTTTACAGCATATGTAAAATGTATGTAGGTTTGGAAAAGAGAGGAAAAGGAGTATAGGCAGTTATATAAAGAAATAAATAGTTTTAAAAAATAAAGTCTTTAAAGAGACAGTAAAAGTAATATAAAAGAAGCCATGTAAAGATGGAAAATACACAGGGAGTCTGGATTATGTATATTATTGTCTTTTCTTTGAATTTTTGACTGTTAATGAGCTAACTGCAGAAAGGATGCTGAGTTAAACCAACATATATATTTTAAAGGTATTTTGACTTCAAAATTTGGGTCTAAGGATATGCTGCTTTGGAAAAGAGGTTCTGCTTTTGTTTCCACAGAAGATGAGAAGCTGTGGATTGCTTCCAGATTAACATTGTTTGAACAAACAAGACCTCGAAAAATCTCTAATGAGAGAGATGGCACAGATGATATGATGCTGCAGAGCGCCTTTGTTGCAGTTTCCTCTGAGTTCTGCATCAAGAAAGGCTTCAAGGCTGCTGCTGAGATGACCCAGACTCACAGACCACTCCAGTCAGGACTTGACCATAATCCTAAATTTTCTCAGGTTCCCCCAAAGATTACCAATGCCCATTACTTCAGCGGGAAGTAGCCTAGAAAACTATGCCCACATTCCCAAAAAAAATGAATTATGGATGTATGTCTTTGTTTAGGGGGGTTGGTTACAAGTTGCTATTGGTCATAGTCAATCTCTTTCTAAAAGAAGAAGGATATAATATAGAAATGATTTTTAAAAAGATAGATTATTTAATCTATTTTGATCCAAAAACAACTGTTAATCTCAAAATACTTTACATTGATATGGATTTGGTTTGTTGATACAAATTTAAGGTCAGTTTTGTTATACTGTGTGTATATTTCTACTCTTGTTTAAGGTATTATGTTTATGCAGCTGGGCAGTAGTGGCACATGCCTTTAATCCCAGCACTTGGGAGGCAGAGCCAGGTGGATCTCCGTGAGTTCAAGGACAGCCTAATCTACAGAGCGAGATCCAGGACAGGCACAAAACTACACAAAGAAACCCTGTCTCGAAAAAAACAAACAAACAAAGGTATTATGTTTATGCAACTCATTTAAAATTGTAACGTATAATTAAGAAATACAGATTAATAATTAGTCATCTATGATAATCAAACTTATAGTCATGAAGTTTTCTAGGTATACAAAGATATATTTTAATTAGGTAGGTAATCTTCAAACATTTGAAAGACCTACAGAATATGGTATTTAAAATGTTTTAAGAACTTAGACCTTTCTGGACAGTGAGACATGTCTGCTCCTGGCAGCACTAATTACTTCAAAGGAGATGATGGGTATCAAAGAAACTCATTATGGAGTTTGCTTACAATATAGAAATGGCTGGCCATTTGGTCAAGAAACTGCTCTTACCTGGACTGTTTGACAGTATGTTATATAAACTGAACATGCAGGACTCATGGGAAAATGACCACTGAAGTTTGCCAAAACAAGGCAAGATGGTCCTTCAGGTTCCTGCTTCACAGAAGAAACTGCCAGACATTCTGCAGGACACAGAGGAAAGCGGCTAATGAACTCTGTCAAAATAGGTGAAATGGTCCTTCAAATTTCCTGCTTCACTGAAAAGTCTGCCAGAGACTCTAGGCTTGTAGGCTGAAGATGGATGCCCCAACATTACAGAGGAACTTTGGGTGACTATCCAGGCAGCCAGCTGTCTCTGTAATTTCTAGAGTTTTGGAAGTTGCTTACAATATACTTCCTGTTTACTCAGATAATATTGTGTTTTTCTGGGGTCTTTGATGGAGTTGAAGACTAGATAGTTATAGTTTATAGTTATGATAAAAGATAAATTAGATATGAAACTTTAGACTCACAAAGATAGGATAAATAATAGAGTATTTTCTTTAATTTTTCCAAGTACAAATAGACTAAATGTTGTAACTGTAATTCTTGCTTAATAACTCTTTTGTTATATGTAATTTTACTATGTTAAAATGAAAACCCTCTGGGGTTGAGGATTTAGCTCAGTGGTAGAGCACTTGCCTAGCAAGCACAAGGCCCTGGGTTCGGTCCTCAGCTCCACAAAATATGTAAATAAATAAATAAATAAATAAATAAATAAATAAATAAATAAATAAATAAATACCCTCCCTTTTGATTGGACAGAAAAGGGGAAGTGCTGTGGGATGGTCTTTCTGTATGCTGTGACTATGTGTTGCTCTCATTGGTTATAAAGAAGCTGCTATGGCCTATAGCAAGGCAGAATAGAGCCAGGCAGGAATCCAAGCAAAGATACAGGCAGCAGGAAGGTGAAGTGAGAAGATGCTTCATGCTGCTGGAGGGAGCAAGATGTAATGGAACACAGGTAATGCCACAAAGCCATGTGGCAAAACATAGATTAGTAGAAATGGGTTGAATTAAGTTTTAAGAGCTGGTTAATGATAAGCCTGAGCCATAGACCAAACAGTTTGTAATTAATATAAGGCTCTGTGTGTTTACTTGGGACTAAGTGGCTGTGGGACACAGGAAAACTTCCAGCTACAGACCAGTTTTACCAAAAATGCCAGAAATAGGACAAGGACTACAATGAAGTGAGACAATGATCTTGAGCACAGGACAGGTGAAGGGGAGGCCAGAGAGTCGTCAAGATAATAAATAGGTAATGCACCTATTTTAAAAGTCAGGCTCTCAAGGGGCCTGCTGGTGCTGGCCTATAATCCCAGACATCCAGAAGGTGGGGCAGAAGGATCACAAACTCAGGTCCTGCTTGGACTACAGAGGGAGGTGAAGGCCAGCAGTAAAAACTAAGGGGCTGGAGAGATGGCTCAGTGGTTAAGAGCACTGGTTGCTTCTCTAGAGGACCCAGGTTCAATTCCCAATACCCACATGGTGGCTCAAAACTGTCTGTAACTCCAGTTCCAGAGGATCTGGCACCCTCACCCAGACATGCATGTAGACACACGTGTAAGTAAAACACCAATGCACATAAAATAAATAAATCTGTTTTTTAAAAAAAAAGATTTTAAAAAAATGAGCCCAGCTCAGTGGTAGATTCCATATTATAAGCAAGGCCCCAAGTTCAGCCCCTAGTGCTAAAAAGGAAAAGCCAGGCTGGATATGTAGCTAAGCTGGAAGAGTATTTGCCAAGCATGCATGGAATACACAAAGCCCTGGAGTCCATCCCAGCACTACATAAATGGGTGTGGTGGTACACTCCTATAATGCCTGCATTTGGAAAGTAGAGGCAGGAAGATCAGGAGTTCAAGGCATCCTCAGCCACACAGTGAGTTCAAGGTCAGCCCGAGTTACTTGAGACCCTAGCTCCCTCTCCCCGAAATTAATCATGTCCATGCAAATTAGAAACAGCCTCTAACCTTGCCTAATCCTCCACCAGCCCTGGGATAAACCCGAGGACCTGAGTTTGATCCCCAGGACCCACATAGTGGAAGGAGAGAACAGGTTCCTGAAGGCTGACCCTCTGCTTCCCATAGTCTTCCTTTGACCTCCACACACTTACCGTGGCACAGTCAAGCCCACACACACCTACAAACACATGCTAGATGAATAAAGGAAATGTCCATGGAGGCAGAATGAAGATAGAAACTAGTCAGAGGGGGCTGGAGAGGTGTCTCACCAGTTAAGCACCCAATGAAAAGAGAGAACCAGCCCTTGAAAGTTGTCCTCAGCTGGGTGGTGGTGGACCACCCCTTTAATCCCAACACTGGGAGGCAGAGGCAGGTGGATCTCTGAGTTCAAGGCCAGCCTGGTCTACAGAGCGAGTTCCAGGACAGCCAGGGCTACCCTGTCTCAAAAAAAAGTAAGTTGTCCTCTGACTCCCACACACATGCTGCAACAAACACTTTTATGAGCACCGGCGCGCGCACACACACACACACACACACACACATACACACACACACAAGTAAAGAAATGTAATTTTCCAAATCTGTTTCTTTAAAGAGATGGTTAATTTTATATTATGGGCTTGTTTGGTTGGTTGGTTGGTTTTAGTTTTTCGAGACAGGGTTTCTCCCTGTGGCCCTGGCTGTCCTGGAACTTGCTCTGTAGACCAGGCTGCCCTTGAATTCATAGAGATCCAGCTGCCTCTGCCTCCCAAGTGCTAGGAGTAAAGGTGTGCGCCGCCATCACCAGGTTGTTTGTTTGCTTGTTACTATGGGGTGTGTGTGGATATGTGCACATGAGTGCAGGTGCCCCAAGGAAACTAGAGTCGTAGGATCCACTGGAGCTGGAGCTACAGGCACTTGTGAGCTCCACAGTGGCGATGTGAGAATCAAACTTGGGTCCTTCAAAGAAGCAGTTGTGCTCTTAACCACTGAGCTGTCTCTCCAGCCTCCTATCATGTGAGTTTTCACCTTGATTTTTTTTAAAGCGCTTTCTACCAATGACACAGCCAATGTCTACCATTTCTAGCCAATGACACAGAGAGTAAAAGAATTTACCAAAGGTCATGAAAAGACAAAGAGAATTTATTAAAACACATTTTAAGAGCACATAGCAGGGAGTTCACAGAAAGGGAACTCCAAGAGGGGGTGGGGTCCTTTTTTAACAGTGAGGAGAGATGTTATACGCTCTTGTCTCCTGGGACATTTGTGCATGGACAGTCAAGTATCTATCTCACTATCTCATTAAGCTGTAAATTTCTCAGTGTGCGTTGTCTTTCTGAGACTGGCCATTTGGGCTAAGGCTCTGTGATGATTTGGGTGAGAAATGTCCCCCATAGGCTCTTGTATTTGAACGCTTGGTCCATGGTTGGTAGAGACATTTGGGTGGAGGGGGGGGGTATGGAACCTTTAGGGTGTGGAGCCTTGCAGGAAGAAGTACGTCACTGAGGGACAGGCTTTGAGAGTTTATAGCCTCACCCCGCTTCCCATCCACTCTCTGCTTCCTGTGTGCTTTTGAGATATCGTTTCTCAGCTCCCTGCTGCCACCAGGCCTTTCCCACCATCACGGACACCTAGCCTTCTGGAACCGAAAGCAAAACAAAGTCTTCCTTAAGTTGCCTTTGATCATGGTATTTTTTTTCCCAAGACAGGGTTTCTCTGTGGGGCCCCAGCTGTCCTAGAACTCATTCTGTAGACGAAGCTGGCCTCGAACTCATAGAGATCCTCCTGCCTCTACCTCCCGAGTGCTGGGATTAAAGATGTGCACCAGTTATGGAATTTTATCACAGCAGAAAAGTCACTACACAGGCCCCATGGGTCTTTAGGGGTCAGACTCCAAACGTTTATATCAGACATCCTAAGTCACTGGGCTCAGGCAGCATGTGTCAAGGTCTAGTTAACAGGGGTTTCTGGTTTGTCTTCAGTCCTTTATCCCCAACTCTTTCATCCTTGCAGAACATCCTATAGGCATCAGGGCCCCGTCATGAAATTTGAGGTATTCATTCAGGAGGGCCCCTTTTGGCCCTGCAACGTCCATAGCAGGGTGCTTCTTCCCTAAAGATATGAGTATAGGGCCTGGAAAGACGACTCAGTCAGTCAAGGGTTTGTCTTAAAGCAGGAGGACAGGAGTTTGGCATTGGACTAGAAAGGCAGGTGTAGTGGCACATATCTGTATCCCAGAGCTGGGGGACCAGAGAGACAGGAGAATCCCTAGAGCTCGATGGCTAGCCTAGTCAATCAGCTGAGTTCTAAAGTAGGTGAAAGACCCTGTTTCAAAAATTAAAAATTAAGGTGGAGAGGGCTAGAGCAATGGATCAGCAGTTAGAAGCACTTGCTTTTACAGAAGACCCAGGCTCAGTTCCCAGCACCCACATGGCGGCTCACAACCATCTGTAACACTGGTTCCGGAGAATCTGACACCCTCTTCTGCTCTCCACAGGCACCAGGCAGGCATGTGCTGCACAGACATGCATGCAGGCAAACACTCATACACAAAAAATCAATCTAAAAATAAAAATTTAATAAGGTGGAGCCTGGCATAATGGCATATGCCTTTAATCCCAACACTCTGGGGAGACAGAGACAGCCATATCTCTATAGTTCGAGACCAGCGAGGTCTGTATAAAGAGTTGTGGGCTAGTGAGACTCTGACTCCAACTAAATAAATATATGTGAGAGAGATTGAGGATGATAACCAAAGCTGACCTCTAACTACATATATACACATACACACAAACACAAAAAGATATTAGTATGAAGCCATACCTCAACCTGGCCCCCGATGAGGCACCTGACTGATGGAGGCATGGCCCTTCTACTCCTTTTACTAGGAGCTGTGGGGGTGTCAGGGACACCCTGGAGGCATCACCTGATGGATGTCACAAGCCACCCAAGTAAAGACAGATGCAGTCTCAGGAGTTCATCACAGCCTCCCAAAACTCTGATGCCTCACCTGGCTTTGCATCACATCTAAGAAAGAGATGGAGGTGTAATGAGTCTTTCTCTGTCCAGCCAGCTCCCAAATAATGACATGGAGACTTCTTATCAATTATGAAAGCTCGGCCATATAGCTTAGGCTTGTTTCTAACTCACTCTTACAACTTAAATTAACCCATTTATATTAGTCTATATTCTGCCACGTGGCTCATGGCTGTTACCTCTCCTGCTACATATCCTGCTTCCTCCAAGCCTGGCTGGTGACTCTGCCTTTCTTCTTCCCAGAGTTCTCTCTGTCCGAAGTCTCACCTATATCTCCTGCCTAGTTATTGACCATTCAGCTTTTTATTACACCAATCACAGCAATACATCTTCACACGGTGTACAAATATCCCACAACATGGAGGCCTTTGTCCCTAAAACTCCTGAAGCCCTACAGCCCTAGGGTCAAGACCACCACCCTCCACAGACATCAAGACTACAATGCAATACTCTCTCCCTCCCCCACCCCCGCCTCTCTCTCTCTCTCTCTCACACACACACACACACACACACACACACACACACACTACCTGTGTGACCTCCCTGTGCCAATTCCCCCCGTACAAGCACTCTCCTACCCTCCCACACCTGGGCCCTGGCTCCCAGTTACCCATGGTGAAGTTTTACAGCCCACACCACTGATCTGTTTGTCTTTATTGTTTTGCTTTTATTTTATTTTGATTGGTTGGTTGATTGATGACTAACTGATGGATTGGCTTCTCCAAGTGATGGAGCCCAGGGCTTCCTACAAGCTAGGTGAGCAGACCACAGAGCTTCAGCTCTGCCCGCCTCATTATCTCTTTCTCAAAGCAGTTTCTGAGAAGAAGACAGCAGACAGAAGCTTTTAAAGAAGACACCGAATAGAAAAAAGTGTTTGCAACAAGAACTAAAATTGCTTCTCCAAAGAGCATCTTTAATGATCCCTCTGGGAAGGGGGAAGCAGGCTGGGAAGCATCCTGAGAGGCTGGGAAATTGAGGAGGCTTTTTCTGACTCTGGTTGCTGTGTCCTCTGTGTCAATCCAACTCACTCTCCACCTGCTGAACCCGGGTGGTCCTTCCTGAACGCCCTGGGCCTCTGACCTCATACTGTCAACTGGAAGCAAACTCTTACAGCAGAAAGGGAGCCCCCCCTTCTTCCCTGGCCCAGTAGCCCTTCACTGCTCTGTGTACTCTGCAAATGTCTATTGATTGTCCTCTCTGCACCAGGCATGCGCATCCATCAAGGGAACTTGCCTTCAGGTTGGAACATTTAAACCAATTAATTCTCTGGCTGCCTTAAATCAATCACAGTGAAAAAGCAGGAATGAATGTGTGTCTGAGTCACAGGGTGCGCTGAGAGAGACAGCCATTTTCCCGGGTGGGGGGTGGGGGGGAGCACTTTGCTCTTTATAAGAAACGACGACGTATTTTCCATACAAATATAAAATATAAAAGTGCCTGCATTCTTTCCTGCCCAAAGCCAGACTCATCCCTCTTTCCTGAAAGGCCCATTTAAGGTAGAGGTTTCTGGCACTGCATGTCTGGCCTTGGTATTGGATAAACTGCTGGTCTCGGGGGACCATCTTGGCCACCTTGGGACCTTAAGTCATATCCCCGGCCTTCTAGATGCCAACAGCTCACCCCCCACGGTGAGAACTGCAAATATATAGGGTGAGGAGACATTCTGTTTGATTTTGTTGTTGTTTGTTTGGGGGGGATGGCTCTTTTAGGCAGGGTTTCACATAGCCCAGGCTAGCCTCCACCTCCAGAGCTGAGATTATGAGTATGCACCACCACATCCAGCTTCTGGGGTAAAACATCTTCACATGGGTTTTCCAATAACCAGTTCATATTCTTTCTTTCTCTCTCTATCTCTGTGTGTCTCTCTTTCATGCTGTTGTTTTGCCTTGTTGAGACAGGGTCTCATGTAACCCAGGCTAGCCTGTATGATCTGAAGACGCCTTGAGCCTCTACTGGGCCACCACAACTAGCTTTTGTGGTACTAGAAATAAACCCCATGGCTTCGGCCATGCTAAGCAAGCACTCTGCCAACTGAGCCATGGCCACAGCCCTTTACTTTGTTTGTTTGAGGCAGGGTCCCACTATGCAGCCCAAGCCTGGAACTCACAGAAATTCTCTGCCCCCAGGCTACCAAGTGTGACCACCCAACTCCAATGACTGGTTCTTGCGGACTCCCTCTGGGCCCCATGGAAGTCCTGCCTCACTCCTGGATCATCAGCGGCATCGGTCCAGGTTGCTGCTTTGGGCTGAGTTTGTATTCCCCACACATATTCAGCAGCCTCTTCCACTAAACACGATATGAATGAATTTCCTGTGAGGCGAATTTTAACCCCGAGCCTTTCATCTAGACTATAACAGGAATGGATCGCTGCTATCAGAGGGAGCCGCTGCGAAAAGAGGCCGAGTGTAATTGCTTCAAAAGGAGCGGGCCCTGGAGGCCACATGCGAGCGGGTCCCCTCTGACACTCGGCTTGGATCGGGCTCAGCCCCATCTCTGCTCCTCTCTGTGAGATCTTGTCCCTCGTGGTCTCTCAGCCTCCCACTTGGGCCCAGTGGGATTTCCCCACACGCTCCCTTCACTAATGTAGACAGCACCTGAGGCGGGGCCCAGACCCTCAGTGGGAATGGGTAACCTTCGCACTTCCCAGTCTTTGAAGGATCAAAAACCAAAAATGGACACTTTCCTCGCATGGCTGCCAGACAAACAGCGGGACACAGGCAGCAGGTGAGGAGGAGCAGTGTCCATTCCTTTTTCCTTTTTTAGAGGGAGGTCCTGATAAAACTTGTCCTTAGCTCAACTCAATAACTCCCAAGATGAACTTACTTCCTCTAGCATCATTGGCGTCCGTGGATGAGTGTGCAATATGGCGATTTGGTCTCCATATACTCTGTGAAACAATTACCACAATCCAGTAACTAACATACCCACCGCTATAGGTATGCATGGGTGAGTGTACTTGTATGTGCATTTATACACATCTGAGCATGTGTGTGTGTGGTGCTTGTGAGTGTGTTCTGAGCATATGTGTGTGTGATGCTTATGAGTATGTACATGTGTGTGAGGGTGTATGTGCATGCATATGTGTAAACATATATGTGCACTTGTATGTAAGAATACAAGTGATGCAGGCACATGCACAGGCATATGTGTACAATACATGTGTGTACATATATGTGAACATATGACCGTGTGTGCAAACATGTATGTGTGCATGAGAAGGCAAGTGTTGCAAGCACAGTTAGACAATCAGAATCTATTCCACTACAAAATTCAAGTGAGTCTCAATACTGTCAACCACATTCATGTGGTATGTGGTAGAGGCCCAGAAATTATTTGTTTTATCACAAGAATCTGTACCCGTGAAATTTGTCAGTTAAAATGGAATCATTTGTATCAACCCTCACCAATAAATAAATAACAAATAACACTTGCCAGTATGCACAAGGCCCTGAGTTCCATCTCCAGCACTGAAGAGAAAAAAAAAAAAAAAAAACAAGCCGGGCGGTGGTGGTGGTGGTGGTGGTGGTGGTGGTGGTGGTGGTGGTGGTGGTGGTGCACGCCTTTAATCCCAGCACTTGGGAGGCAGAGCCAGGCGGATCTCTGTGAGTTCGAGGCCAGCCTGGGCTACCAAGTGAGTTCCAGGAAAGGCGCAAAGCTACACAGAGAAACCCTGTTTCGAAAAACCAAAAAAGAAAAAAAAAACATAAATAAAGCAAGAGGGATATGAGGGAGGAGTCTTATGTATGTTTACCTATGACTACACAAAAGAATAGCACCTAAGTCCATCTGTGAGGACATCTGTCCAACAGCTGCCAGTCCAGCAAGAGCTGAATCCAAGTTATACACACACACACATACACACACACACACACACACACACACACACACACACACACACACACATATACAGTATGCTGTAATAGATCTATTTTTATAAACAAGAGTTGAATTCAAGTTACATACAAGCATGCAGTAGCAAATTAAGATTACCTGTGTAGGGCTCAGAGGTTAAGAGCATCGACTGCTCTTCCAGAGGTCCTGAGTTCAATTCCCAGCACCGATATGGTGACTCACAACCATCTGTAATGAGATCTGGCACCCTCTTCTGTGTACATAATAAATAAATCTGAAAAAAAAAATTACCTATGTAGCTGGGTGGTAGTGACACATGCCTTTAATTCCCAGCACTCAGGATGCAGAGGGAGGGAGATCTCTGAGTTAGAGGCCAGCCTGGTCTACAAAGTGAGTTCCAGGACAGCCAAGGCTACACAGAGAAACCTGTCTCAAACCAATAATAATAATAATACCTATGTATCCATTTTTTTTTTTTTTAACTATCAGTCCTTTTCGTTACAAGGAGTCTATTTTATTCTGTTCTGTTTTGTTTCCTTTTGTTTTCTTTTCCAAGACAGGGTTTCTCTGTGTAACAGCCTTGGCTGTCCTGGAACTCACTCTGTAGCCCAGGCAGGCCTCAAACTCACAGAGATCCACCTGCGACTGCCTTCTGAGTGCTGGGATTAAAGGTGTGAGTGGGCCACCACTGCCAGCTTCTTTCCAGGTTTTAAGCTAACTTTTGTTACAGATGTTACAGATTTTAACCACACCCAGTAAGTAAAATCCTGAGATAAAGAGAGTTTAACCAATGATCTTAAAAGCTTGTTTGTTTGTTTTTGTTTTCTGTTTTTTGTTTGTTTGTTTTTGTTTGTTTGTTTGTTTTGAGAGCAGAGAGCAAAGTGTAGAGAGTGATGAGAGACTTGGAAAGCAGAGAAGGTTTAGAGCTAAGAGACTTGGGATCATTTGCTTATGAGGTGGCAGAAGTTGTTACAATCTGCAAGAATTTGGAAATCAAGTGTGCTGTTTTGTGGCCATTGAGCTGTGTGAGGCCGAGCCATTTGCAGGAAAACATCTAGGCTCAACAGATTCCCTCTGAGGAGGAGAAGAGATTAGAGAAGGAGGCAATGGGTCTCTAACAGGAACTCACCAGAGGGAGGATTCCAAGTAGAGGCCTGGAGGCCTAGGGAAGCTGCATGATGTACCTGGGGGACTTAAACTGCAGGCTCCAGCAAGGTTAGCAGGACAGAGACGGAGCAGGCAGCTGGGAGGCGCAGAGCGGGGAAGGGAGGCGGGAGGAGAGGGGGAGAGGGACGGGCGGGGGCGGCTCCAGGAGGGAGATGGAGCAGAAGGAGCAGAGTGAAGGGATGGGCACTAGAGACAGAGTAAACTCGAGGAGGGAGCTGAGGACATGGCGGGAGGGAGGCTCCCGAGCCAGGGAAAGTTTATAGGGGTGGCTGAGGAGAAAAGCTGAAAAGAGCCATGATACCAGCAGGGACTCTGAAATGTGTAAGTACTTGTGAGGCCAGCAGGAGCTTTGGTATGCTAATAGAACCATAGATAATCATTTGTCCCTTCTGCCAGCGGTAGGGGAATGACCTCCTTGGGTAGAGGGGAACCGGCTTCACCAGTTCTGAAGAATGCTGGCTTTTTTCTTTCCTTTTTTTTTTTTTTTTTTTTTTTTTTTTTTTTTTTTTTTTTTTTTTTTTTTTTTTTTTGATTATTTCGAGACAGGGTTTCTCTGTGTAGTTTTGGTGCCTGTCCTAGAGCTCTCTCTGTAGACCAGGCTGGCCTGGAACTCACAGAGATCCGCCTGGCTCTGCCTCCCTAGTGCTGGGATTAAAGGCATGTGCCACCACCGCCCGGCTTGGCTTTTTTCTAACTGCCAGAAATGCTCCTGTAGTCCAGGTAGAGCCTATTTCTGGATATTTGGGCTGCCTTTGGAGTTTTTAGAACTGCAGTTTCCGTTGGACCTAACAGAGGTGAGCCCTCCATCTTAGCGGGCTGCAGGGTGGGAGAACAAACTCTGGGTCTGAGGGACTCTGCCACTTTAAACAGGCCCCGCCTCCTTAGCCAGTGGGGTGGCTCATGCCTTTGATCCCAGGACTTGCAAGTTCCAAGAGAGCCAGGGCAGCAAAGGGACCCTGTTAAAAAAAATTTTTTTAATTAAAAAAAAAAAAAAACTCCTCCCCGCCCCTGTAATCAGCATCTTTGAGCCCATAGTATTCTGACCTTTGAGTCTTCATCTCTATGGGTTAGGAAACAGACACTGTAGCGAACTGTCAACATTTTTACAATTTTTATTGAAGCAGAATAGTCTTGGGCTCAGAGTGGGTGTCTAGAATACCCTCTCTCTGTCACCAGCAACCCAAGGTCTCTGCCCCTGGCGGAGGCAGCCCGGCTTCAGTCTGGCCTCACACACACATTCCCCGGGAAGACACCTCCCCTCCACACTAAAGCCTCAGCTCTTCACCACTTTTTCAGCATCCTCCCAGGAGCGTGGGATCCACCACCAAGGAAGGGCCTTTGGGGTCCCAGCTGCTGCCCTCACCCTTCAGAAGGTCCAGCTGCAAGAGTCACTAGGAGTAGTGTGCAGTAGTCACTAGTGAGCCTGTGCAGTGAGGACTCGCCGTGTGCCCTTGACTTTGGGCCACAGCCTTGACTCTGTTGCAAATGTCTGCTCCCTCCTTCACTGAGCCTCAAAGACAAAGGCCTTTGACTCGGTGGGGACTGGATTCCTCAAGACATTCTCTAAGCATTCCCTCCTCTCCTCTGTCTGTCCCAGAGATTCGTCCCTCAAGTCTCTGTCAACCTGGAGCCCAAAAGCCAGACCAGCTTCGGGCTAAGAAGGTCCAGCAGAGCCAAGTGCAGTGGTGAGCACTTCTTTTTTTTTTTCTCCCCGAGACAGGGTTTCTCTGTGTAGCCCTGGCTGTCCTGGAACTCAGTCTGTAGACCTGGTTTGCCTTGAGATCCGCCTGCCTCTGCCTCCCAAGTGCTGGGATTAAAAGTGTGTGCCACCACACCCAGCCTAGTGATAAACATTCTTAGACTCAGCCCTTGGGAGGTAAAGGAGGTTGAGACTACCAGGTCATCCTAGGTGTGTGGTAAGTCTCAAAATAGAATGAGGTAAGGAGAAAAGTAAGGAGAATGAAAAAAGGAAGGAGGAAAGAGGAGAGAGGGGAGAGCAAGAGAGGGAGGAGGAGGGGAAGGAGGACTACAGAGAAGAGGAGGAGAAGGAGAGACCTGGCCAACTCACAGCAGGAAGAGCTCTTTTTTCTCTGGCTCCTAAATAAAGAATGTTTGGTTGGAACCTCCAGCTCGCCCCATTTCTGTCTCTCTCCAAACCCTGCCCACTCAGTCTCCAAACAAAGGAAAGGCACCACAAAGCCCATTTTGGCATTCTTGGCAGCTCCTCCCCTGAAGTTGCCTCCGCCCAAGTCCCCACATAAAGCGCTCAGTCTGGACCGTCCTTGGGCACAAACCCACCTTGTAGCAGACACTGTCATCCCCCTTCACCTGCAACCTATAAAGTCTCCTGCTCTAGTTCAGGGGTACAGCTTCTCTGGCCTCCATCTCTGGGACTGGGGAACCCACCCAGGAGTCGCTTTGCTCAAATAAACCTCTTGCTATACCTTTTCAGTTCGGCTTGATCTGGCTTACTGCAACAGCGGAGAAACCTATTATGGGGGCTGGGGGGTGAGAAGGGGTAGAAAACCTGTTAGAGGAGTTTGAACAAAGCTTTGCTGCCTCCAGCTAGGCCAGGTCAGGGGATCCCAAACCAAGCATCAGCTTTGAAACTGGCTTCTCTCTTTGGTGTCACTTCCAAAGGCCAGGCTTTCTGCTTTGCAGTTTCAGATGGAGCAGCTGCTTCTTCAACAGGCCAGGAGTAGAGGGTAGCTAAGGCAAGTTTAAGGAGTGGATGAAAACAGGTACAGAAACATTCCAACACTCCCTGGCCTTAGGCATCAGACTGAGCCAGGACATTCTCTCTGAAGAACAAAAGTATTTTGTTTTTTGTTTTTTTCCAGAGATAGTTTGCACCACATTCCTGTCCATTTCTGTCCTTGATGGCAGAGACTACAAGTACTGTCAGTGCCAGGGGATGCATGAAGGTCTGAGCAGTGGGGGCCTCTTCCCCCTCTCCAGGCATCTGTCTCTGAGCCCTTGGTTGTTTCCATGGATGCTGAGATAAGCGGAGAGTCTCCACTGTGCTAGAGAGTAGGGAAAACCCACAGCACCAGGAGGCTAATTGCTAGTGGACGGGGCAGAATTCAGGAAAGCCACACCTCTACGGATGGAGCGCAGGGCTCCTACTGGTCCCGACTTGCCCACGACCACTAGGACACGCACCAGGCTGGCTGGTCACCCTCATTGTGCTTCCCAGTGGTGACTGGATAAACCTTCTTCACTGGGTTCAGAACACGGCTATGAAATGCAGCAGGTGCCACCACATCAGAAGAGGTCACCGCTCAGTGAGCGTTAGTTCTGAGCCCAAAGCCCTGCCAACACCTCCATGGCCCTCTGCCCTCATCCTGGGTGCCCCTGGCAACTTGGATATGTGGAGAACTATATAGTACCACCCAGTCTAAGAAACCTTGGTTCTCCCTTAGAAGGGGACACACAACACCATGGAGCAAAACCTAAAAACCACTAGGTGTTGTTGGTTGCTTTTTACTCTTTCCTCATTGTTCTTTGGGGGGCCCACCACCCAGCTCCCAAATAAATACTCGGAGGCTTATTCTTAATTATGACTGCCCAGCCTTAGCTTGGCTTGTTTCTAGCCAGCTTTTCTTAAATTATCTTGTCTATCTTTTGCCTCTAGCTTTTATCTTTCTCTCTTTCTGTATACCTTTCTTTACTTCTTTCTCCGTGGCTTGCTGGGTGGCTGGGTGGCTGGGCGGCTGGGTGGCTGGCCCCTGGAGTCTTCCTCCTTTTCTCTCGTGCCTCCTTTTTATTTTCTCTGCCTGCCAGCCCCACCTATCCTTTCTCCTGTCTAGCTATTGGCCGTTCAGCTCATTATTTCACCAATTAGGTGAACAGGCAAAGTAACACAGGTTCACAGAGTTAAACAAATGCAACATAAAAGAATGCAACACATCTTTGCATCATTAAACAAATGTTCCACAGCATAAACAAATGTAACACATCTTAAAATAATACTCTACAACAGGGTGTGGTGGTGCGCACCTGTAATCCCCAGCAATCAGGAGGTAAAGGCAGGAAGAGGAGTTCAAGGCTTGCCTCAGCAACATGGAGGCCAGCCTGGGCTACAGGAAATTCTGTCCCAAGAAACAAAGTGTGTGTGCGGGAGAGAGAAAGAAACTAGAAAGAAAAGGGAAGTAAGATAAGATAAGAAAAGAAACATGGAAGGAAGGGAGGCCCAGGCTGGCCCCCTTACACTGCTCGCCCTGAGATCCCTATACCCTGATCCATAAAATTAAAATTAATTTCTCCCTCAGCGAATGCCTTCAGGCTTCCAGCTTCCAGCCTTGAGCTGAATAAGCTTCCTCTCTCTCTCTCTCTCAATTACCCCACACCAGATATTGTGTTATAATAATAGAAAAGGAGCCACGCGACCTTCAGCTCCTTTTGTTCTGGAATGGCCCTGCAAGGATCAAGAGAGTACAGCCCTCCACACGCCCTTCCTTGACCTCAAACTAATCGCTGCAAACTTCAAAGAGTCACTTTACCGCCCCATGTTTCAGGGTGTAAGATTTTTGTCTTATTTCTCTCACACACAGAAACAGTGCCCAGTGTTGCCTTTCCCAATAATCCTCCTCTTGAAGGAGCGTGGAAATCGGATAATCTTCATGCAGGTCGTGGGGGGAGTGTGTACTTTCTGCTTTTCCCCTCTGCACCCTGCTCACCCTCTGTGAGTGGAGAAGCATGCCTCTGGGAACTTTTCCTCATCACGTCTGCCATCGGCATAATCCTGCCGGTTACAATCCTATTTTGGGTTTTCATACGTAAGTCATACAGTCTTAGAATGCCTGACACATTTTCCACAGCCTCTTCCTCTGCATGGAGTTTCAGCAACGTGCCTCAGAGTTCTACAGAATTAACAAAATCTTTGCCTAAAATAGAGAGCGCGCCAGCTCCTGCCAGAAACTCGGAAGTCAAAGATCCGGCGGCGGCGTCTGCTTCATGAGGCTGGGAGGGCAGCAGGGGACACAGCCCAGCTCAGCAGCCCTTGGTGGTCAGAACTTGGCCTGTCACCAGTGCCAGCACACACGTGAGACTGTCCCACTCCAACAGTCCTGGGAAAAGGGTCACTGCATGTGGTGTAAAGGCCCAGTAACCTCAGTGGGGGCTCGGAGGGGCTGCCATTAGCTCTGGAGTGCCAGGCATCTTCAGTGGAGGCCTCCATGGTGTCAGCATGACAACAGGGCTGCATGCCTGCTTGCTTTTGCCTGAGGGTGCACATACCCAGTCCCTCCTACTTCCCTCTCCCCTGTGTGGAGACCTCCTGTGGAAGCCTTCCTGTGTGCAGACTTGCTATATGGGACTCCATATATGTCCCAGAGGTTGTCTTGCTCTGGGAAATACCATTTCCTCTGACCTTCATCCCATTGGCTTACCCTGCACAGCTCTCACGCCTCTGGAGAGGGACTACTGCTCCCTATTCTGACCCCTCCAGGCCCCCCTGAGCTGCCTCACACCCAGGTCTCAAAAGCCTAGCTGGGAGGGCAAGAACCACACTTCACAAATATCAGTTAATAAGAAGCAAGGCTGAGCCGGGCTGTGGTGGTGGCACACGCCTTTAATACCAGCTCTCGGGAGGCAGAGGCAGGTGCATCTCTGTGAGTTCGAGGCCAGCCTGGCCTACAAAGTGAGATCCAGGGCAGGCACCAAAACTACGCAGAGAAAGCTTGTCTCAAAACAAACAAGCAAACAAACAAAAAAGGAAAAAAGGAAACAAGGCTGGAGAGATGATCGGTGGCTAAGAGGGGCTTGCCGCTCTTCCAGAGGACCCTAGTTCAGTTCCCAGCACCCATGTCAGGCAGCTCATTACCGCCAGAGTTCCAGCTCCAGGAGCCTCTGAGGGCATCTGCACTCACATGCAAATACAAACACACACGTATACACAGAAATAAAAGTTTTTAAACATTTTTTTTTAAAGGAGAAGATGCAGCAGGGCCTTCATCCAATTTATTTTCTTCAAAGAGTCAATGAGCCAGGCGGTGGTGACAGGCGCCTTTAATCCCAGCACTCAGGAGGCAGAGCCTGGCAGATCTCTGTGAGTTCGAGGCCAGCCTGGTGTACAGAGCAAGATCCAGGACAGGCACCAACGCTACACGAAGAAACTCTTGGAAAAAAAAAAAGAAAGAAAGAAAGAAAGAAAAAAAGAATCTTGCTTTCTTCAGTAGCTTAAAATGCTACTTATAAATAGACCATCTGAAAGTCAAGTTGTCTCCTAAAATTAAAAGTAATAAATTGGGTAAAATGCTGGCTAAAAAAAATTCCAAAATCCCAGTACTCAGAAATAAAACTGAACAAAGGCCTTCGAAGTCATTTCTAAAGTAAAAGTTCTTTAAAATAAAAAAAAAATAAAAATAAAAAAAAAACATTTTGCAGTCTAGGGAGATAGCGCAGTAGGTACAGTGCTTGCCTTGCAAGCATAAGGACCTGAGTTCCAGTCCCAGGACCCATGTAAACAAAGCAGGGTGTCAGGCTGGGGAGAGGGCTCAGCAGTCAGGGAGCACTGGCTGCCCTCCCAGAGGCAGTCCATGTGGATTTGGTTCTCAGCACTCACAAGGTGGCTCAGAACTATCTGTAACTCCAGTTCAGAGGATCCAATGGTCTCTCTGGCCTCATCAGGCACTGTGCACATACGGTACACAGACACACATGCAGGCAAACACCCATACACATAAAATAATTAATTAAAATAAATCTATTTTTTAGTGGCAGGACATGATAGAACATACTTGTAATCCAAGTACTAAGGAGGTAGAGACAGGAGGATCCCCAGGGTTCCTTGGCCAGCCTGGTCTAATTGGTCAGCTTCTAGGCCAATGAGAGATCCTATCTCCAAAGGGGTGGAGGATGTTCCTGAATTTGTCTTCTGGCTAACACATGCAAGCACACATACATGCACACACAGGCATAAATCAAACTGAAACAACTAAAAATTATTTTGCAGGAACAGAATTTCCAGCCAGGGGTGGTGGTGCACACCCGTAGTCCCAGTGCTTGGGAAGTCGGGGCAGGGGGATCAGAAATGAAAGGCCATCCTTGGCTACATAGCAAGTTGGATGCTATGCTTGATCTTAGCCAAAATGCTAAAAAGCAATACATAACAGCCATAAGGGCTAACCTGGGCTCGATGAAACCCTCTCTTAAAGCACACGCGCGCGCGCACACAGACACACCACCACCACCACCACCACCACCACCACCACCACCACCACCACCACAAGAAGAATAGATTTTCAAAATGAATCCAGTTGATGAGAAGCATCTCCAACCTGGGTAAAAACAGGCTGATCCCTTCTGTGGCATCAGAGAAAACAAGTGCCACCCCTACCAACTTCTCCCTCATAGGTGGATGCATCTGTATGCATGGCTATTCTCTTTCTTTCTTTCTTTCTTTCTTTCTTTCTTTCTTTCTTTCTTTCTTTCTTTCTTCTTTCCTTCCTTCCTTCCTTCTTTCTTTCTTTCTTTCTCTCTCTCTTTCTTTCTTTTTTCATGGTTGCAGAATTGTTTACTAAGTATTTGAAAGAACAAAATAAAAATGGGTAGGAAAAGTATTTCTTTGCAAAACCTTTTAAAAGACTAAAGAAGTATACAAGCTGTATATCATGATGCATACCTGTAATCCTAGCATCTGGAGGCAAAAGCAGGAATGTTATGGCAAGTTCAAGATCAGCCTGGTTGACATAGTGAGTTCCAGGCCAGGACTATATGGTGACACTCTATTGAAAGAAAGAAAGAAAGAAAGAAAGAAAGAAAGAAAGAAAGAAAGAGAGAGAGAGAGAGAGAGAGAGAGAGAGAGAGAGAGAGAGAGAGAAAGAAAGAAAGAAAGAAAGAAAGAAAGAAAGAAAGAAAGAAAGAAAGAAAGAAAGAAAGAAAGAAAGAAAGAAAGAAGTAAATTAGACATTCAGTTAATTTTTCTCTAAAACTTTTTTTTTGGTTTTTTGTTTGTTTGTTTGTTTTATTTTTTGAGACAAGGTTTCTCTGTGTAGCAGTCTTAGCCGTCCTGGATCTTGCTCTGTAGACCAGGCTGGCCTCCAACTCACAGAGATCTGCCTGGCTCTGCCTCCTGAGTGCTGGGATTAAAGGCGTGGGCCACCACTGCCCGGCCTTTTTTTTTATTTCTTGAGAATGGACTCTCCACAGAAGCACACACAAAATCAAAATAAATAAATAAATAAACATATAAAAAAAAGATCTTGCCGGGCGGTGGTGGCGCATGCCTTTAATCCCAGCACTCGGGAGGCAGAGGCAGGTGGATCTTTATGAGTTCGAGGCCAGCCTGGGCTACCAAGTGAGTTCCAGGAAAGGCACAAAGCTACACAGAGAAACCCTGTCTCGAAAAACCAAAAAAAAAAAAAAAAAAAAAAAAAAGATTTTTTTCTTTCTTTTTTTTTTTTTTGAGACAGGATCTTACTATGTAGCCCTAGCTGGACTGGAACTCAGTGATCTTCCTGCCTTTGGATAAATAATGAATACATACATAAATGTAATTGTTTTTAATTAAAAGGGGTTGGAGAGAGGTCTCAATGGTCAAGAAGACTAGAGTTCAACTCCCAGCACCATCAGGTGACTTGCAACGGCCTGTAACCTGGGTCTAGAAGGTCTGACACCCTCTCCTGGCCTCTCCCAGGACCTGCACATGTGTGCATATACTCATACACGTGCATACGTAAATAAACAGAAAACCTTTAATTATTTTTTTCTTTAAGACAAGATCTCACTATGTAGCTCTGGCTGCCCTGGAACTCGTCATGTAGATCGACTAAGCTGACCTTAAACTCATAGAGATCCACCTGCTTTTACTCACCAAGCACTGGGACTGAAGGCGTGCACCACCATATCCAGCTCCTTTAACATTTTAAAATTGAAAATAAAGCATTTTTCCTGTTTATGGAAGCAATGCTGTTCACAAAAAAAAAAAAAAAAAAAAAAAAAACCTACAAAACACAGACAAAAAAAGCAATCACTCTTGACTTTGTTGCTATTGCGACTTAAATGCCTCTGCTATAGACGTGTTCATGACTGAGATAGTTGTTTGGATCTTTTTTTTCTGTCGTGTTTTAACACACCAACTCTAGAGAACACCAGGTGCTTTTCAAGTCACAGCCCACATACAGACTGTCACCATTTCCATTCCAGAGGTTGGGTTCGATGTTTGCATGTCTGTGATGGGGTAGAACACTGTTGAGGGACAGCATGACAGAACAGTCACTCAGCGTATGACGGTCAGGTAGAAAGGGGCGGGTGGGCAAGGCTCCACAGGTCAGAGCACATGCACACGGTGGAAGGAGAGATCCAATCCCTGCATGTTGTCCTCTGACCCCTGCGTGCATGTCATGGCACATTCACGCACACAAAACGGCATGTGGTGGTGGAGAGAAGTCTCAATGGAAAAGTCCTTAGTGTATGAACATGAGAACTGGTATTCGAGTCTCCAGCATGCAAGGAAAAGCCAGTGGGTGTGGAGGCCCCCCTCTAATCTCAGCACTTGGGAACAGGAGAGAGAGGGACCCGGGGCAAACCTGCTACCTAAACTAGCTGAATAGGTGAGTTCCAGGTTCAGTGAGAGGCCCTGCCTCAGTAAACAAAGTGGAGATCAATCCATGAAGATGCCAGATCCTACACACACATGTGCCTGCATATGTGAACATGCATACAGATACATATCACACACATTTGTGCAGGGGGAAATAAAAGAATTGAGAGTATAAATATTCTTTATTTGAAAAGGGTCCTGCTATGTTGCCCAGGATGGCCTTGAACTGGCAATCTTTCCTTAGTTTCTCTAATGCTAGTATGAGCCTCCATGTCCATCTTGTATGCATGAATATTTATGTACTTTTTGCTGAGTGGTGGTGGTGCACACCTTTGATCCCAGCACTTGGGAGGCAGAGGTAGGGGTGTCTCTGAGTTCAAGGTCAGCCTGGGCTACAGAGTGAGTTCCAGGACAGCCAGGAACTGAGAACCCTGTCTGGGGGGGGGGGGGACACGACGACTGTATTTGCATTAAATATTTTCATCTTTTAAGCTATCAGATATGAGATCACGGCTCCTGGTTTTAAGACTTCATAGAGTATAAAAGACAACACAAACCCGCCCCCAATCTCATCCCACTCTCCACTGCAGGACACTGTCCGGAGCCCATCATGCCATTCACAGCAGACTGCACCCTAGGCCATGGGATGATGCTTCCCTTTTTCTTCCACACAGTTTTTGCACATGACTGTGACCCTGGAGCCTCTCATCCTGTCAGGGCCCAAGA
Source organism: Peromyscus maniculatus bairdii (assembly GCF_049852395.1). NCBI lineage: Eukaryota > Metazoa > Chordata > Mammalia > Rodentia > Cricetidae > Peromyscus > Peromyscus maniculatus. The sequence goes on along the minus strand of NC_134855.1, from coordinate 11,932,353 downwards.
CAAGCCTCCTTCTTTAGAACAGAGTCACTGCAGCCAGAGTGAGTGCCACGTTTTTCCACCTTCTTCCCATCAGTCACCTCTTAGGGATATTTACACTGACAAGCAAGGAACAGCCTTTGCAGCTGTGTGCCTGGACAGTGCTGTGTGCTTGGTCAGTGCTGTGTGCTCGGTCAGTGCTGTGGTCCTGGGCAGTGCTGTGTGCTCAATCAGTGCTGTGTGCTCGGTCAGTGCTGTGTGCTCGGTCAGTGCTGTGTGCCTGGTCAGTGCTGTGTGCTCGGTCAGTGCTGTGTGCTTGGTCAGTTCTGTGTGCTCAGTCAGTGCTGTGTGCCTGGGCAGTGCTGTGGTCCTGGGCAGTGCTGTGGTCCTGGGCAGTGCTGTGTGCTTGGTCAGTGCTGTGTGCTCAGTCAGTGCTGTGTGCTTGGTCAGTGCTGTGTGCTTGGTCAGTGCTGTGGTCCTGGTCAGTGCTGTGTGCTCAGTCAGTGCTGTGGTCCTGGGCAGTGCTGTGTGCTTGGTCAGTGCTGTGGCCCTGGTCAGTGCTGTGTGCTTGGTCAGTGCTGTGGTCCTGAGCAGTGCTGTGTGCTCGGTCAGTGCTGTGGTCCTGGGCAGTGCTGTGGTCCTGGGCAGTGCTGTGGTCCTGGGCAGTGCTGTGGTCCTGGGCAGTGCTGTGGTCCTGGGCAGTGCTGTGTGCTTGGTCAGTGCTGTGGTCCTGGGCAGTGCTGTGGTCCTGGGCAGTGCTGTGGTCCTGGGCAGTGCTGTGGTCCTGGGCAGTGCTGTGGTCCTGAGCAGTGCTGTGGTCCTGAGCAGTGCTGTGTGTCTGGGCAGTGCTGTGTGTCTGGGCAGTGCTGTGTGCTTGGTCAGTGCTGTGGTCCTGGGCAGTGCTGTGTGCTTGGTCAGTGCTGTGGTCCTGGGCAGTGTTGTGGTCCTGAGCAGTGCTGTGGTCCTGGGCAGTGCTGTGTACTTGGGCAGTGCTGTGGTCCTGAGCAGTGCTGTGGTCCTGGGCAGTGCTGTGTGCTCGGTCAGTGCTGTGTGCTCGGTCAGTGCTGTGGTCCTGGGCAGTGCTGTGGTCCTGGTCAGTGCTGTGTGCTCGGTCAGTGCTGTGTGCTCGGTCAGTGCTGTGGTCCTGGGCAGTGCTGTGTGCCTGGGCAGTGCTGTGTGCTCGGTCAGTGCTGTGTGCTCGGTCAGTGCTGTGGTCCTGGGCAGTGCTGTGGTCCTGGGCAGTGCTGTGTGCTCGGTCAGTGCTGTGGTCCTGGGCAGTGCTGTGGTCCTGGGCAGTGCTGTGGTCCTGGGCAGTGCTGTGTGCTTGGTCAGTGCTGTGGTCCTGGGCAGTGCTGTGGTCCTGGGCAGTGCTGTGGTCCTGGGCAGTGCTGTGGTCCTGGGCAGTGCTGTGTGCTTGGTCAGTGCTGTGGTCCTGGGCAGTGCTGTGTGCTCGGTCAGTGCTGTGTGCCTGGGCAGTGCTGTGGTCCTGGGCAGTGCTGTGGTCCTGAGCAGTGCTGTGGTCCTGGGCAGTGCTGTGTACTTGGGCAGTGCTGTGGTCCTGAGCAGTGCTGTGGTCCTGGGCAGTGCTGTGTGCTCGGTCAGTGCTGTGTGCTCGGTCAGTGCTGTGGTCCTGGGCAGTGCTGTGGTCCTGGTCAGTGCTGTGTGCTCGGTCAGTGCTGTGTGCTCGGTCAGTGCTGTGGTCCTGGGCAGTGCTGTGTGCCTGGGCAGTGCTGTGTGCTCGGTCAGTGCTGTGTGCTCGGTCAGTGCTGTGGTCCTGGGCAGTGCTGTGGTCCTGGGCAGTGCTGTGTGCTCGGTCAGTGCTGTGGTCCTGGGCAGTGCTGTGGTCCTGGTCAGTGCTGTGGTCCTGGGCAGTGCTGTGGTCCTGGGCAGTGCTGTGGTCCTGGGCAGTGCTGTGGTCCTGGGCAGTGCTGTGTGCTTGGTCAGTGCTGTGGTCCTGGGCAGTGCTGTGGTCCTGGGCAGTGCTGTGGTCCTGGGCAGTGCTGTGGTCCTGGGCAGTGCTGTGGTCCTGGGCAGTGCTGTGGTCCTGAGCAGTGCTGTGGTCCTGGGCAGTGCTGTGGTCCTGGGCAGTGCTGTGGTCCTGGGCAGTGCTGTGGTCCTGGGCAGTGCTGTGTGCTTGGTCAGTGCTGTGGTCCTGGGCAGTGCTGTGTGCTTGGTCAGTGCTGTGGTCCTGAGCAGTGCTGTGGTCCTGGGCAGTGCTGTGTGCTCGGTCAGTGCTGTGGTCCTGAGCAGTGCTGTGGTCCTGGGCAGTGCTGTGGTCCTGGGCAGTGCTGTGTGCTCGGTCAGTGCTGTGTGCCTGGGCAGTGCTGTGGTCCTGGGCAGTGCTGTGGTCCTGGGCAGTGCTGTGGTCTGGGCAGTGCTGTGGTCCTGGGCAGTGCTGTGTGCTTGGTCAGTGCTGTGGTCCTGGGCAGTGCTGTGGTCCTGGGCAGTGCTGTGGTCCTGGGCAGTGCTGTGGTCCTGGGCAGTGCTGTGGTCCTGGGCAGTGCTGTGTGTCTGGGCAGTGCTGTGGTCCTGGGCAGTGCTGTGGTCCTGGGCAGTGCTGTGTGTCTGGGCAGTGCTGTGGTCCTGGGCAGTGCTGTGTGTCTGGGCAGTGCTGTGGTCCTGGGCAGTGCTGTGGTCCTGGGCAGTGCTGTGTGTCTGGGCAGTGCTGTGGTCCTGGGCAGTGCTGTGTGTCTGGGCAGTGCTGTCGTCCACCATGGAGACGGAATTCCGCATGTAAAAGCAAAGAGCCTTTATTATCTTCAAGCTCTGAGCTTGGTCTCTCTGTCTGTCCGAAGCAGCAGTTGAGAGCAGAGAGCCCAGAGCCCAGGCTGGGTGAGGTTTTATCATAGCAGAGGTTGGGGTGAGAGGAACCTCAGGGTTCAGGACCCTGATTGGCTGACAATTGTCTAGGTACAGGGAATGTTTGGAACGCCAGGTATTTCCTCTCAGTTGCAGGCCCCACAGGGTGGGGTCAGCTTGCGGCTCTTCCTGGGTCCAGGTGTTGCCTGGCGGAAGCTGTGTCTGGGCCTCAGGTATTTCCCCTCAGACGCAGGCCCCACTGTGTGGAGTTGGCCAGAAGCTGTGTCTGGGTCTCTAAGCCTGTCATGGCAGCTGTTGGTCAAGCTCTTTTGGGACTCCCCACAGTGATGGCCCATGTCTTTAATGCCAGCACTCTGAAAACAGGCAAATGGATCTCTGTACATTTGAGGCTAAACTTGTTTATATAACAAATTCCCCCCTCCCCCAGCAGAAGTGTCACCAGTGAGACCCAAGAAGGAAAGGGGGAGGGGCCAGAGAGATGGTTCAGCAGCTGAGCGCACTTGTTGCTCTCACAGAGGAACTGGGCTCAATTCCCAGCACCACATGCTCACAACCATCTGTAACTACAGTTCCAGAGGATCCCATGCCTTCTTCTGGTACTCCTTGAATACCAGGAAAGCAAGTAGTGTGCTTACACATATATGCAGGCAAAACACACATACATATAAAATAAAATAAATGAATCTTTAAAAGAAATGAACGAAAGACAGAAAAGGAAAAACCCCAGTCATGGAAGCATTAAAATGCCTTTGTGTTTCCTGAACCTCCAACCCCGCCCCAATTTCCCAAGCTTAGAAATATATTTTTGTTTGTTTTTCGAGATAAGATTTCTCTGTGTAACAGCCCTGGCTGTCCTGGAGCTCACTCTGTAGACCAGGCTGGCCTTGAACTCATTGAGATCTGCCTGCCTCTGCCTCCCGGGTGCTGGGATTAAAAGTGTGTGTGTGTGTGTGTGTGTGTGTGTGTGTGTGTGTGTGTGTGGTGGCACACTTACTTGTACAAGGCATGTCAGCACTTACTTGTAATCCCAGTACCAAGGAGGTAGAAGCATGAGGATTAGGAGTTTAAAACCAGTCTAGGCTATTTTTAATCTCAAAAATAAAAAAACAAAAACAGAGTGGAGGTGAAGGGAGGGGTGAGGGGAAAGGGGGAAGGAGCCCTTCTCTGGAACAAAGTTTCTGGGGTTTTCTCCAGACAGATCCCTGGTACTCACTAATCATTTCATCTGCTCTATCAGATAGGTGGGTGCCCAGGGCCCAGGGTGGGCCTCGTTTGCTCCCTGAGATTGCCATAAATACAGTATCTCCAGACTTGTCTAAGCAAAAGAAAACTAGGAAGCTTTCTGAGTCACGTGGTCAGAGTGTGCCAGGGAGCCAAGGAATTCCACTCTATAATCCTGTGTTGGTAGAAGCTAGTCCTACCCCACCTGTTCCACCAGGCCACCAATGTGAATGTGGGGCAGGTCACCCTGCATGACCCCGGGTGTTTATCACCTCCTCAGTCTCAGGGTCCCTATCTCTTAGTGTGGTGTGAGATCTCCCCAAGGTCGAGGTAGGGAGCATTGTGCACAAACATATCGAAGCAGTCTGCAAAGTTAGAGGACTTGGGCAGTCCAGAAGGCATGGACGACACAGGACCCTGGCAGAGGGCCCTAAGTGTCCAGCGCAGGCGAAGTGTCCAGCGCAGGCGAGCTAAGCGCAATCCGGAGCTGGATGCAAAACGTAGGCAGGAAAGCACACCTCTGCTGGCTTGAGGATAGGGAGGGTTGGGCTGAGCAGATGCCATGCACTCGGGGGGCCACTGGATCTGGACCAGCACAAGGCAGCTTAAGAGGTATGTGCCAGGGTCCGGCGGCCCTCCTCCTGCTGTTCACGGCCACGCCCCTCGCCGTGGCCAACTTGCCAACGCGCGCGACCTCCAGCACCCCTGGGCTGTGCGCGCTCTCGGCGCCGGGCGCTGCGCCAGGCCCGGGTGGGAGGACAGGAGGGTCCCCGCGCAGGCTCGGACTCCCGAGGGCTCCGCGGCCGCTTCCGCGCTGGCCCGTGCGCTCCTCCCGCGCGCCGTGCGTGTCCGAGCGCAGGCACTCGCGGTGCAGGTGGGCGCGCTCTCGCGGGCGGGGGTCCGGCCGGGCCGCGCGCCTCCCCCGGAACTCGGCCGTGCCATTCCCATGATGCCCAGCCACCGGGCACGGCTTCCGGAGCGCGGCCACCACCGCCGCCGCCGCCGCCGCGGGTAGGTGGCGGGAGGGACGGCCTGGGGGGAGGGGGTCGCCCCGCCCCTCGCCGCGCCGGCCCCGCCCTCCCCTCCCGCGCTTCCCACGGCGTGCCGGGCCCCGGGGTCCCCGCGGGACTCCGCGGTGGCTGCGGGCGCCAGACCGAGGGAGGGCGGGGCGCGTGTGTCCGCGCTTCCCCGCGCTCCGGGCCGGGCGCCTCCAGGGACGCGGGGCGCAAGGCGGGCAGCTGGGCCGGGTTCGCCGTGCAGGCCGCGGCGGGCGGGCTCCGGATCGGGTCGGTGGCTGGGGCTAGTCGCTGCCATGGGCGAGGGTCGAGGCCCCCGGGAGGCGCCTCCCGCGCGTGCCTGGCGCTTGTTGCGCCCTGCGTTCCTCGAGAGCCAGCGGGTGCAGGTCGGGCCCAGGTGAGGCTCAGGTGAGGGGCGGGCTCCGGGTCACCGAGGCCTGCCTGGCCTTCAAGGATTCCTTCTCACCCTGCCACGGGAAGCTTCGAGGCCCCCGGATACCCTAAGCCGGGGATCCCAGAAAAGGACTTCGGGGATGGATAGGTGGGGGCACAGACCAGTCGGAGGCCCTGCCTCTGCCTGGAGAAGGGTTGGCATTAACCTGCTCAAGACCAGACTGCCACTCCAGCTGCCTCTCAGGCAGCGAGATGAGCAGTCAGTCAGTGCTCAGGCAGCCGTGGGAGTCTGTCTCGGCTTGCCTCCACTCCGCACAGGGGATGGCAGACACAACAGTTTTACTGAGGGCTGAATCTTGTCAGCACCTCTGGCTCCCAAGGACCAAATATTACCTACACCTACTTCAAGTTGGAGTACAGGGCCCTCTGCATTATAACTTAAATGCCGAGGCCATGCTGAGGTGCAGGGGCTTATTGTACCTACAGTCACCCTGGAAACCTGATTCCCAGAGATGCCAGTTTAAAGCTCCAACCCTGGCTTCAGCTCATGTTTCTAACTCTCTGCAGTTCATGGTTCTCCAGAATGACAGCTCCCAAGATTGACGTAGACCAGGTAGTTGGACCAACAACCGTTAAGACTGTCGGAGAAGCCCAGCTCTGGGTCCATCGTTATAAGCTGTGAACAGGTGAGTGGAGATAAACTGATCTATCTCCCCAGCTCTGCACCTGGTGTAGTGGTGGCCCTCTTGTTAAGACATTAATGTTACCCCCACACACACACCCCACCCCACCCCACCCCACCCAACGCACCTTTTGTTTCGTTTGCTTTGGTCTGTTGAGACGGGATCTCAATAGACCAGATGCTATCTTTGAACTAGATAAGGAAACAATGCTAGCCTTGGACTCTGATCCTCCAGCCTTCACCTGGAATTACAGGCATGCACCACCACACCCTGCTTGATTCAGACCCTTCACAGTTAAGCTGCACAAAGGTTTCGTGATTTCCGTAGGACGGCTCTGGCAGTCTGAACCACATCTACGGCAGGGAAAGGTGTAGCCAGTGAAGGAAGCCACTTGCCCCATTTGTTCCCTCTGCCCTGTGCCTGTGGGGGTCTCGGGAAGGCAGTGTCCCCGGAGAGTAGGACTGTGGTAGACGGAGGCCAGGATGGGAGCTCTGGTAGCCACTACAGGAAAGCGCTCCCCACCCTGCGGCTCTCACCCAGAAGAGTGCTAAATTAGACACAGTAAATGTAAATGGTGTCCGTGCAGGCTTTCCTGAATTTGTTTTGAGCCTTTCTTTACATTAACAACATATCATGACAGGAAAGAAAAGGATAAGCTGTCACCAGTTTCTAAACTAGATGCCACTGATTATAATACCAGCAGTAAAAGCTGATTTGTTTGTTTGTTTGTTTGTTTGTTTGTTTGGACAGTTGGTCTTACTATATATGTAGCCCTGGCTAGCCAGGAACTCACTATGTGTAGACCAAGCTGGCCTGGAACTCACAGAGATCAGCTTGCCTCAGCCTCGTGTACGTGCTAGGATTAAAAGTGTGCATCACATGCCCAGCCCTCACAGCTGACTTTAAAAGCGGGTGAGAGATGCTTTGAAATGTAAGAGGATCAGTGAAGACCTCATCCCTGAAATCCTGTGGAACATCAGCCTGCACTTGAGAATTTCAAGTAATTGCAGTAGATTTTGTATATTAGTTCAACCTTTGAAGCACACATTGTTAATCGCCCATGAGTTGCAGCTTCATTTGCAATGACCTCTAATTAGTTGCCTGTCCCTCTGAGCAGATTTTAGTCTAGATGGCCAGCCCCGCCTCTGTGGGAAGGGAATTCAGTATGTGTGCAGCACATCTTGGCCTGTCAGAAAGGCAAGTGCAGATGGATCAGCTGCTGGACAGGACAGAACATGGAAGCAAGGCCAACGACAGGCCAGGCCTACCATCCCGCCCTGGGTTAGGGGTGGAGACAACCTTCGATGCCTTCTCTCGGGAGTTCAGGTCTCTTTGCCCTTCAGCCTTGTAAGTGCTCTCCAATCTCAGGGAGGCAGAAAGGAGATCAAAGGAGCCTGAAAGAGATCGAGAGCAGGCTCAGAGGTTAAGAGCACTGGCTGCTCTTCCAGAGGTCCTGAGTTCAATTCCCAGCAGCCACATGGCGGCTCACAACCATCTGTAATGGGATCTGGTGCCCTCTTCTGGCCTGCAAGGGTACATGCAGGCAGAACACCGTGTACAAAATAAATAAATAAATCTTTAAAAAAAAAAAAAAAAAAGAGCCTGGAAGAATTAAGAGCTATTCAGAGCAGCTGGTATTTTTTCAAGTGACCCTGTGCCTCCTTCATTAGTCTCCTCTTTGCAGGGATTCTGAAAACTGGTCTTCAGTATTCTTGACACCAGGCCACCTGATGTGTAGAGACCTGGCTCTGACCACACAGGCTTGTGTCAGTTTGTTTCACAGCGTCCCCTCCATCCAAACTGATGAGCCCATGATCTGTCTACATGCCACACAGTCCTTTCTCCAGACAGATGCAGCCTGCTCCTAGACCTAGACCCAGACCCACCCACATGATGGGACCACCAATTAGTTGTGACCACCCAAAAGTTAGGACAACTTTCATGCTGATTAGCAAAACTTGATGTCAGCCTATGACAATCTCTGTCACATGTTTGACATTTTCATACCAACAATGTAGTGAAGGCAACTCTGAAGAAAAGCTTGAGACAGTGCATTTTGAGTCCTTCACAAGGCACAACTTTGGCTAAAGAACATATTGGTCATTTCCAGAAAGAATCTACCCACGAAGTCCAACTTAGCTTGTCATGTGGATTGTCATTCTTTTTAAAACACACAGAAGCATTTAGAGACTGCAGTGGCTTCTGGTGACACTGGGCGGTAAAGACACCTCTTCTGTCCTCTTAGAGAAAAGGTGCAAGCCTGGAGGGGAAAGGGAAGGGCCGCTGGAATTTGCAGACACTTTTTTTCCCCCTGAGTCTTCCACCCTCCAGGATGGAAGTGACTCCTAGTACTGCTGGCGAAACAGGTCTGAGAGGCTTGCATGAGCTCCCCAGCCAACGAGACATTAGGTTGTAGTCCCGGGTGTGTTATCTCTTGTTGGTGGCGTGGGTGGTTGCTGGTGTTACCACTTAGCTACAGCCTTCATTACGTATGCTCTCTTTGCTTCCAGGATGTGACATGGGCTGACCCACAAGCCCTGCCTCCCAGCCCCCAGCCTGCCTGCTAGGATGTTCCTCATGAACGCACCTCCAGTGGTGGCGCTCCAGTCCAGATGGGAGGCCTTCGGCCAGCCCAGGAGCTTCTGCTTTCCTGACTGCTTCTCCGAGTCTAAAGAGGACGCCTCCAGGGCCTCAGTGAGCGCCAGGGTACAGATGCTCATCAGCACACTGCAGAGAGACGAGGCTGCCCTGGGCATGAGCCATGAGCGTGTCACACAGAGAGGACAACGTGCAGAAAGGTGCCGGGACACCAGACTGGCCCCCAAACCTGCTGTGTGCAGAGAGCAGCCAGAGCTCCCTGCCTGTGGTCTTGTTGCAGACTGTACACCCCTAGAGAAAGATGAAGCTGGGAAGCAGGGCCCCCTGGAGCTGGATTCTGACAGCGATGACTCCGTGGACCGGGACATCGAGGAGGCCATCCAGGAGTACCTGAAGGCCAAGGGTGGGGCTTCTGAGCCTGTGTCCCGAGCAGCCTCTTGTGTACCAGAGCCTTCCCACAGCTGCACCCTACCCATCCCGTGTCCCCAACAACTCACTCCTGACTCAGGTAGTGTTCCTGTGGGAGCCAGTGAGGACCCGGGCTCCACCTCCCCAGCTAGCATGAGCAGCGAGGATTCCTTTGAACAGAGCATCCAAGCTGAGATAGAACAGTTTCTTAATGAGAAAAGACAGCATGAAAACCCAAAGTGTGATGGGTCTGTGGATAAAAAATCAGATCCAAACGAAAGCCCTGCCAGACTTAGAGGGAACCGAGAGACCACATCCAGGGCAGCTCTGATAGGAACCTGTAAGGAGTTCATCTTCCGCAAACCTCCCAGGTTAACAAAGATGAGCGTGCAGCCCAGAAACTTCCGGCCGAAGGTCACCGCAGAGCCTGAGACCCTGGTGAGCACAAAGCTGACTGCCCACAGACCAGAGGCTCCCCAGAACAGGGGCGGGGTGAAAAGGAGCATGCCTGCCAGGCGAAGCAAGCGCATCAGAAACTTGGCCCCAGTGCACCAGGCGTCTGACTCCAGCAGTGACGATGGCATCGAGGAGGCCATCCAGCTGTACCAGCTGGAGAAAACCAGGAACGAGGCCAGTGGGGACCCACCTCCGAGAACCCAGCTCAAAGAGGACAGCCCTGGCCGTGCTCAGCCAAGTGCCTTGCCTGAAGCCCACAGGAGGCCCCCAAGCAAGAAAAAGCTAGCAACCCCAAAGGTTACGGACACCACCCTGGGGGGGCTCCACCCTGACCCCCTCTTGAAGCTCCTAAAGGATTCGAGAGCCTCCGGACCTCCAGGACACACAGCTGCCAAGAGCGAAGCTGTGCACCAGGCTTCGTCGTGCCTCGCGGACACGTCCACCGAGCTGATGTGCGCAGAAGCCATCCTGGACATTTCCAAGACCATCCTGCCAGCCCCGGTGGAAGGCAGTGACAGGCCTCCATCCGTGAACCCACTCTTCTGTCCCCCACCGGTACCTCCCCGCTCTGAGGGTGACAGCAGCAACATTGACAGTGATGACAGCATAGAGCAGGAGATCCGGACATTTTTGGCCCTCAAGGCACAAGTAGGGAGTCTGCAGCCTGCCCAGGGCCCGCTGTCCCCACCCGGCCCCGGTGGCCAGACCGGCATCCCCAAGTCATCTCTTACTAAAACACCGGATCTTCCCCAGGGCTGCAAACGGAAGCGGAGAGGTGGCAGCAGCACGACAGTGCCCAAGAAAATAAGGGAGGGTAGAGAAAGTGCCCAGGACAGTGACCACATTCAGGGGAAGGGGCAGCCCGGCCATGATGGTTGGGACCCTCCCAGCCAGAGCAAAGTCACAGAGGCCCCAGGAGGAGAGGCTGAGGCCAGGGACCAGCCTGTCCCTTCCAGGACAGCTGCGCTCAGTGATGCACAAGGCCACGGGGGTCTCGGGAAAGCAGGCGAGGGGAAGAGTGCGGGTGAGAAAGAGAGCTCTGAGGATAAGAGCAGTTCTCTGGACAGCGATGAGGACCTGGACATGGCCATTAAGGACCTGTTAAGATCAAAGCGGAAGTTCAAGAGGAGGTGCCGAGACCCCCGGGCCGCGTGGAAGAAGGTCAGATTCGGCACCGCAGAGACTCGGTGCGGAGAGAGGCTGAGCAGCCTCCCTGGGGACGGGAAGGACCACGGGCAGCAGGCCCTACGGAGCTGTCTGTCCAAGTGCAGAGGGGACAACAAAGATGGCCTGGGAAGAGGCCCAGTCAGCATCTTCAGCAGCGTGGCAGAGAGGGTGAGGCTGGGTGGCACAGCGGGCGAGGATGCAGCCCCGGCCTTGCTTCCCAGGAAGAAGAGTCCAGAAGGGGTTCCTGCCTCTAAGGACGCCGGAGCCAGTGGCCGCCCTCCTTCTGCCCCCAGCCCTCCGTCTGAGGACAGCTCAGTGGACAGCGATGACAGCATCGAGCTGGAGATCAGGCGGTTTTTGGCAGAAAAGGCCAAGGAGTCTGTACGCAGTTCAGAGCCTCAAGGGGGCCCTGCCAAGCCGGAGATGCCCTGCAGGAAAGAGCCAACCCCAGGGGTGCAGCCTGGAGTGTGCACCCGGAGCCAGAAAGCCAGGGCAACCCCTCAGCTGGCCGAAGGAAGGAGAGGCCCAGAGAGAGCTCGGACCCAGGCAGCCGGCCTCTTAAGCCAGACTGGGAAGGGCACCCCTCGTGCTGAGCAGGCCCCTCGCCTCCCAACTGCCCTGGGCCGAAGCGAGCCAGCACTGCCCAAGAACACTAGCAGGAACAATTCTGCCAAAGTGTCTCCGCCAAGCAGGAAAAGTGCCGGTGTGCACAAGGACCAGAGCCCCCGGGGGGCGCACACTGCCATGGCAGAAAGTGTCTTCGGTCAGCTGTCCAGTTGTGCCAAAGTGGGTGCTGAGGCGGGAAGTGCTGGGGGGGCCTTTCACCTGAACTATGGCAGCCAGAACTTGCTGACCCCCAATCCTGGACCCCAGGCTGACCTCACCCTCCCCTGGAATGACTTTGCACACCAGAGCAGGCTGTCCAGCCCATGGGCACTGAATCCCGGACCAGGCACACTGTGGACAGGGGTCTTCGGGGCTGAGAAAGAAAAGGGGGCCACATCAGAGGCCGGGGGCCCATCTGGCCTCTCCTCAGGCCCCAGGAAGGGCCTGCCCTTCCTCTCCACCCAGCTCTTCCACTTCGGGAAGAGTGTCTCCTGGGGGAGCAAACAGGCTGGCCTCTTCAGCCCCAGCCTGGGCCTGCCTCTGCAGGGTCCAGCCTTCTCGGCCTTCAGGGAGACCCCGCCTGGCCACAGCCCTGTGTTTGGAAGCTCACACTTGCTTATGAAGGACAGTGGGCACTGGCCAAGCCGGAAGGCTCAGGGGGCCCTGAGACAGCACGACAGGAGGAATTCTGGCTCTGAGGACAATGTCCTAGACCTGAGATATCGACACAGGGTTGACAGGGAACACCAGGACCAGGAGGCCTTGGGCAGTGATGCCAGCGAATTCAGTGACACCTCTGTGGAGGACGGGGGCAGCATGACAGTGAGCAGTAAAGGCCTCAAGTTGTGACAGGCATGTCCTGACTCTCGTGTCATAGCTGTGGAAAGTTCTGTGTGTGCTGGCAGCATGGGGTGGAGGTAGGGGCTGCTGACCATTAAAGAGCAAAAAGAAGGGTCCCTTCTGCGCAGCCCCCTGTATAAATATGTACACTAATCTCAAATGACATTTTTATTTAATGGATGTGTCCTGGTACATATGGTTTTTGTAGGGTTTTTTGTAAATTATTTAAAGTAGTGTAAGAAATACTTTTTGAAAATGTCACTCGATCTTGCAGGGTGTTCCTAGCTGCAATTCTCTCTGGTCTCCATGCATGTGTGTAGATGAGCAAACACTTGGTTCTCACCATCCTGTGAGGGTCAGAGACAGAGGCTGGATCTGTGGGCCATTTGCTGGTACAAATTTTCAGGCAGGCCTGGAGACGGCAGCAGCAGCTGTCTACCTCGGAAGTGTGTCAGGACGCCACTGGGACAAGGGTGCTTCCTGAAGACTCTAGCCCCTGGCCAGAGGCTGTCTCTGCTTCCTGTAGTTGTGGCCGGTAGCTAGAAAACACTTCAAAGCACAACAGCCAGCAGATAGCTAGCCAGTCATCCCCTGTCTAGTGTGGGAACCTGGCTGCTGGCTCTGCAGCTCAGCTGAGCCCAGATCGTCCAGTATCCAGTTGCTGGGACATTCTAGCATCCCTATAAACCTCTTTATATTGAGAGAGCAACTGGTTTGCTTTTATTTGTGGCTCTAAAAGGTGATTCCAGATGTTTGTTTTGACTGTCCTGTTCTTGATGTATGTATGGGTGAAGAGTGAGGCCATGAGATGGTTTGGTCCCTGAACACCTTAGTCACCTGTGATGGAGAACCCCAGCCCTAGAAACAATGGAGACAAACCCTCCCCACACCAGCCCTGTAGGACTCAAAGCCCAGTTGTATGTGACCAACGATGACACCAGCAGCCTGCATGGCTTTTCTGCAAACCCTGCTTCTACACAGGAGAAAGAAGGGCCTGGCCAGTGCTGAGGCCAGGCTGCAGGCAGCAGCGTTGGGTCCTGGGAAGTTAGCCAGAGTGATGACTGCCTTGGTGCTGAGGTGCCAGTGACAACTTGGGGCTGAAGATGTGCTGGACCCCAGATGTGAGGGTTACATCTGTGTTGCGATTATCTCCCTGTCACCCGAGTCATGCAGCTCAGTGTACTGGGTTGCTGTGGCTCTACATTGTGGCTGGATTCTGTTGGTGTTCTAACGTGGAAGTGAGTTTTCTATTTTATGCACCAATTCACTTCTTTGCCCAGATACTGACACATACTCCCACCATCCTCAGTGTCTGCCATGTTGGAGCTGTGACGTGCACAGGGCTCTGTGGTCCTGTCTTGCCCCTGAACGGTCTGTGTATAATAAATTCCATGTGCATATTATATTTGTTCATGTGTTTCTGGGAGAAACAGCTTTGTGTCGTCCGTGTTCCCACTTTAAATTTTTAAAGAGTGCTTTTAACCCTTGAAAACAAAAAGCATCTTGTTTTGTATGTAAGACCCATTGGGTTTTGTTTTTGTTTTTCTAATGAATAAACCAAGTACTATCCACAAATTAGGTTGTCCTTGTTTGGGGGGTGATGCCATCACCACCTAAGGAAAGGAGCTTCACCCCACAACATGGCATCTCTCAGTCCTGCCCCTGCTCCCTACCTGTGGATGGCGCTGGTCCAGTCTCCTGAACTCAGGAGCAGTAGTGCTTTCCTTCCAAGTTGGCTGGGCTGTGTGCAGCAGAAGCTGTCCCCGGTTCTAGGGAGGACAGCACCCTTGGGTTGAGGGCTGTGCCATCCATCAGCTGTGGCCAGCAGATCGCACGTGCACATCCATGTCTTAGTTTCTTGTCCTGTCCCTGTGACAAAATACTCTTAACAACATGATAAAAATGCTCTTGACAAAAGCAAAACTTCAGGGTTGATTCTGGTTCAGTTCAAGATACAGTCCGTCACAGCAGGAAAGGCCAGATGAGAAGAGCTGGTCACATCACATGCACAGTCAGGAAACGGAGGTAGGTGCCCCTACGGTGGCACGAGTGGTTTTGTGAGAAGGCTTGCTCTGCTTGTTATGTGTTGCCTCTGCATGTTCTCCAAAGTGAGGGCCTTGCAGATAGATGCCCAGGAGATACCAGGGCCTTGGTATGGAATTCCTAGGCTCTAGAACCCTAAGCCAAATAAACCTCCATTCTCCATAAATGACAAGCCTAAGATAATTTGTTATACCAACAGAAAATGGAGTAAGCCTGTCAGGTGGCTTACATGAGAAGTATTTGGGCTTTTTGTCTTTCCAGACACTTCCTCTATTTAACATGCGCTGTCCACCTTTGTACTCTCATCAGCTCTCCCAGAAAAAGCACTTTATTGGACATGGCCAATTAAAGCAATTCAGTGCCCGGCCGCAGTGCCAGAGTGAAACCCACACAGCCCACGGGCAAGCTCAGTCCCTGTGCCAACCCACATTTTGTTTGCCAGCTGGCAGTTCTGGCCCAGGCCCCACATTCCCCTGGGATTGGAAGTGGGGACTGTCCAGCACACAGGTTTTTTTCAGATGTGCTGGTTGCTGAGACAAATCCTCCTCATCACACGGCAGGACGGGAGCTCAGTCACTCTGGGCTCCGCTCAGCCTCTGGCTTTATCTACTGTGGCACTGTCCACCTGCTCCTCAGGATGGCTGCTGTGAAGGCATTCCCTCTTTTCAGCACCTGGTTGGTGGAGCTTTTTTCTTTCAACAGAAGATAGAGAGGGGCTGAGGATGTAGCTTGGCTGAGTTTAATCCCCAACATCACATAAACCTAGTGTGGTGGCGCATACCTGTCATCCCAGCATTAAAGAGACGGATAAAGAGTCAGAAGTTCAAGGTCATTCTCAGCTATGTGGAAAGGGGAGAGGCTAAATATAGCAAGGCCAGTGGCATTTAAAGAATACTTTTAATGATTGTTAACCTGTTTTCAGCAAGACATGGTGGCACACACCTTTAATCCCAGCACTTGGGAGGCAGAGTCAAGTGGATCTCTCTGAGTTCAGGGCCAGCCTGGTTTACACAGTGAGTTCCAGGACAGCCAGGGCTACATAGTGAGACTCTGTCTCAACAAGCCACAGATTGATTAATTCAGGGGCTAGAGAGATGGCTCAGCAGTTACGAACATACAGTTCCTGCTGAAGACCCAGGTTCGGTTCCCAACACCCAAATCAGATGGCTCACAATCTCCTGTAACTCCATTTGCAGGGGCTCCTCTTCTGTGCTCTTCAGGCACCTGCACTCATGTGGCACATACAAACTCAGAAAGGCACACACGTGTACACAAAGAATAAGTTTAAAATTTTTTTATTTATGATGTGATGGCTATTCTTGTCAACTTAAGTGAACTACAATCCAGAAATGGCAGGCACACTTATGAGAGACTATTTTTGCTCAGTTTAAAGTAAGTGAATCCACTTCTAGTCTGGACCTTTGAGGTAGGAAGACACACACATCTTTGATCAGGATCTTGACGGGGGAAGACACACCTTTAATCTGGGTCACACCTTCTGCTGGAAGCCTATATAAGGACATGGAAGAAGGAAGCTCTTGCTCTTGACCTGCTTGCTCTCTCCTTGCAGGCACATCCATCCCTTCACTGGCATTGGCACCTACTTCTTCAGGATGCCAGCATATACAGAAGACCAGCTGAGACCCCCAGCCTCATGGGGCTGAGCAGCTACTAGATTCTTGGCCTTTCCCTTTCACAACTAGCCATTGTTGGATTAGCTGGACTGTAGCCTGTAAGTCATTCCAATAAATCCCTGTTTACATATGGAGAGATTCATTCCATAAGTTCTGTGACTCTAGAGAACCCTGACTAATGCACATATGTATAGGTGTTTTGTCTGCATTTATGTCTGTGCACCACAATGGTGCCCTCGGAGGCCCTAGAGCTGGAGTTACAATTGTAACTCACTGTGTAGGTGCTGAGAATTGAATCAGGTACTCTGGAAAAGCAGCCAGTTCCCTTAAGCACTGAGCTCTCTCTCCGAACCCTAAAAAAAAAATAGTTTCTTTTTGGAGACAGAGTCTCTCTGTGTACCCTGACCATCCTAGAACTGGATACATAGACCAGGCTAGACCTGCCTGACTCTGCCTCAGCCTCCCTAGTGCTGGGATTAAAGGCATGGACCACTACTGCTGATATCCCTAAATAAATCTTACAAAATATGCCAGATGTGGTGGTGCACGCCTTTAGTCCCAGCATTCGGGAGGCAGAGGCAGGTGGATCTACATGTATTTGAGGACCGCCTGGTCTACAGAGTGTGTTCCGGGACAGCCAGGGCTACACAAAGAAACCTTGTCAAAAACAAAAAACAACAACAACAAAAACCAACAACAACAACAAAAGCCTTTTCAGCTGGACACCCAGCAGCCTGTTGGTTTTCTATCTCAGAAGTCTGTAGATTCTGGCTTTAGTCTTGGCTCATAGCCTTTTAATTAAACCAATCGATTTTTTTTCTAGAAAGCATTTCCATTCCAAATTAGACATTAAGACTGTTGCAAAATGTTTACTTTATGCATTAATAATACTGAAGGAAAAAACAGGTGTTTAATTTCTGTGAATAAAGCATTAATGACAGTGTGTAAGGATTTCTTCTTTCTGATGGCCAAATTTCTTGTAGCAAGAAAACCTTATACATGGAAATGAAGTTTAAAAAAAAAAATTCAAGAGTAGAGAGATGGCTCAGTGGATAAAATATTTGTCGCCCAAACCTGAGGACCTGAGTTGGGAGCTAGGCACGGGGACATGCACCTTTTTTTTTTTTCCTAAAACACCAACATCAGACTTTGTGAGCTTTACCTTGACAAACTTTGGACTTGGGGAACCTGTGGTCTCATGTGCTCAGTTCTCCCTTGGTCTTTGGAGGCAGGGTCTCGTGCAGCAGAGGAGGCTGGCCTGGAAGTAACTCCTGACCCTCCTGCTTCCATCTGGGATGTGAGGGGGCACCACTGTGCCCCATTTATGAGGTGCTGGGGATGAAGCCCGGGCCTTGAGCATGCTAGGCAAGGGACATGCACCTTTAACTCTGGCACTAAAGGACAGATGCCAGTGGATCACCAGGGTTCATTGGCCAGTCAGTCTAACCAAAACATCAGATTCCAGGTTCAGTGAGGGAACCCCATCCCAAAACACATAGTGGAGAGCAATAAAGGAAGATATCTGATATCAGCCTCTGGCATCCACACATCCACACATGGCACAGTCCAGCCACACATATGTATACTCAGGTGCAGGAGCACACACACATTAAAAAAAAAAATCTGCATCAACAAGATGGCCAGCAGGTATTTGCTGTCAAGCCTGACCAAAAAAAGAAAATGAGAACTGTAGAGATGGCTCAGTGGCTAAGAGCACATACTACTCTTGTGAAGGACCCAAGTTCAGGTCCCAGTACCCAGATGGAACACAGTTCATACCTCCTGTAACTCCAGAAAATCTGACAGCCTCTTCTGGACTCCCCCCTACACACACACACACACACACACACACACACACACACACACACACAATTTAAAAACAAAATCTTAAAAGAAAAAATAAAATGATCAGAGAGGGCCTTTGTGTAAACCAGTATTTCCAATCTGGGAAGCTAAGTGAGGTCATACCTGAATGGTACTTGGATGGGAGATTTCTGACCTCCACAGTTATTAACATTGGCTATCATTGCCAACCTTGGTGCGTGGCATATGTCCTGCCCCTTACCCTCATTGTGACTGGAGAATGCTCACTTGACATTTGTACTACCAATTGGGGAACCCCACACTCACTCAGGGCTTTCTAGGGTCTGTGCAGATGTTAGCCTAGTATAGACACACACACACACACACACACACACACACACACACACACACACACACACGGCAACAGCTCACAAATAAAGACACTTTGTGGCACTCGCTGTCACACCCTGCATTTCAGACCAAGATCTGAGTTCCAAGATGTGCAGTTCCCTGCTGCTCCAAGGCAAAGATGAGACAAGCCAGAAACTGAGGCTGTGGCAACTTTTTTAATAGCAAATCCTGCCATCAGCATCTTTCCTGTGTAAAATACAGAACGAAGGACATTATGGCCCTATTTGCATATTTTTCTCCTCCTGGAAGGAAAAGCATTTTCTGAGAAGGCAGTGAGATCTGTGCCTTTAGAACCGGGCACTTGGTAAGGATCAGGGGTAGCAGTGATCCTCCCCACAGCAGCACTGAGTCAGGAGACACCTCCCCCGCCCCCTCCCATGGGCAGCCAACTCCCTTAGTCACAGATGGATGGCCTGTTGACATTGTAACTGGGGTGAAAGTTAAAGCGGTCATAGTGGGTGATGTAATTGTCAGGGCCTGTCACCACGCTCTTCTCCAAGCCGACATTAAAAGTATTATTCAGGAACATTCCAGTAGCTGAACATTCTCTGGAAAACTTATTTGAAGATGGATAAAATACAGTCTAGAAGTGAAAAGAAACAAGAGAATTAGTGGTGAGTGACAATACTCAAGCAGCTAGACTGGTATTTTGGAAGAAGAGTAATTTATTCGAAAATACAGCCTCTGTTCCTAGGAAGCACAGAAACCTGAGTGGGCAAGATGGCCTCTTCTGCTCCAGCCATCCCAATTTGTGCTTAATATGTCTACTATAAGTAGCAATGCCTTGTTTGCATACCGCATGGACAGCAAGAGAAGTTACAGGATCGCCTGTGTGCAACACCTCCACACCTAGGTGTGACAACAAGCATTAACCTGGGCTCAGGCCAGAGGGACACCCCTTCCCACACACACACACCAAGCTCTACTCTGCCAGCTGTGCCACACTGGGCAAGTCACAGGGCCTCTGTAAGTTTCAACTTTTTCTTCTATGAGTAAAGTCACATTGCAATACTCAAATAAAATACTTAAAATTAACTTAGGAAGAGAAAAAGTTAGGGGATGTGGTGGCCCATACCTTTAATCTCAGCATTCAAGAGGCAGATCTCTGTGAGTTCAAGGCCAGCCAGCCTGGTCTATATAAAGAGTTTTAGGACAGTCATGACTATATAGAAAAACTGTGTCTCAAAGTGAGAGAGAGAGAGAGAGAGAGAGAGAGAGAGAGAGAGAGAGAGAGAGAGAGAGAGAGAGAGAGAATATATATATATATATATATATATTCTGGGCCTCACTCCTGGAGTTCCAGTCCCATGAAGGACAATGGACAATTCCGAGGCCTTGCCCCTTGGCTGGGGGTACTGGGTAACAGTGGTCAAAGCAAATTGCTCCAGTCAGGAGCCATGATGGAAGAGAGGGCTGACTGGATCTCGGGATCCCTCTCAAGGGTGTACCTCCAATGTCCTGAAAACTCCCATAAAGTCCCACATCCCAGGAGCACACACTAGTAACCCTGCCTTTAACACACAGACCTTTGGGGTCACTCCTCTGAGCCATAGCAGTGGGTTTCTGTCCTGGCTGTGAGCCGAAACCCTCTGTAAAGTGCTTTAAAGAGTCCAGAGCATGCACCACCGGCCCAGTGTAGGGGAAGGGGCTGCTCTTCGGAGGCCTGAAGCACTCAGCGCTTGCTGAGAGTGTAGTGAGGCCACTGTGAGAAGAGGAACCGGAGTGAGAATCAGCCTAGCTAGACAGAATCATTAGACGATAGGGAGATGTCTGACATGTGCAAACTAACCTCCACCATGCAAAGAGAAATGATTTCAGAACATTTTTCTTCTTCCTTTCTTCCTGCCTTCCTTTCTTTTTCTCTCTTTCTTTTTTCTTTTCTTTTTTTCTTTCTTTCTTTTTTTTTTTTGTTTTTTGAGACAGTGTTTCTTTGTGTAGCCCTGGCTGTCCTAAAACTTGTAGCAGGAATCTTAAAAGTTCTTATTAATAGGCCGGGCGGTGGTGGCGCACGCCTTTAATCCCAGCACTCGGGAGGCAGAGCCAGGCGGATCTCTGTGAGTTCGAGGCCAGCCTGGGCTACCAAGTGAGTTCCAGGAAAGGCGCAAAGCTACACAGAGAAACCCTGTCTCGAAAAAACCAAAAAAAAAAAAAAAAAGTTCTTATTAATAAAATCAAACCTGAAGCTGGGCAGTAGTGGCTCACGCCTTTAATCCCAGCACTTGGGATGCAGAGCCAGGTGGATCTTTGTGAGTTCGAGGCCAGCCTGGTCTACAGAGCGAGATCCAGGAAAGGCACAAAGCTACACAGAGAAGCCCTGTCTCGAAAAACCAAAAAATCAAACCTGAGGCCAGTTATTGGGGTGAATGCTGGAAGATCAGAGAAGCAGAACAAGCCACGGCTACCTCACCTTGCCAGTTCCTCAGCTGATCCTGTTTCCTGAGACTGGAAGCTTCTGAGTCCTCATCCAAATGGATCTCAGCTGAACTGCTACTAGAAGCCTAAAAGCTTACCCAGCCAAATGCTTCTAGCTCCTGGTCTTCATGCCTTATATACCTTTCTGCTATCTGCCATCACTCCCTGGGATTAAAGGCTCACTTCTTGGGATTAAAGGCATGTGTCACCTCACCACGCCTGGCTGTTTCCAATGTTGCCTTGAACTCACAGGATTTCTACCTCTGGAATGCTAGGATTAAAGGTGTGAGTGCCACCATTTTCTAGCCTTTGTATCTAGTGGCTGTTCTGTCTCTGACCCCAGATAAGTTTATTAGGGTGCACAATATTTTGGGGAACACAATACCACCACAGAAACTAGCTCTGTAGACCAGGCTAGCCTCAAACTCACAGAGATCCACCTGCCTCTGTCTCCCAAGTGCTGGGATTAAAGGCGTGTACCACCACCGCCCAGCTCAGAGCATTTTTCAAAAGGCAAGTTTGAGATCTCCAGGAAAACTGAACATAAAGTGTTCAGATCCCATCCCAATGTACACAGCTCCCCCATTGTTAGCACATTGCATTGCAGGTGTACCTGCATCAGAGCCAATACTGCTGCTTGGCTGTTCCCTAGCAGCACCAAGCACTCAGGGCCCCCCTCTTGGCCCTTCATGTTCAGTACCTTTTGACAAGTGTACAATGACACATGTCCATCACTGCCGTATCGTAGAGAATAATACTGAGAGCTGCTCACAGCGTGCAGTGTACTCAGTCAGGAAGCTGAGCAGCCAGCCCCAGAGAACAGGACTGTAAGAATCAGGGAACAGCCACCTCCAGACTTGCCCGATACCCTTGCCTTGTGGTCCATTGCCTGCTAATCTGAGTGTAAAACGCCATTGTTGACCAGAGTAGCATTTTCTTAGTGGCCTTTTAGTAAAGCTAAAGCAGAAACTGGGGGTGTAGCTCAGCTGATAGAACACTATGTCTAACATAAGCAAAGCCCCAGGCCTTCATAAAACAGGGTGTGGTAGAGCACATCTTTTTTTTTTTTTTTTTTTTTTGGTTTTTCGAGACAGGGTTTCTCTGTGTAGTTTTGGTGCCTGTCCTGGATCTCACTCAGTAGACCAGGCTGGCCTCGAACTCACAGAGATCCACCTGCCTCTGCCTTCCAAGTGCTGGGATTAAAGGCATGCGCTACCACCGCCCGGCTAGTAGAGCACATCTTTAACCCAGCACTTGGGAGAGGGAGGCAAGAAGTTTAGGAGTTCAAAGCTATCTTCAGCTACATGGTGAGTTCAAAACTATCTGGGGCTAATTTGAGACCCTGTCTCAAAGGAAAAGATAATGGCACTTATTGCCAACCTTGATGACTTGAATTGGATCCCTACTCACGAGGAGACAGAAGAACCAACTCCTACAAGTTGTCCTTCGACCTACGTACATGTGCCATGGTGCATCACACACAAAAACGAGTAGAATGAAATTTAAGAGTGCAGAAGCGGCCAGGCATGGTTGTGCACACCTTGAATCCCAGCACTCGGGAGGTAGAGCCAGGCGGATCTCTGTGAGTTCAAGGCCAGCCTGGGCTACAGAGCAAGTTCCAGCACAGCCAGGGCTACACAGTAAAACCCTATTTCAAAAAAACCAAAACAACAACAACGAAACCAACTGCTTGGGAAAATGACCTCCAACATCCTCATTCCAAGTGGGAGCCCTGGTGATCTGGGGATGCTCACTGACTCCTTTAGTGCTTTCCCTGGATCTAAGTGACTTCAGTCACAGTGGCATCATCTTGCAAACTCAGCTCTGACCAGTCCTGCACCCGAATGCAAAAAGCACACCTCACAGCACAAAACAAATCTCAGAGAACACTTGGTTTCATTGACTTGCCTCTGGGTGCCCATGTGAAGAAGTACACGCCTGTCTGAGGGTGGGAGTGACTGTAGAGCAGGAGAAGGACAATGCAGACGCAAGTTTACTTGGACTTCTCTCTTTCTACAATTTTGCTTCTAAATGTACTCTATGGTCTCTCTGCCCTGCCCTGTTCTAACATGATTTGAGGTGCCCCGAATTTCTAACGGGGTCCCAACCTCACAATTCTGTTCTTCTTCTAGATGGCACCTCATCCTGGCATGTCTGGCTTGCACGTACCGGCATCTCATGCACTGTGGGTGCTCTGCTCCCATAGGTTTGGTTACTGGTCCTGTACATGGAGACAAGCTCTTTGGTCCTGGAGAAAAAGAGACACTCTGTTTCTCACTCATACTCATTCTAAGCCAGCAAGTCATAACCTGGAAGAATCTTTGATTGATGGAGTTTTTTATTTTATTTTATTTTATTTTTTTGTGATATCCCCAGAGGCAATATCAATACCAATAGGGTGCCCACTCTCTCCCAGCAGGCCTGATCCCCCCCCCCTCCCCCGCCCCAGCCATGGCCCCTGACCCTTCCAAAATAAACCCCACAGAGCACCCAGCCAGCAAATGCTGGAGGTAGAGGCTTCGGTGGAACCTTGGTACAGACTGCCACTGCCAGGTGTATAGCTACCTGGGGAACAGCATCTCAGCTTCCAGACCCTGTCACCCAGCAGTCCCTCCGCTTCTGAGCCCCAACCCTTACAGAGGCCAAGCTTCAGTCAGGTGGAGAGGAGGAAGGCAATCCGGTTTGTGGAGCTGTGGTCTGTGACACAGAGGCCACCAACTGGACACCACTCTACTTCTCAGTCTGAGGCCTCAGCAAGCTGTCCTCTTGCTTGTGGGAAGGGGTTGGTAGTGTGCCTGCACACTTCACAGAAGTCAAGAAAGCTTCCATCACTCGCAAGGGCACCAGGCTGCCCTGTGAGGTGTACAACTTTCAGAGGAGCCTCAAAAGCGAAGAGACACCCCCCCACACACACACACACACACAAACACACAACCTCATGGCCACACACATTCACTCTTACGGTTGCTCAGACAGCAGGTCCATGACTCTCCTAGTAATGGTGACACAAGAAACAAGGTCCACTTCTGGCTTCTTTTGACCTCAGCGGCCAGGCACTTGGGAGTTCACACGCATGGCCAAAGCTAGGGCCACCTGCGGCCCCCTACTGCCTGGAGGAGGTAACCTCAGTCCTCACCTGTAGCCACGAAACCACCCCGGGTTGTTGAACCTGACTGGGAGCTGCTCGCTCACGCGGTAGTAGTCGCTCGTCTTCTCTGGGGCGGGCTTAGCCTTGGGCTCCACGGGCTCCGTGCACTCTTGGGGGTTTTCTTCAGACATTTGACCTCCACAGGAAAGTAGCCCCCGACTAGTAGTCAAAGCTGCGGCAGCGTCGGCAGCGTCCTGTTGCTAGGCAACAATGTCACCAGACCGGGAGGAGGGGCGGTCCTTTGTAGGCTGCTTGCCCCTGGAGCTATAAACAAATCTAGAATCTTCCAGAGGGCGAATAACAAAGGGGACAGTGAGGAGTTCTAAGCTAGGCTGTTGCGCGAAAGAATCCCAAGCTTCATGGTGCAGCCCCTCTGGGAGTTCCGCTGGCCTTTTTCTGGGACTGTTGAACATCCTGGTATCATCTCAAAATGCAATAGGAAGCATATCCTGGGCAAATGAAACCTTAGGACCTGGGACTTAACCAGCAAATATGCAGGAATTAGGTGCTTCCAAACTCTACCTGAGCAAGCACTTACTGGTCTGTGGTTTACTGTACTTGCCAGGACTTCTCCTTGGCCTCCGTCATCCTATGCTCCCCACAACTCAGCCTAAATTTAGACGTGAAATGTTGCTAAATTTAGGAAATTCTCCCAGGCCAAACACTATTGAAATATAAAAAATGATCTTGTGAGCGGTGCACGTATTTATGGCACAGTAGTAGTGCATTCCGGGAGGCAGATCTCTGAGTTCAAGGCCAGGCTGATCTACATAGAGAGTTCTAAGCCAGCCAAGGGTACATAGTGAGTCCCTGTCTCGAATAATAATAATAATAATAATAATAATAATAATAATAATAATACTTTTGAAACAAACGATAAAAGCCACTCGGGTCATAGTGTGGTGGTGCACACTAATAATCCCAGCACTGCAGACAGAGGCAAGCAGATCTCTGTGTCAGGCCAGTCAGGGAGACTTTGGTTCATTGTTATTGTCATTCTTTAAAGTAATTTGGGGCTGGAGAGATGGCTCAGCAGTTAGGGGCATTTGCTCTTGCAGGAGACCTGGTTCAACTCCCAGCACCTACAAGGTGACTCACAAACATCCTTGACTTTAGTTCCTGGGGATCAGACACCATCTTAGGATCTCCACGGGCAACAGGCACTCACAGGGTGCGTATACATACATGTAGGCAAAGTACTCACACACAGAATAAATAAATCTGAAGCAAATTTTAAAGAAAAAAAATGCAATTAAAAACCAAACAATAAGCTAGGCGGTGGTGGCGCAAGCCTTTAATCTCAGCACTCGAGAGGCAGAGGCAAGCGGATCTCTGCGAGTTCAAGGCCAGCCTGGTCTACAGAGCTCCAGGACAGCCAAGGCTTCACAGAGAAACACTGTCTCGGAAAAACAATAAAAACCATTTTGAACTAGAAGGTCGCCTCCTCCTGACCGGTTCTGAGAGGACGCAGTAATTTTACCAGGAGGAACGAGCAGCAGATAAGTGTCCACTGGTCCTGGTTCAGTCCCACCTCCCAGCCCGGCACTGGTGGCCAGCATCTGCACAGACTTCTACAAGGACGCGCGTAGCGGGAGCCGGCGGCTGTCCTCCACGCCTGCAGGCGGCGCTGCGGCCCCGCGCGCTCCGCGGAGGAGGCGCTCTGTTCGGCA
The DNA here is from genome assembly GCF_049852395.1 of Peromyscus maniculatus bairdii. Classification (NCBI taxonomy): domain Eukaryota; kingdom Metazoa; phylum Chordata; class Mammalia; order Rodentia; family Cricetidae; genus Peromyscus; species Peromyscus maniculatus. The sequence continues at coordinate 11,907,048 of NC_134855.1, read as the reverse complement.
GGAAGAGTCTCTGCGGCAGCTCTGTCCACGCGCCAGCTATGGCGCCTTCTCCGGCCGTGCTGACCCGGCTGCTGTGTGCAGGTGAGCGCGGAGGATCTCCGAGACGGGAGGGACCCTGGGATCCGAGAGAGGAGGACAGGGACATGAACAGGGCGTGGCCCCACCGACTCTCTCCCCGCAGGTGTATGGCGCCGGCCAGATTTCCTGCAGAAAGCGGCCCCGGGCCTGGCCGAGCTAAATGGCAGAATGGTGACGGTAGCCCAAGTCCCCGTGGTCAGCGAGCCCCAGGACGGCGACGGTAAAGGCCAGCGGCTGGAGCTGGGCGGGGGTGCAGAATCGTGGAGGGGGTGTCATTGCGGGATCCCCGAAGCAACCCTGTGCTAATCTCTCTAAGTGGGGTGGGAGGGCGAATGGCCCCCTTGTGGCCTAGTAGCTCCCGAGACCAGTGAAGACTAGTTTTGGATCTGTCTACCTTGCTGGTCTCCTGGCGGGGCATTTGAGGGCGCCAGAAGTCAACGAGGCTCGTGTCTCTTTCTCTTGTATCTGTGGAGACTAAGGGAAGAGGGATGACCCACACAGAGTCTTCGGTGGATGGTGGTGGTCCACAGTGCCTCTCTTCCCTCCCTTTTCAGATCCCCAGAGCAGGATCCTAGATGTGCCACTGCAGCATTCAGACTTCTTCAATGTCAAGGAGCTGTTTTCCGTGAAGAGCCTCTTCGACGCCCGAGTACACCTGGGCCATAAAGCTGGTTGCCGCCATAGGTAGCTGGCACGGGCAGTGTGGGCAGAGCGGTGGGATCGGGTCCAGGTTGGAAGTGAGGACTGATGGGAGCGTTGACCGCAAGGCCAAGTGCAGTGCTCGTATTGATGCTGTTCCTAGACATGGTGAAAACTGAGGGTCATTACAGGCTGGGGACCCCTGAGTTTTGGCCACCCCAGTGGAGAGGTCTTGCTACATAGAAATGAAGAGAATAAGTGGAGGGATGGCTCAGTGGTTAAGAGCACTGGCTGATCTTGCAGAGGACCCCGGTTCGGTTCCCAGCTCCCACATGACAGCTCACAACCATCTGGAACCCCAGTGCCAGGGAATCTGACGCCCTCTTCTGACCTCCACAGGCATCAGGCATGCATGCAGGCAATCATACACATAAAGTAAAAAGAAATGAAGAGAATAGTACTAGACAGAGTGCCCTGCCTGAGGTCCTGTTTAATGTGTGGTTGGTCCTCAAACCATAGGGGAAAGGTGAGACGGGTTGAGCCACACACCCGATGCTCGCTGCTCAACTCCATAACACTGTCCTCATCTCTCACTCACTAGTCAAGGTGTAGTGGGGAGCAGTTGAGTGTAAATAGTGCCTCCTAGCCTGTAGTGCCCTCATAGATGATCCTGAATTGCTGATGGGGGTCTGTGGAAGGAGAACAGTAGCTCTCTGAACATTGTCCCACTCACCTTGGGGTTTTTTTTCTGGCAGGTTTATGGAGCCATACATCTTTGGTAACCGCCTGGGCCAAGACATCATCGACTTGGAGCAGACAGCCTCGCATCTACAGCTGGCCTTGAACTTCACGGCCCATGTGGCCTACCGCAAGGGCATCATCCTGTTTATGAGCCGGAACCGGCAGTTCTCTCACTTGATTGAGAAGACAGCCCAGGACTGCGGGGAGTATGCCCACACCCGCTACTTCAAGGGTGGTTTGCTGACTAATGCACACCTCCTCTTTGGGCCCTCAGTCCGCCTGCCGGACCTCATCATTTTCCTGCACACGCTCAACAATGTCTTTGAACCCCATGTGGCTGTGAGGGATGCTGCCAAGATGAACATCCCCACAGTGGGCATTGTGGACACCAACTGCAACCCATGCCTCATCACATACCCTGTCCCTGGCAATGATGACTCACCTCAAGCTATCCATCTCTTCTGCAAGCTCTTCCGGACAACCATCAACCGAGCCAAGGAGAAGAGGAGGCAGATGGAGGCACTGCATCGGCTGCAGAGTTCCAAGGGGTCCGAGGGCAGTGGGACGTCTTCTGTACCTGATAAGAGCCATTCCCCATGACAGGAGCCCCTGCTCCCACAGTAGACAGCCAAGCCTATTCTGAGCAGGAAGTTCCTTATCCAGCCCTGGCCCATTCCCCATCTTTAGCACCAGAGTCCTATTATTTCCAAGATTTGGCCACCCCAGAGTCCTGAATTAAACCTTGTCTGCCTCTTTTCTGGGAACAAACGCAAGTAAAGTATATATCCACGTGGCCTCTGGCATCCATTAAGACTTGGGCATAGCCAGCCAAGTGGAAGGCACTGTTTCTTTTGTCAGGAAGGTCTTGTGTCCACCTTAGAAGTAGGTCTATATCAGGTGGGTTCCATTTGGTCTCTCTTTTCAGTTAAAATTAATACTTCATTCTCTGAAGGAAATTCTAAGACAATCCTGATGTCGCTTGGGGCCCCCAATAGTTGCCTCTAGATCTATGACCAGACTTGAAGGCTAAGCAGGCTCCTAGAGGGGAGAGAGAGAGTGTGGCCCATGAGGTGGTAGAAAGTATAGTCCCCAAGGAGGTGCGTTCCACTACTAAAGAACTTAATGGGTTTGCTAAACCATTCAAGCAGAAGTCTGGGGAGTATGTGTGGGGGTGGATTTTAAGGGCGTGGGATAGTGGTGGCAGGAACATAGAACTGAATCGGGCTGAGCTGATTGATATGGGCCCTCTGGAGAAGACCTAGGTTTATATGGAAACTTACACAGTTAAAGAAGGGGTCAAGTTTGCTTGAAAGGTCACTGTTGGGAACACAAAGGTCCTTGTGCCCACAGATCACTGGGGGAACCAGGAATCTTAATCACACAGGGTTATCTTCTCAAAGAAGGGAATGAATACCTGTTTCCCATGCAGAAGGAAGGCTGCGAGTGGATATTGTGATGATTGGCGACCTTCGCTCTCTGTAGAGCCAGACCTCACCCAAATCCCTCAGAACGTTTATCCCAGGCTCTCCCTCCCTAGACCTTTATTTTTAGCTTTTTTTTTTTTTCCTTCTGGTTTGGTTTGGTTTTTTCAAGACAGGGTTTCTCTGTGTAGCCTTGGCTGTCCTGGAACTCACTCTGTAGACCAGGCTTACCTCAAACTCAGAGATCCACCTGTCTCTGCCTCCCAGAGTGCTGGGGTTAAAGGCGTGCACCACCACTGCCCAGTTAGCTTTGTTTATCAGTCAATAGAACTCATCTTTAGGGGAGATGTCAGGTACCTTATAGCCTGGCAACCTCTGTGCTGTGTGGGTCAGAGACCACACCAGATCTAGGCCCTCAAGCTATAGAAGCCATCTTCACAGTCACGTGTACTTTTGAGTTTCGATGTAATTATGACTCCTTGTGCATTGGGGATTGTATTAACACCAGGAGGCCTTTTTCCAACATTGTACCATGTTTAAATATGCCTACAATAAACCACCTGCTGTCAGACTATCTAGAAGTTTAAGCCAGCAACAGCTAAGTTGGGCTGAGCTGAGTTTCCCTTCTTGCCTTTTAATGTTTGTTTCTCTGCAGGTCACGACACTTGCAGGGGCCCCCACAGTGTACTGAAAAGGAATTGGAGTTACCTGATATCCCTTGGTTTAGTGTTGATAAAGGGGTTTTCAGGTTCGGGGAGATTGCAATGCTAGAGTGGGTGTGCTGTGTAAAATCTAATCCTCCCCAATGGGAAGGCCCAGAAGACATGCCCTTCACTAATCCTACAAGACACAACGGTGAGAGGGGCACCCGCACATTTAAAGAGCTTTGCTGTCTCACTTTTCCTTGTGCCTGACCTTAGGAGATGCTGCCACTCGGTTGGATGAAGTAAATGCAATAGGTTTGCTGGGTGGTCTGCCTTTAATCCCAGGACGTGGGAGGCAGAGGCAGGCAGATCTCTTGAGTTCAAGGCCAGCCTACAGAGTAAGTTTCAGGACAGCCATGGATACACAAAGAAACCCTGTCTTGAAAAAAGAAAAGAAAAAAAAAAAAAGAGTTTAATTGGGCCCCGAAGTAGCATGGGCCAGTGGCAGCACTTAGTCACCAAAGGCAAAGTGATCGTAGTTATCTTAAAGAGCAGAACAGACAAAACATTGTCTAAGGGGTTGGAGATTTAGCTCAGTGGTAGAGCGCTTGCCTAGCAAGTACAAAAAAAACAAAAAAACATTGTCTGACCATAATGGCCTGACCTGTATGGTCAGCACAGACCCAGTGAACTTTATGGTGGCATGATTTGGATGGCTCTTTGGTACTAGCTAATCAATCATGGTGCTTCCAAGCATTAAATAGATAGGAAACCTACTAGATTTTTGTTTAATCTGCATAAGCAGAAAAATTCTCAAACAAATGAAAAGAAAGGCTACATTGGATCATGGCAAAAGTGATTCTTGGCCCATGAACCAATTTCCAGACTTGAGCCAGTTTGGAGACCCAGAATGAAGGGATGGCCAGTTTCTTTTGAGGAAGGACCTTGGTAAAATACATGAAGGTTTTACTTGTAGCCTTTCCCCGTTCCTCCCCGCACAGGGTACTGCAGCCTTTGACAGGGTTACTGCGCTGGGGGCAGGAAACAGGCTTTCTAGGGTCTGTTGGATACTGGTTCTGAACTGACTGCAGGGGTGGTTGTCTGTGCTTCACCCCTGAAGCACTGCCCCTAGTAGGCAGCAACGATGAGGAATTGCTTCATTAATTGCCACTATAATTGACAGTGACCCCAGTAGATCCCAAGAAATACTGTGGTCCTCCAGTTAAAGTAGGGGCTTATGGAGGTCAGGTGATTAATGGAGTTTGGGATGAAGTCCAACTCACAATAAGTCCAAACTAAACTCATCCTGTGGTTATTTCTCTAGTCCCAGATGGTATAACTGGGATAGATACACTTAGAAGTTGCCAGAATTCTTACATTGGTTCCCTGACCTGTGGGGTGAGGGCTATTATGGTTAGAAAGGCTAAATAGAAACTTTTAGAGTCGCCTCTTGTAGGGAAAATAGTGAATCAAAAACAGTATCACATCCCTGGAGGAACTGCAGAAATTAGTGCCACGATCAAGGACTTTAAAGATGCAGGGGTGGTGGTCCCCAACACATGTCCCTTTAACTCTCCCTCCAGACAGTGCAGAGGACAGATGGATCATGGAGAATGACAGTTGACTATGGAAAACTCAATCCAATAACTCTTAATTTCATTTGCTGTACCAGATGCAGTGTCCTTACTTGAGCAGATTAACATATCTCCCGGTACCTGGTATGCAGCTATTGATTCAGCAAATGCCAGCAATTTGCTCTCCATTAGCAAGGCCAACAGTGTACCTTTACATTTTACCTCAAGGATATATTAACTCCCCAGGCCTGTGACATAACTTAGTTAGAAGGGAACTTGATCATTGTCTCTTCCACAGAAATCACATGGGTGCACTAAATTGATGACGATATGCTGATTGGACCAAGCAAGCCGGGGGTAGCAACCACTTTGGACTCATTGGTAGCACATATGCACATCAGAGGATGGGCAACAAATCCAACCAAAATTCAAGGTCCTACCTCTGTGAAAGGAGTCCAGTGGTGGGGCACATTCGGAGATATTCCTTCTAAAATAAAGAATAAGTCATTGTGCCTGGTCCCACCCACCACCCAGAAAGAAGCACAGCATTTAACGGGCCTATTTGGATTCTGGAGACAGCACATTCTGTACTTGGGTGTGTTACTCCAGCCAATATACTAAGTGACTCAGAAAGCTACTAGCTTTGTGTGGGGCCTGGAACAGGGAAGGCTCTTCAACGGTCCAGGGTGCTGTGTAGGCTGCTCTTTCACTTGGACCATATGATCTAACAGACCTGATGGTACTTGAAATGTCAGTGGAAATGGGGATGCTGTTTGGAGCCTTTGGCAGGCCCCTACAGGTGAATCACAAAAGACCATTGGCATTTTGAAGCAAGGCTACTATCATCTGCAGACAACTGTTCTCCCTTTGAAAGACAGTTCTTGGTCTGCTATTGAGCCTTAGTGGAAACTGAATGTGGTAGTTTGAATGAAAATAACCCCATAGCTCATAGGGTCTGGCATTATTAGGAGGTGAGGCCTTGTTGGAGTAGGTGTGGTTTTGCTGGAGGAAGTATGCCACTAGGAAATGGGCTTTGAGATCTCACAATGCTCAAGCCAGAGATGGGACATTCTCTGCCTGCTGCCTACAGATCCAGATGTATAACTCTCACACTGCCATGCTTCCCACCATGACAACGATGGATTAAACCTCTGAAACTGTAAGCTAGCCCCAATTAAATGTTTTCCTTTATAAGACTTGCCACAGTCATGGTGTCTTTTCACAGCAATAAAACCCAAACTAAGATATCCCTTTGAAAGACAGCTCTTGGTCTACTATGAGGCCTTAGTGGAAACTGAACTTTTGACAATGGGCCACCAAGTTGCCTTGGGACCTGAGCTGCCCATCATGGGCTGAGTGTTATCTAGCCCACCAAGTCATAAAGTAGGATCGCAAGGCAGCAATATATCATCAAATGGAAGTGGCATATATACGATAAGGCCCAAGCAGGTCCTGAAGGAACAAGCAAGTTACACGAAGTTGCCCAAACGTCTAGAGTTTCTACTTCTATTACAATACTGTCTGCTGCCAAGCATGCTCCTATAGCCTCATGGGGTGTTGTTCCCTGTGATCAGCTGACTGAGGAAGAGAAGACTAGGGCCTGGTTTACTGATGGTTCTGCACATTATGCAGGCACCACCCAGAGGTGGACAACTGCAGCATTACAACCTTCTGGCACAACCCTGAAAGATACTGGTGAAAGGAAATCTTCACAATGGTCAGAACTTTGGGCAGTGCACATAGCCACACATTTGTGAAAGGAGAAATGGCCAGGTGTGTGATTGTTCGGATTCATGGGTGGTAGCCAATAGATTGGCTGGATGGTCAGGGACTTGGAAAGAGCATGATTGGAAAAATGGTGAGAAAGACATCTAGGGAAGAAGTTGTGGATAGATCTCTCCAAATGGGCAAAAGGATGTGAAGATACTTGTGTCCCATTTAAATGCTCATCAAGAGGTGACTTCAGCTGAGGAGGAGTTCAGTAATCAAGTAGATAGGATGACCCATTCTGTGGACAACCCTGGCCATCCCTGTCATTGCCCAATAGTGGCAGAGATGGGGGTTATGCATGGGCTCAACAGCATGGACTTCTACTCACCAAGGCTGACCTGGCTACAGCTTCTGCTGAGTGCCAGATCTGCCAACAGCAGAGACCAACACTGAGCCACAGATATGATATCATTCCTGGGGTGACCAGCCAGCGACCTGGTGGTAGGATGATTATATTGGACCACTTCCTCTGTGGAAAGGACAGTGCTTTGTGCTAACTGGAGTAGATACTTATTCTGCTTATGGATCTGCCTTTCTTGTACATAATGCTTCTGCCAAACCACCATCTGCACACTTACAGAATGTCTTACCCACTGTCATGGTATTCCACACATTATTGCTTATGACCAGGAACTCACTTTACAGCCAAAGAAGTGCAAGAGTGGACCTACAATCATGGAACCATGTTCCCCACCATATTGGTGCAGCTGGCCTGATAGAAAGATGGAACGTGCTTTTGAAGACACAATTACTTTACCAATTAGGTGGCAGCAGCCTGGAGGGCTGGGGCAGAGTTCTGCAGAAGGCAGTGTATGCTTTGACTCACTGTCCAAAATATAGTGGAGTTTCTCCCATAGCCAGAATCCATGGGTCCAGGAACCAAGGAGTGGAAAGGGGAATAGTTCCACTATCACCTCTAGTGACCCACTAGGAAATTTTTCCCTTCCTGTTCCCACCACCTTAACTTCTGCTGGCCTAGAAGTTTAGTTCCAGTGCTGTGGTGCTCCTGCCAGGAGCCACAATGAACATTCCATTGAAGTAGAAGCTCAGATGCCCCACCGGGTGTTCAGAGTTGCATGGGCTGCTCAGAGAAGGAGGGTCACCCCAGAATATAATTTTAGGCTCTCTGGCAGCAGGGAGGAACAGTTTCTGTGAACTGAACCTTGAACTTCCGTTCAGAAACATATTTATTGATTGTAGACAAAGGCTGTGTTTGGGGTACAAGTTCCTCAGACCAAAGCCCCTTTGATCAATTCTGTATGTTCTCTGAAGGAAATCATCACACCCCTGCAACCTTTAGTCCTTACTGGGCACTGTTTGCAGTACCAATAATTCAAGACCTCTGAATAGTCTTGTGACCAAGGTCATGCATGGATGGAAAACCCCTTCAGAAAAACAACTCTTTAAATCATAGAAAACAATCACTGTTCTCTACTATGATTTCTTCAAGGTCTAGGTACCTTCAACAAACACTAATACATTCAACTGTTACCCTAGATACAGTGAGAAACAACTGTTTTTTTTTTTATTTTTTAAATTTATTTATTTATTTATTTATTTATTTATTTATTTATTTATTTATTTATTTCTGAATGCCATTTATTGAAGGAGGGAGGAGGTCTTAAATACAGGCTTACAGCACAATGGGAGAACCCCAGAGGGCAGAAGTTTGCTAACGATGTTTTACAATCTTGCATCTAAGCTGTTAATGCCCATTATGCAGGATACACAGACAAGGAACTTCCCTTAAGCATTCAGGAGGGTGGAACCCAACAGGGAATTAGCATAGGGAGGATATCAAGGTCAAGGTCAGCAAGCAAGGCAACAGTTACCCAAAATGGGGCCAGGGGCCTACAGGTCCCCCTTTTACTAGAAAATGAGCTTCTGACTTAGGTTGTGTGGGACGTCAGCAGGTCACCTTACCCATCATGGAGACGCCTGCCCAGGCCACACAGGTGCTGTCTTAAATTGGTGAGTGCCCCCCAGGCATTACCCATCTCTGAATACTCATTATCATACAGGCTCAACATGTGAGCTGCAGAGTTAACTGCTGCCAAAGATCTCAAAGTGGTGCTGGGCTTGCAATCTGTGTGTTCGACACAGAAAAGACAGAGGTCCTAACCCACCCATAGCCAGTAGGCTAAAGGCAATTGAGCCATTCCCTTCCTTAACAAGCCTTATTGCAAATTGGAGTCCTTATAAGATGGTATCCCAAAAGCAAATGGATCTTGAGTTTATAAATTTATAATTTTCAAAGCCAATCAAACTGTATATAAGTATTGAATTAAATTTATCATGCCCAATAGAATGAAAAATTAACTAACTGTGGTAGCTACTTTTGCTGCCAGGGTCTCCACTGTGCTAGCTGTAGTAACCAATTATGAAATGGTAATCCCAGAAACAGTGGCCGCCACTGTTATAACAGCAACCACGGCAGCAGCGATGTCAAATTCTCTTCTGGAGCGGGTGGACAGGAAATCCAGGAACACAAACTGCCAAGGCCCATTTTTCTTGATCCCAGCATGACTTAAGCTGGTAGCTCTGCAAAAGAACAACTAAGAACCATAAAGAAAAACAGGCAGCTCACAAGGAGCATAACTAATGGTCTCATAATGTTTACATTTATACTCATGACTTTTAAGGTATCTTCAAAGGGGGCTAAATAAATTTCAGGAGGCCAATAAATGTTGCACAGAGCCACTCATGAAAAGGATTGTGAAAATGAAAAGGCTTAGCTAGCATGCTACTGTTAACAAATGGAGGTCAGTGACCTTCAGGGTTATCCTTATTCTCTAAGGTGTCTGGGTAACACGTTCTCAAACATACTTGAAAAAGCAGTTACCATACATTACCTTCTGTAGAATCAAACTGCATGGCTATAGTTCCTAGGTTTATGTTAATTCTTGCCAAGGCTTGCCATATTGGGTTCTCAAACCCCATTGGCATCAGAAGGGGGAGAGTTTTTCACAAAGGCCCAATAGGTCTCTGTCATGTTGGGCTTCAGCAGCAGCCACAGGGCACACACAGCACTCAGGAACCCCAAAAGGAACCTCATTGTCCTGTGGAAAGACATAAACAGAACCCCAGGCCCACACCAACACCAGATCAGGTATCCTCCAAGTGCCAGTAGAAAGATCCTTCCATCACTCCAGAGGGTGATTTGCAACAGGAGCCCTCCAGTGCTTATCTGCAGCAGATACTCCAGCAGAATCCACCGATAAAAATTTTAAAATATATAAAACAAGGGAAAGAATAGAATGTGGAGAGGAATGAGGAGTCCCTAGCTCCCCTTTTTACTTTAGCAAAATGTGTTTGTTTGGTTTTTTTAATAGTTCAAATTTTTCTTTCATTTTTTAATTAATTAATTAATTAATTTTTCTATTATTAGCTTGATGCAGTATAAATTCTTATCTTAATAGTGAAATGTTTCATTGAGGCTTGCTCAGTAATTGAGTAAAACCAAAACTTATTATAAGCCATAGTCATCCTAGGGTCCCCTATGCTATATATAGCCTCCATGGTTCTGAGGGCTGCAGTCTGATTATTCTTTACTTTATCTAGAATCCACTTATGAGTGAGTACATACTATGTTTGTCCTGCTGGGTTTGGGTTACCTCACTCAGGATGATTTTTTTCTAGTTCCATCCATTTGCCTGCAAATTTCATGCTGTCATTTGTTTTTCTCTGCTGAGTAGTACTCCATTGTGTATATGTACCACATTTTCTTTTTTTTTTAAATATTTATTTATTTATTATGCATACAATGCTCTGTTTGCATGTATCCCTGCAGGCCAGAACAGGGAGCCAGATCTCATTACAGATGGTTGTGAGCCACCATGTGGGTGCTGGGAATTGAACTCAGGACCTCTGGAAGAACAGCCAGTGTTCTTAACCTCTGAACCATCTCTCCAGCCCTGTACCACATTTTCTTAATCCATTCTTCAGTTGACGGGCATCTAGGTTGTTTCCAGGTTCTGGCTATTACAAATAGTGCTGCTATGAACATAGTTGAGCATGTATCTTTGTGGTATGAATCAGCATTCCTTGGGTATATGCTCAAGAGTGGGATGGCTGGGTCTTGAGGTAGTTCGATTCCTAATTTTCTGAGAAACCTCCATACTGATTTCCACAGTGGTTGTATAAGTTTGCATTCCCACCAACAGTGGAGGAGTGTTCCCTTTGCTCCACATCCTCTCCAACATTGACTGTCATTGGTGTTTTTGATCGTAGCCATTCTGACAGGTGTAAGGTGATATCTCAGAGTCATTTTGATTTGCATTTCTCTGATGATTAAGGATGTTGAGCATTTCTTTAAATGTCTTTCAGCCATTTGTAGTTCTTGTTCTGTGAATTCTCTGTTTAGCTCTTTAGCCCATTTTTTAATTGGACTGTTCAGTATTTTGATGTCTAGTTTCTTGAGTTCTTTATATATTGTGGAGATCAATCCTCTGTCAGATGTGGGGTTGGTGAAGATCTTTTCCCATTCTGTTGGCTGTCTTTTTGTCTTATTGACTGTGTCTTTTGCCCTGCAAAAGTTTCTCAGTTTCGAGAGGTCCCATTTATTAATTGTTGTGCTCAGGGTCTGTGCTGTTGGTGTTTTATTTAGGAAATGGTCTCCGGTGCCAATGCGTTCAAGAGTGCTTCCTATTTTCTTTTCTATTAAGTTTAGTGTAACTGGATTTATGTTCAGGTCTTTGATCCACGTGGACTTTTCTGCATGGTGACAGATATGGATCTATTTGTAATCTTTTACATATTGACATCCAGTTATGCCAGCACCATTTGTTGAAGATACTTTCTTTTTTCCATTGTATAGTTTTGGCTTCTTTGTCAAAAATCAGGTTTTCATATGTGCATGAATTAATGTCAGGGTCTTCAATTCAATTCCATTGTTCTGTATGTCGGTTTTTATACCAGTACCAAGCTCTTTTTGTTACTATAACTCTATAGTAGAGCTTGAGGTCAGGGATGGTGATGCCTCCAGTGGTTGCTTTATCATACAGGATTCTTTGAGCTATCCTGGGTCTTTTGTTTTTCCATATGAAGTTGAGTATTTTTCTTTCCAAGTCGGTGAAGAATTGTGTTGGGATTTTGATGGGGATTGCATTGAATCTGTAGATTGCTTTTGGTAAGAGTGTCATTTTTACTATGTTAATCCTACCTATTCATGAGCATGGGAGATCCTTCCATTTTCTGATATCTTCTTCAATTTCTTTCTTTAGAGATTTAAAGTTCTTATCAAAAAGGTCCTTCACTTGTTTAGTTAGTGTTATCCCAAGGTATTTTATATTATTTGTGGCTATTGTAAAGGGTAATGTTTCTCTGACTTCTTTCTCAGCCCTTTTATCATTTGTGTATAGGAGGGCTACTATATTTTTTTGAGTTCATCTTGTATCCTGCCACTTTATTGAAGGAGTTTATCAGCTGTAGGAGTTCCCTGGTAGAATTTTTGGGGTCACTTATGTATATTATCATATCATCTGCAAATAGTGAAAGTTTGACTTCTTCCTTTCCAATTTGTATCCCTTTGATCTCCTTTTGTTGTCTTATTGCTCTAGCTAGAACTTCAAGTACTATATTGAATAAATATGAGGAGAGCGAACAGCCTTGTCTTGTTCCTGATTCTAGTGGTATTGCTTTGAGTTTCTCTCTGTTTAATTTGATGTTGGCTGTTGGTTTGCTGTAAATTGCCTTTATTATGTTTAGGAATGTTCCTTGTATTCCTGATCTCTCTAGGACCTTTATCATGAAGGGGTGTTGGATTTTGTCAAAGGCTTTTTCAGCATCTAATGAGATGATCATGTGGTTTTTTTTTTTTCTTTCAGTTTGTTTATATGGTGTATTACATTGACAGATTTCCGTATGTTGAACCATCCTTGCATCTCTGGGATGAAACCTACTTGGTTGTGATGGATAATTTTTTTTGATGTATTCTTGGATTCGGTTTGCCAATATTTTGTTGAGTATTTTTGCATCAATGTTCATGAGGGAGATTGGTCTGTAATTCTCTTTCTTTGTTGCATCTTTGTGTGGTTTGGGTATCAGCATAATTGTAGCCTCATAAAAAGAGTTTGGTAGTGTTCCTTCTGTTTCTATTGTGTGGGACAATTTGAAGAGTATTGGTATTCTTCTTTGAAAGTCTGGTAGAATTCTGCACTGAAATCATCTGGTCCTGGGCTTTTTTTGGTTGGGAGGCTTTTGATGACTGTTTTTATTTCTTTAGGGGTTATTGGCCTATTTAAATGTTTTATCTGGTCTTGATTTAATTTTGGTATGTGGTATCTATCCAGAAAATTGTCCATTTCTTCCAGATTTTCCATTTTTGTGGAGTACAGGTTTTTGAAGTATGACCTGATGATTCTCTGGATTTCCTCGTTGTCTGTTGTTATGTCTCCCTTTTCATTTCTGATTTTGTTAATTTAGGTGCTCTCTCTTTACCTTTTGGTTAATTTGGCTAGGGGTTTGTCTATCTTGTTGATTTTTTTCAAAGAACCAACTCTTTGTTTTGTGAGACTTCCTCAAGCCTCCACTGCGTTGGATGTATTGGACAAAGTCCCTCCCTAGGCTTGTATATCCAGAATTAAACCTTGCTTTTGCATTCCGGCATGCTAGTCTTTGGTGGTCTCTCTGGGGGTCACTATCTGGGCACAACATTTTCATTAATTTTTTTGTATTGTTCTCTATTTCATTGATTTCAGCCCTCATTTTGATTATTTCTTGGCGTCTATTTCTCCTGGGTGTGTTTGTTTCTTTTTGTTCTAGAGCTTTCAGTTGTGCTGTTAATTCATTGGTATGGGATTGCTCCATCTTCTTTATGTGTGCATTTAGAGCCATGAATTTTCCTCTTAGCACTGCTTTCATAGTGTCCCATAAGTTTGGGTATGTTGTACTTTCATTTTCATTGAATTCTAGGAAATCTTTAATTTCTTTCTTTATTTCTTCCTTGACCCATTGATGTTTCAGGTGGGTATTATTCAGTTTCCATGAGATTGTAGGCTTTCTATAATTTTGTTGTTGTTGTTGAAGTCTAACTTTAAGTCATAGTGGTCCGATAAGATACAGGAGGTTATTCCAATTTTTTTTGTATCTGTTGAGATTTGCTTTGTGACCAAGCATGTGGTCAATTCTTGAGAAGGTTCCATGGGGTGCTGAGAAGAAGGTATATTCCTTTGTGTTAGGATGGAATGTTCTGTAATTATCTATTAAGTCCATTTGAGTCATAACATCTGTTATGTCCTTTATTTCTTTGTTAAGTTTCAGTCTGGTAGATCTGTCTTTTGGTAAGAGTGGTGTGTTGGCCGGGCGGTGGTGGCGCACGCCTTTAATCCCAGCACTCGCGAGGCAGAGGCAGGCGGATCTCTGTGAGTTCGAGGCCAGCCTGGACTACCAAGTGAGTTCCAGGAAAGGCACAAAGCTACACAGAGAAACCCTGTCTCGAAAAACCAAAAAAAAAAAAAAAAAAAAGTTTGGATCGGGGCTGGAAAGATGGCTCAGAGGTTAAGAGCACTGGCTGTTCTTCCTGAGGTCCTGAGTTCAATTCCCAGCAACCACATGGTGGCTCACAACCATCTGTAATGAGATCTGGCTTCCTCTTCCAGCCTGCAGGGATATACGCAAGCAGAACACTGTATACATAATAAATAAGTAAATTGCCGGGCAGTGGTGGCGCACGCCTTTAATCCCAGCACTCGGGAGGCAGAGCCAGGCGGATCTCTGTGAGTTCGAGGCCAGCCTGGGCTACCAAGTGAGCTCCAGGAAAGGCGCAAAGCTACGCAGAGAAACCCTGTCTCGAAAAAACCAAAACCAAAAAAAAAAAACAAAAAAACATAATAAATAAGTAAATTAAAAAAAAAAAAGAGTGGTGTGTTGAAATCTCCTATTACTAATGTGTGGGGTTTGATGTGCCATTTAAGTTTTAGTAACGTTTCTTTTATGAATGTGGGTGCCTTTGTATTTGGGGCATAAATGTTCAGAATTGAGACTTCATCTTGGTGGATTTTTCCTGTGATAAATATGTAATGTCCTTCCTGATCTCCTTTGATTGATTTTAGTTTGAAGTCTATTTTATTAGATATTAGGATAGCTACACCAGCTTGGAGAAACAATTGTTACATTCTACTGTTTAGCCTAGATACAATGATTCTACTAGATTCCCCCTAGCCACTTTGGGCTTCTGATGCCCTTAAGCCAACAGGTTAAGAAAGGTCTAACAGTGTTAGGAGGTATGATTGATCCACATTGTCATGGGGATATTGAATTGCTTTTCCACGATGGATGTAAAAAGGACTATGTCTGGAATGCAGGAGATCCTTTGGGGCATCTCTTTGTGCTACCATGTCCTGTGATTAAAGTCAATGGTTAAAGTCAAACTAGAACAGGCAGGCTGACAAGGGGCACAGACCCCTCAGGAGTGAAGGTATGGGTCACTCCAGGAAAAGAGTCAAAACCTGCTAAGGTTCTTGTCAAGGGTGGAGGAACACAGAATAGATAGTAGAGGAAGGTAATTATAAATACTAGGTAAGACCATGTGACCACTTGCAGAAACAAGGGATATAATTGACATGAGTATTTCTGTTGTAGTTTGTTAAAATGTGTTTGTGGGCTGGAGAGATGGCTCAAAGGTTAAGAGCACTGACTGTTCTTCCAGAGGTCCTGAGTTCAATTCCCAGCAACCACAGGGTGGCTCACAACCATCTGTAATGGGATCTGGTGCCCTCTTTTGGCCTGTAGTCATATATGCTGTATACATAATAAATAAATCTTAAAAAAAAAAAAAAGAATGTGTTTGTATAGATATTTGTGTTTTCTTTCTTTGATTAATCATGTAATGTAACATCAATTAAGGGAATATCAGTGGCTAATGTAGGGTAAAAGGGGCCAAGAAAAGAACACCCTGTCCCTGACTTGACCCCAGGACCAGGGCTTGAAATCCCACCACGTGGAATCATACCAATCCCTGAGATCCCTGAGCATGAAATCCCACCAAACCCTGAGCTTGCCCTAGAATCAAGGCTACAAAACTCCACTAATCCAAAGCCACCCTGGAAAAGCTCTTACCCCCTCCCCACCTACCCCCAGAAATCCTATAAAAGCTCTGTACCCTGTTCAGTTTGCTGCTGCTTCTTACCCTGGAGGCAGCCATCCTCCTGGATTTTTCCTTCCCAAAAAATCTTGAATGAGGGTTGGTGTGCAGTGTGACCCTTTTGTCAGAGCAGAGCCCAACTGTAACAACTTTGCCAGAGCTGGAGCCTGAGCAGAGCTGTAATACTTTCTACTCTGCAAACTTTCCCCTAGTGAAGCAGAGCTGTAACACTTCTCCTGAGCAGACAGAGCTGTAACAACTTCACCAGGGAAACCCTTCCCTGCTGGAGCAGAGTTGTTACTCTTGTATTGGAGAAACCTCCCTGCCCCCGCCCCCCAACAGAGCTGTAAGTTGCTACACTTACAGTGACTTTGTGGTATTCCTTGATTCCCAACTGCCAGAATCAGATAGTTTCCATTGAACTGCAACAATTACAGTTATCATATTTAGTTTTTGAGATATAAAAGAATGTTCTTCAAGGTATATTGCTACCTATTCAAAATTTTTGTTGTTGTTTTGTTTTTCTTTTTCTTTCCTTTTTTTTTTTTTTGAGACAGGGTCTCTCTGTGTAGCTCTGCCTGTCCTAGAACTCACACTGTAGACCAGGCTTGACTCAAATTCACAGAGATCCACCTGCCTCTGCCTCCTAAGTGCTGGGATTAAAGAGGTGTGCCACCACCACTGGCTATTCTAAAATTTATAATGTGTTTGCAGTTATATGAAGGATAGTTATATCATGTTAGGTTTAATTATGATACAAATTTAAGGTCAATTTTATTGTACTGTATGTATATTTCTACTCTTGTTTAAGGTATTATATTTATGCTACTCATTTAAAATTGTAATATATAATTAAGAAATACAGATTAATAGTCAGTCATCTATGATAATCAAACTTATAGTCATGTTAGTCAAGTTTTCTAGGTATACATAGATATATTTCAGTTAGGTAGGTAATCTTCAAACACTTCAAAGACCTACAGAATATGGCATTTAAAATGTTTTAAAAACTTAGGCAGGGCAGCAATGGTGCACACCTTTAATCCCAGCATTTTGGAGGCAGAGCCAGGTGGATCTCTGTGAGTTTGAGGCCAGCCTGGTCTACAGAGCAAGATCCAGGACAGGCACCAAAACTACACAGAGAAACCCTGTCTTGCAAAAAAAAAAAAAATTTTGACTTTCCTGGACAATGAGACACACCTGCTCCTGGCAGCATCGATTTGCTTCAAAGAGGAAGATGGGCATTGAAGATACTCCATATGGAGTTTATCTTCTTCTTGGCAGAACTGGCATTTGGGCAAGAAACTATTTTTGCCTGGACTGATTGACAAAATGTATAGACTGAACAAGCAGGACCCATGGAGAAAGAACTACTAAGTTTTACCAAAACAAGGCAAGATGGTCCTTCAGGTTCCTGCTTCACAGAAGAGACTGCCAGACGTTCTGCAGGACACAGGGAGAAGCAACTGAAAAACTCTAAGCCTATAGGTTGAAGAAGGATACCGCAATGTTGCAGAGGAACTTTGAGTGACTGTCCAGGCAGCCAGCTGTCTCTGTCATTTCAGATTTTTGGAAGTTGCTTACAATGCTCTTCCTGTTTACTTGGGTAATATTATATTTTTCTGGAGTCTTTGATGTAGTTGAAGACTAGATAGTTATAATTTTCCTTAGTTATGATAAAAGATCAGTTAGATATGAAACTTTAGACTCACAAATATAGGATAGATGATAGAATATTTTCCTTAATTTTGCCAAATACAAATGAACTAGATATTGTAACTGTAATTCTTGCTTGATAACTGTTCTATTATATGTAATTTTACTATGTTAAAGTTAAAACCTAGCCGGGCGGTGGTGGCGCACGCCTTTAATCCCAGCACTCGGGAGGCAGAGGCAGGTGGATCTCTGTGAGTTCGAGGCCAGCCTAGGCTACCAAGTGAGCTCCAGGAAAGGCGCAAAGCTACACAGAGAAACCCTGTCTTGAAAAACAAAAAAAAAACAAAAAAAAAAAAAAAAGTTAAAACCTTCCTTTTTGACTAGACAGAAAAGGGGAAGTGCTGTAGGATGTCTTTCTGTATGCTGTGAATATGTGTTGCTGTGACTGGTTAATAAAGAAGCTGCTCTGGCCTATAGTGAGCCAGGTGATAACCATGAAGGAAATCCAAGGAGAGAGAGAGGAAAGAGGAGAAAGGTGGAATGAGAGAGATGCCAGCCTGCCACCCAAGGAGCAGCATGCCAGCTCACTGGTAACACCACAGTCGTGTAGCAAAACAAAAATTAATAGAAATGGGTTAATTTAAGATGATAGAGCAATCTAGCAAGAAACTTAAGCCACTGGACATACAGTTTGAAATTAATATAAGCCTCTGAGTGATTATTTTATAAGCGGCTTTGGGACCGCAGGGCTGGGTGGGGACTGGAGAAACTTCTGACTACAGATTGGCATGGTCACAGTCTGTAAGTCTGAAAGAGAGGGATAACTGGTTAATACACTTAGGTATAGCCAAAGGGACATGTCCAGGTCAACAGCAGCAAGGTCACTTGAGGTTTCCTTTATACAATTTTGCTCATCAACCTCTCTTATTAAAGTAAGAGGACCTACCTTCATGACTCTTCAAAGCAACAGTGATCATATAAGAGACTATGCCTCAATTTATAAAGTGGAGTGCAATGGAGAAAGACTCCTAATGTCAACCTTGGGTTTCCACATGCATACGCACACACACACCTACACATGTAAAACACATACACATGCACACTACACATACACACACATACACTAAGATATAAAAGGTACATATGCATATGTATATTTCTATATTCCAAGAGAGAGAAGCAGAGCAGGAATTTTAAACACATCCGCTTGCTCATGGTAGATATGTTCCCTTCATCCTGTACCTTGTTTTGTTCTTTTTGGCCCTCATGCTGGTTACCTTGAACACTTCCATATCTTCCCAAGTACCAGTTCAGGTCACACATGTGCTCCAACAAGAAGTCCAAACGCACCTGGACTTTCTCCCTCCCACTTCCTAAATGCAGCTGCACTTTTCCCCATAGCCTTTCCTTTTCCTCTCAGTGTAGATATATTTTTAAGTTATGGGAGTCTCCTTTATCTTTCCTCTCTCTTGTTTGTCTTCAGCCCTCTCCAGGCCTGTAAGTGTATAGCACTGAGGGGAAATGTTAGAGCTCTGAGGGGAAAGGCATCCTGGCAGTCAGGAGTCAAGGAATACCACAAAGTCACAGCAAACCTCACACAAGAAATTTATTGGGAAAACCACAAGAGGGTGTGCTGCGGGCCGCAGGAATATCATAAGAACTCAGCTGGTTATGGCAAAGTCACTACCTGGAGGGATCAAGGAATTCCTCCAGAGGAAGCCAAATTCCAAGGAGCTTTTGGTGTTACTTGGCTTGTTATATATCAGCTGTCTTCTGTTATGAAAATCATGTGTGCCTTCATAGTTTTCCCAATTGAGTTTTCCCTAAGAAGGGCTAACAGTGTAGACTGATCACCCTCTGGATATACACCTTCCAGATATTTGGAGAACAGCCTCAAGAAAGGCTTCCTCTGGAATCAGATTATCTCCCTTAGCCACTCTCAAGGACTAGCAGTAATAATAGTCCACATGCTAGTCTCCTGATTTAAGGCAAATTCCACAAGGAGACACTACCTAGGTCAGGTGGACGTTAAGTAATAGCTTTATACAATTTAGCTCAGATCCTCCTTTATTACAGCCTTACTAACTTTATAGACCTTTAACTCCTTACCTAACCACTTCTAGGAATATTTAGATGACTTTCTGGGGTGACAGCTATGGTCAGCCAGAACCCCAGTTCAAGCCTCCTTGTAATTATCATCGTTGGCAGCATCCAGCCAGGTCCATGCCCAGATGGAGGAAAAGTATCTTATCAGAGATACCTCTGTACTCTGTAAGAACAGACTTAAGCATCCAGGCTACCTGTTTGAGAAGGCCTGGCAGATGTGCCAATTAAGCTTAACTTCCTTTCCCAAATCTTACCTCCAGTTCCAGATCTCCCTTTAACTATCACCAGAGGCATCTACCTGTACACAGGTTGCCTAGTGACTGAGCACACTTTCCCCCACCCTGCAGAAAAATGGCAGATAGCTTGGACAGATAGGAGCCACAGGGGGAAAAAAAAGACAGTTTTGTTTTCTCCCATTGACCTAGCAACTTCTAGATTCTTAACATTTTCTACCAACCACGTTTAAGATTATAGTTGAGCACATAAGAGCCTTCTTCTTAGATATTACCTGAATTTAGCCTTTAGTTAATTCATTTCCCCTTTGGTCACTTCCCTTTGGGGTTGCAAATGATAATTAACAGTTATTGCCTTCCTATGTGATTCTTATCACCCCTCCGTTTGACCCTGGAAGCCTGGCTTTGCACTACTAAGGGAATACTGCTTGTAAGTGTATATATACCAGGACTTCCAGAGCACGGGAAGGACGGAGAAGAGAAAAAAAGAATGGAAGAACTAGATGGGTAAGAACTTGAGAGGAACAAAGTGAGATGGGGAAGAACTAGATGGAAGGGCTAAAAGAGAGGACTAGAGGAATGAGATGGAAGATGAGGAAGAGCCACATGGGGAGGAAAAAGATGAGGAAGGAGGAGATGGGAGAGAAGGAGATGGGAGAGGAGCCGATATGGGAAAGAACAAGATGGATGAGAACCTAGAAGGGACAGAACTAGATGAAGGAATTAAGATAGAACCTAAAGGGGACAGTAGATAAATATAGAGAAATCAGGCAAGAAAGGAGCTAAAAGTGAGAGCAGAGTATAAACTTGTAGAGAGAAAACTGACAGAATAATAAAATGTATGGACTAAGGAATTTTGTGTACATAGATTCATTTCTTTTCTTCAAAGATTAATTATCAGCTGGTTGTAAATTCTTCCCAGACCCTGGGAGGGGACTATGAAGGGGCTGGACCCCCATAGTCCCCGATAAGGGTGGCTGCTTCTGCTTAAGAGAAAAGCAGCCAAGAACTGAGGGAGAGGCTGGGCCATGGTGGCGCATGCCTTTAATCCCAGCCTGGTCTACAAAGCAAGATCCAGGATGGGCACCAAAACACCACAGAGAAACCAAACAACCAAAAAAACCAACCAAACAAACAAACAAAAAACCCCCCACACAAAACAAAAAAAGAACTGAGGGAGAGGCAGGCTTTATATAGGATTTCTTGGGGGTGCAGTTTTCAAGGGTAGCAATTTCCAGGGTGGAGATTGGTGGGTTTTCAAGTCCTAAGCTTGGGCAGTCTGCGTCTCAAGGGGCTGGGTTCAGTGGGCGGAGCCCAGCAGTTGGAGGTCCTCAGGGGCAGGGCCTGACCACTCCTGTGCCTCAAGGGGCTTACATTCCTCCTTTTTGGTTTACTGTTGATAAACAATCGGGGGCCAGGAAGGGAGCAATCTTTAGATGACTTCTTGCTGAATGGGGGCATCAAAGTTCTAGAAGCAAGCTTGATCTACTGTCAGGGTATAACCAGGAGTTGCAGGCCTCTGGCTCCTTGTCTAGCGGCCGGTAATCCTGTAATAGCAACTGCTTAGAAATCTGGTTAGAAATCTTTTGGATCTGTTGTTGAAGAAACCTAAACAAGAAGTTTAAATATTAAAGTTTAAATAAGAAGTTTAAAACAACTTTAGGGGGTTGGAGAGATGGCTCAGAGGTTAAGAGCACTGACTGCTCTTCCAGAGGTCCTGAGTTCAATTCCCAGCAACCACATGGTGGCTCACAACCATCTGTAATGAGATCTGGCGCCCTCTTCTGACCTGCAGTCATACATGCTGTATACATAATAAATAAATCTTTAAAAAATAAAATAAAATAAAACAACTTTAATATTATCCACACTCAAAAGACATTGAATCTCTGCTAAACTGAATCCAGTGACCAGGAAGCCCAGAGGTGAATTCTAAGCCCTGCCCATCAAAGCAGCCATGGCAAGCTGCGTTAGTGGTAGTGGCTGGTGGCAGAGAAAGCAAAAATAAAACCAATAAACACAGAACACAAAAAGCTCACAGGCTCAGAGGAGACCGGTCAGAAACAAAACATGTGCTGGCCGCCATCACTCACACCATCAACTGAGCCTGGCCCATTTCTGTCGCAGCTCCCACATTTGCCCCAAGACTCACGGACACAACAGAGAACACAAAACGCATCTACACAGACGAAACTCTCCAAACAACAGGACCAGGAGGGCAGGGAAGGTATGCTTTTGCCCTGGAAGGGAGTGAAGGGGTTTTGTAAAGGTTGGGTGATCAGAGGAGGATTATGTTTGGCTAGAGGGAGTTTTACCTTAGATAGGAAACATCTAATCCAGTTGCTTTAGGGTGAAATTCTGTCCTTCCTCAGGATGGCTGGCTTCTTATGCTCTTGGATTCCTTCTTCCTCTCTTCTCGACCACCCCTTATATGAGTCTTATGAGACTCATCTTCCAGATTTAATTTGTCCCTTCTTTCTCTATGCTACAGAAAAGAAGGGATATGTCCTCGGGGTCCTGGGTCACCAACTGGGACCTTCCTTCGGTCCATTGCATACTTACAGAAAAAAATTAGACCACACTATCCAAGGATGGGCACCTTGCCTACGTGATGTGGCCACAGCTGAGCTTCTTCTTTTTTAAAGATTTATTTATTATTATTTTATGTACATTGGTGTTTTATCTGCATGTATGTTTGTGTGAGGATGCCAGATTCCCTGGAACTGGAGTTACTACAGACAGTCCTGTATCACCATGTGGGTGCTGGGAAATGAACCCAGGTCCTCTGGCAGGGCAGCCAGTGCTCTTAATTGCATTCCCTTCCCCGAGTTCTCTCTCCTCAGGTAGCATTGGTAGAGGATATTGTCCTTACATTTATGCCCACATCTCAACATTTCTTTCTTTCGGTTTTCTGGGATTTTTTTTTTTTTTTTTTGGTTTTTGTTTTGTTTTGTTTGTTTTTTGGGACAGGGTTTCTCTATATAGTTTTGGTATCTGTCCTGGAACTCACTCTGTAGACCAGGCTGGCCTCGATCTCACAGAGATCTGCTTGCCTCTGCCTCCCGAGTGCTGGGACTAGAGGCATGTGCCACCACCTCCTGAGGTCTCAACATTTAAAACTGACTCAAGCTGCTGATTTGACTTTCTTAAGGAAAGTATGGATCATTTCTTTCTGCTACCCATCATATTTGGCTCCAAGTTCTAGAGTCTCTCTGCTCTTCAGCTGCTTCTTCTCTCCACCTGCTCTAACCATCCACCTCTCCTTGCCTACTAGGTAAGTGTCCTCTCTCTGGCTCCTGGAGCCTGCTACCCCTCCAGACCCCCACTACATGGCTGACTCTCCAGTTACTAAGACACTTGTTCCTCTCCCTCTATTGGAACTTCCCTGTTTCCCCAGCCTCCTCCCCCTAGGAGCTGCCTGCTAAGTCCTGCAGCTGCCTTAAGCTCTTCCTGGCCTCTGTAACCCTGTCCCTTCCGTCTCTCAGCTCTGTTCTGGAGTCTCACAGCTTCTCTATGCCCTCGTGGGCTTCTCTCTTGCCTCTCAGCTCCCACTTGGAGCTTATAAAACTCCCTCCGGTGGAGTTCATTTTACCACCCTTCTGCTCTTCCTCCACGGACTCAGAGTTTATTAAAGCCTCACTGTTACTATAAATAGCTTGGCCTCAGTACAGTTCAATGGCCAAAAGCGGCCTGCTCAATTTTCAATGGTGGCAACTTGTGCCACCACACAAACTATTTCTTCCTATCTACACCTGTCTGGGGTAGCACTTACAGATGGATGTTTCTCATCCACGAGAGCTCCTCCCCTCTAGCCAGCAGCCTGTCCTAATAGGGATGGGAAAAAACTCTACAGCAGGCTGTCAAAGGTTGATCCAGGGGGGCTGGAGAGATGGCTCAGCATTTAAAGTCACTGACTGTTCTTCCAGGGGACCTGGGTTCAATTCCCAGCACCCATATGGCAACTAACAAACTGTCTGTAGCTCCAGTTCCAGGGTCTGACACCCTCACACAGACATACATGCAGGTAAAACACCAAAGCACATGAAATAAAAATAAATAACTTTTTTAAGATAGGCTGATCCAGGTCCCTATAGCGCCCTTATTCATCTCTTCTTCGTCTGGGCTTTCTCCCCTGCCTGTTTTCTCTATTTTTGTGATAATTCCTGTCCTGAAAACAAAAATCATAAAAGCAGGGCTTATTAAAGGTAGGATTTAAAAACAATGCTTCTTTAATAAGGTATTAAAGCTGAACCTCCATGTACTCATATACAAAAACATACCTTGTGCTGATGGCCGAACTTGGTAACATAAGAGTCACCTAGGATCCGGGCAGCGGTGGCACACCCCTTTAATCCCAGCACTCGGGAGGCAGAGGCAGGCCGATCTCTGTGTGTTCGAGACCAGCTTGGTCTACAGAGCGAGATCCAGGACAGGCACCAAAACTACACAGAGAAACCCTGTCTTGAAAAACCAAATAAATAAATAAATAAATGAAAGAAAGAAAGAGCCACCTAGGTGCTATCAGTTTTAAAAAGGTCATGAAGAGTCAGGGGGAGCAACTGAGACTTGGCATCGAGTGGTAGGACTGAAGTTCCTCAAGAGATCCCAGGAGAGGTTATTGGTAAAAATGCAGCCCAGTTGCAATGAGAGTCTGGAAAAGTGTGTAAAGGTCTGAGGATGTGAAAGCTTAAGGAAGTTCTGAAAGTATAAGCCGTTATCCTTTCAAAAGTGATTTAAGGTAATGAAAAAATGTTTCAGATTTTCCCCCTCTATGCTATTGTTATATTAAGATTTCAAAGGTTCAGGAAACCCACCAGGCACGATCAAAATACAGAGGGTACACACCCCACTCTCTCAACCCCTAGGTATAGACACAGTAGAAGTGGTCCAACATTCATCAAAGGTTCTTACCTCCCTACCGTCTCCCTTCTTCGACGACACTGATCCTACCTCTATGCTCAATGGTCACTCCATCTCTTGTATCAGACCTTAATCTCCGCATATCAGCTACTAAATAACACCCTGCCTTGGTCGCTTTGAAGAACGCTGGTCCTGGTCGTGTGTCTTTCCCCGGGTCAAACTCACGACCTCCATTCCTAGCTTCACACATTGAACTATTAGAGTCTCTCACTTCGCTGCTCATTAGCGGCTCTGAGCGTCAGGGCTGAGGCACAGGTGCCAGCGCTTGAAGCTGCTTTGTGACTCTGAGCAAATCCATAACCTCTCTGGAATCCGTTCTTCCCGCGCATGGTTTCTCCCCTCCTGCGCTCCCTCCTAGCAGAGTCCTCTGTATCCACCGTGCTTGGCCGATACTTGATCAGAAGTGTCAGTGGGTCCTTCCTGGGACCCTGGGGTGGACAAGGGCGGCCTTTGCCGGAACCGAGAGGCCAAAGAAGGGAGCATGGCCACTCGACGGGACCGAGGAACAGACAGGGCCTCCGGGAGATTCTGAGAGCCGCGGTCAGGTTCAGAGTCCCTGGTTCTCCCCTCCTTGACTACCTGGAAGTAAATTTTCCTCCAAAATCGTGTCTCACATCTCTGCCTACACGCCGCCCTGTGTTCCAGAACCTGCGATCCCTGCCTATGTTCTGGTACTCGGCATTCTCCGCCGGGATTTAGAAGGCTAGAGAAGACACCGCGGGGGTCCATGAACTCTTCCTTACCGGGAGTGCCGGGCTGAGGCCAGTGGGCGGGGCTCGAGTGTAGCTCAGCAAGCAGAGGGAGGGCGTGGGAGGGGCGTGGATGGGTGGGTGTCAGGCTTTGCTCCGCCCCAGAGACCATGCGCTCAACAGTGTTTGCTTTGCCGGGCTCCACCCCGTGTAAGCACGCAGCGAGCTCCGGGGAGTCACCCAGTTCCTGTTTTCCGAGTTGGGATATGTTCCTCCTTCCGTCCTAACGGCGGTCTGCCCAAAGGGAGTGATTCTGTACCTCCAAGGACAGTCTCGCTGAGCCCTGCTCTGCCCCACCCGGTCCTCGCACCGCACCCCGCCGCAGCCGCTGAGGAGGAGGTGGAGGCCCTGGAGCCAGCCCAGGGCAAAGTTCAGGTGCGCGTCTCAACCCCAGTCTCGTGGAATTGAATCGCCTCTTGGACTTGCAGGGTTTGCACCTGGACTTAGGTCTGCGAAGCAGTTCTGTCCAGCTTGAGCCCGAGGCTAGTAAGGCGAGATAGGGAAACTGAGGTCCCAGAGGGCGAGAGAGGGGACGGGTGTGCAGGGACAATGAAGTGCGCAGAGCCCTAACCCCCAGGACCACAGACCTGGGAGCTTTCTCCGATGTCGGGTCCACCACACTCTGTGGCCCATAGCTTCCTCATATCTTCCCCTATCCCTTTGGCGGTGGATAACCACTAGGCACGAGATCTTTGAGAGGAAGAGGCTGAGTGCTTTCTGTTGTATCCTACAGAGCCCAGGCCCCGCCTCCCCCAGATGCCCAGGAATTGTTTCAGGAAAAATTACAAGAACTGAGGTTGTTGTACCCACCTCTCGAAACCCCCAGAGACCACCAAGGAGCTGGTTTCTGATGCAAGCACTCAAGGGTCTCTTTATTGTCGGGTTCGAACCTGGGCCGTAGACCTATGCCCCGAGGCATCGGATGGAGGGAAGATATGGCGGCCCAGGCTCAGGGGTTGGGGGATTTTAAAGGAAAAAAAAACAAAAACAAAAACAAAAACAAACAAACAAACAAAAAAAACCACACAAGCCGGGAATTACATGCCTTGGTGGTTTTGGGGATTAGGTAGAAGGGATATGGGGCAAGGTGATTTTTTTTAAACTATTGGTCTAGATTTTCCGTGTGAAACCATATTTGAAACTATTGGGTTGGACTTTTGGTGGGAAATCCAGCAGGATTATCTGGGCTGCTCAGCAGGATTATCTAGATACCTTCAAGGGCCATAAATCTCAGACAAAATGTCTGCAGGAGCATCTGGATCTTGTTAAACTTTGCTGCCCTAAATCTGTTCGGGTTGTCATAGCACGTTCCTGAGATTATTCCTGAGTACAGCAGGTAGTCTAAGATGGTGGCCCTTCCCTAAGATGGAGCCTGTAAAGTCAAGTCTAGGCCTACACAAGGTCACTGGGGATGCTGTCCCAGTCTGATCCTAGGTGGCCCTTTACTTACTTTTGCTGATGGGATAGAGCCTACGTACAGACCACTGCCTGGGGAGACATCCTAGCTGCCACTGAGCACTGAGGCATTGTCCCTTAGCCTGTGGTCAACTGAAGGAGGAAAATAATTGGAGAATTTCTTTGCAGGAGTTTCTGAGACCTCCGAGAGGCAGACTTGGAGCCTGAGCGACCTGGGAGGGAAGTGTCTGATTGGCCAAGGTCCTAGGGCTCACTAAAGGTTCAGCACCCGGTGATGGCCCGCCGAAGACTGGCCCTGGGCCTGGCATTCTGCCTGCTCACTAGCACAGGCCTCTGGATATTGTGGTGAGTTTCCTTTTGGAGTCTCTTCCCTGCCCTTCACAGCTTTCCTCACTGCCTCTGCATGTCACCCCTAAACCTTGATACTCACACAGGTCCCATCAATCTCTCGGGACTCAGGATCCTCCTGCCCCGCCAGTCTAGTTTTGGCTTTTGTGTTTTGTCTTGATTTAGCTTCCTGGCCTTTAACTTACCATGTTTCCTGCCTAGACAGTTCAACCATGTTGATAAGGAACCCTGCTCATGCTCCTAAGTCACCCCTCCTGATGGCCTTCTGGGGGGCATCTGCATGTCTCCTTACTGTTTGTGTGTGGGACCTGGCGTCAAGGACATAGCTATGCCATGAGTGAATATCCACATGGACAGAAAGACAACTACACACGAAGCCCTGTGCTAGGTACAGGCTGTCAACAGCCCTAGGGTGACAGGGCTTCCTCCCAAATGCACCACTGAAGGTCTGTGCTCCTGATAAAGCGAACCATGGCAGCCTCTAAGACAGAGTGGCATTAACAGGTACTTTCTCTTTCTAGGGGATATGTCAGGGACTGGCTGCTGGTCTCCTACGTGCCTTATTACCTCCCCTGCCCAGAGTTGTTGTAAGTATGGGGCAGAGGATTTGGGGGCTGTTGTTTAAATCTTAGATGGTCTTTTAATAAAACAAACAAACAAACAAACAAACAAAAAAAAACAGGGCCATATATCAGGGCGAAAGCTGAAAGATCATAGAATCAGAACAGCCAGCCATTATTCTTACCTCTACGAAATCCTCAGCCTAAATAAAGTGAGTTCCTGTTTCCTCATGCCTTATATACCTTTCTCTGCCCTGCCATATTACTTCCTGGGATTAAAGGCGTGTGTGCTTCCCAAGCAAAGGCATGGGATCTCAAGTGCTGGGATTAAAGGTGTGTGCCACCACTGCCTGGCTCTGTTTCTCTCCTATACTGGATCCATCTCATGTAGCCCAGTGTGGCCTTGAACTCACAGAGATCCAGGTGGATCACTGCCTCCCAAGTGATAGGATTAAAGGTGTGTGTGCCACCACTGTCTGGCCTCTATGTCTAATCTAGTGGCTGGCTTTGTCCCCTGATCCTCAGGCAAGTTTATTAGGGTACACAATATATCACCACAGGGGGCAGTGTGGGCTGACCATATTTGGAGAGGCAGGAAAGCTGTTAGGATGACATTGTCTGAGGGCTGCTTACAGCTGCCACAGACATTCAGGGAACCTGAGATTTCAGCCTTCAAGCCCCCTGCTGCCCTCAGCATGCTGCAGCTTTAGACGTGCTTGCACAGCGATGGGTCTTGCGTGTTGCTTGCTGTGCCTGTGAGATGGGATGGTAGAGATGCCTTTCCTGACTGCTGTATATGATAGCTTGGTGTCCTGGTGCACAGACGGTGGTCCTAAACAGTCCTGTTAGAAAGGAACCTCTTGCTCCATTTTGTGTGGCTGAAGGGGCCTGAGTGGTATCGGGCTAAAGCCTCCCCCACTTGGTGAACCTGTTTGCCAGCTCAGAGTGAAAAGATGGGCCTTGTGAACTTTTGTTTCCTAGCAGCTAAAGACAAGTTAAGCATCGGGACTATAGGCTATTTGATAACACACATGTTTTATTTTTTTTATTTATTCATTGGTTTGTTTTTTTTTTTTTGAGACTTGGACTAGACTGGCCTTGAACTCAAAGATCCACTTGCCTCTGCTCCTGAGTGCTAGAATTAAAGGTCTGCAGCCACCACCACCTGCCATAACACATTTTTTATTAAAATATAATAGTGTTTTAGTCCTTATTCAGATGTTTATAACAGGATACCATAGTTCTGGCCCAAGGTCAAGAAGCTGCATGTGCTAGATTTGTTGACTTTCTTGCTGGCAAGGTCCCAGGACAGACCAGGGCATTGTATGGTGAGAACCAGAGTATATATGTGTATATATTTTTTTGGTCTCTTTGTCTTAATCCCTACCTATCCTAGAACTCTCTAAATCAACCTGGCTGGCCTTGAATTTACAGAGATCCAGCCTCCTGAATGTTGGGATTAAAAGTGTGTACTACCAAATCTGGCTTTTATTATTATAATAATTATAATTATTTATTTTCGTTTTCGAGACAGGGTTTCTCTATGTATTCCTAGCTGTCCTGCAACTTACTTTGTAGACCAGGCTGGTCTCAAACTCACCAGGCTGTCTCAGACTCACAGAGATCCACCTGACTCTGCCTCCCAAGTGCTGGGATTAAAAGCATGCACCACTACTGTCCAGCTATTATTATTTTTTAATGTGTATGGGTGTTCTGCCTACATGCATGTCTATGTACCATGTACTTGGTGCCCCCACCCCAGGCCTGAAGAAGGTGTCAGATCCCCTGGAACTGGAGTTGCAGGTGGTTGTGAACCACCATTGAACCCAGGTCCTCTAGAAGAGCAGCCAATTCTCTTAACCACTGAGCCGTCTCTCCAGCTCCTATATAGGGTCTTATGTAGCTAGAGTGTCTGTCTTAGTCACTGTTCTGTTGCTGTGAAGAGACACCGTGACCAAGGCAAAAAAAGAAAGTATGTAATTGGGGTTCTCGCTTACAGCTTCAGAGGTGAATTCATTACCATCATGGTGGGGAGCATGGCAGAGTCCAAGTAGACACAGTGCTAAGAGTTCTGCATCTTGATCTGTAGGAAGAGAGACTGGGTCTAGCATGGGATTTTGAAACCTTAAAGCCCCCCCCCCACCCCCACCCCCACCACCCCACCCCCGACACACTTCCTCCAACAAGGCCACACTTACATGACCCCATAGGGGCCATTCTTATTCAAACCACCAGGCTGCCCTACTTAGGTTTCTATCTATTCCTGTAATAAAACCAGCCAGGAGGTAGTGGTGCACACCTTTAATCCCAGCACTCAGGAGGCAGAGGCAGGAGGATCTCTATGAGTTCGAGGCCAGCCTGGTCTACAAAGCAAGTTGCAGGATAACCAGAGCTGTCACACAGAGAAACTCTGTCTTGAAAAACCAAAACATCACGACCAAAAGCAGCTTGGGGAGGAAAGGGTTTATTGGCTTACATGGCCTCATCATAGTCCATCATGAAAGGGAAGGCAGGAACCTGGAGTCAGGAACTGAACCGGAGGCCGTAGAGGAACGCTGTTGACTGGCTCGTTCCTCATGGCTTGCTCAGCCTGCTTGCTTGCTTTTTCCTTTCTTTTCTTTTTTTTTTTTTAATTAATTTTTTTTCCATCTTACATACCAACCACAGTTCTCCTTCCCTCCCCTCCTCCCATCCCTCTCCATTCCCCCCCACTCCATTCCTCAGAGAGGGTAGGGCCTCCCATGGGAGTCAACAAAGCCTGGCATATCAAGTTGAGGCAGGACCAAGCCCCTCCCCGCTGCATCCAGTCTGAGCAAGGTGTCCCGCCATAGGGAATGGGCTCCAAAAAGGCAGTTCATGCACCTGGGATAAATTCTGGTCCCACCACCAGGGCCTTTTCTTTCTTTTTTCAAGACAGAGTCTCACTATGTAGTCCTGGCTGTCCTGTGACTCAGTAGACCAGGCTGGCCTCAAATTCAGAGAGATCCACCTGCCTCTGCCTGTCAAGTGCTGAGACTAAAAGTGTGTGCCACCACTGTTCAGCCTGCTTTCTTATACCATCCAGGGCCATCTGCCCAGGGATTAATCAGTCATTAATCAGGAAAAAGCCCCCTTAGACTTACCTATAGACCAATCTGGTCGAGGCATTCTCTCAGGTGAGGTTCCCTGTTCCAAGACAACCTAGATTGTGTTAAGATGACCCCAAAACTAACCACATTGGCCCTGAACTCTATACATCTGAGGATGGCTCTGAGCTCCTGATTTTTTGCCTTTACTCCTGAGTGCTGAGATCATAGACCTGTGCCACCATGCCAGGCTCATCTTTACCTCCATTTTATTGCCTTTAGATGCTTAGAAATAGGAAGTTCTCTTTTGACAAATGTGGCTAGGCTGACAGCCTGTGTGGTAGACAGGCCGTCTCTCCCTGAACTGCACTCCCAGCCTCAGAGTCTGTATTCTGTGGGGATTGTCATTCCCCACTGTAGCTAGAGCATGTCTGGACTTGCAGGAAAAATGAAATCACTGTCAGGCTGCACAGTATGCTGGGTTCTGGTGCAGCGTCCTCTTCCTGATTCTGACCGACGCCTCAGAACCCCTTCATTTTCTGAGCAGGGACCCAGCAAACGGAGTTCAAAGAATGGCAATTAAAGAGTAGAGGCAAATCATGAGGGGACAGATACTATGCGAGTTCACTCAAGAGTGTTTTGAAGATCTTTCTGGAATAAGCGCTCCAACACCAATGAGAATGGAAGAGAGGAGAAGCCTCCAGGGGACCGAAGCCAGGACAGCCCCTGAAACGCTCCTGTCCCAGACCCACTTTATATTCTCATTGTATACTCCAAAACCACAAGGCAGGCTGGGCAAGCAAGCAGGATTTTATAGAAGCATGTGTGGCAGTCAGCAGGTGGTTAAGGCCACGGCCCAGTGTTCTGATTATTTCTCCAGGTCATTGTGTTTCAGGTAGCCTTTCAGGTAGTGAGTGAAGTCATGCCCGGCAAATAGACGGTACAATCAGGTGCTTTAAGTAAATCGCTAAATAAATCTATAAATCAGAATCTAATAACTGGTTTTTCCACCTTACTCTACTCAGGAGGAAGTACCAAATTCATAGAGGCAGAAGCAGAGCGATGGCTGGGCCTCCATGGGCAGGCCCCCAGGCAGCTACTGTTTGATGGATCCAAGTTTAGAGTGACAAAGAAAACGATCTTTTTGTTCTAGAGCTTTCAGGTGTACTGTTAAGTCACTAGTGTGAGATTTCTCCAACTTCTTTTTTTTTTTTTTAAAGATTTATTTATTATGTTTACAGTATTCTGCCTGTATGTGTCCCTGCAGGCCAGAAGAGGGCACCAGATCTCATTGTAGGTGGTTGTGAGCCACCATGTGGTTGCTGGGAATTGAACTCAGGACCTCTGGAAGAACAGTCAGTGCTCTTAACCACTGAGCCATCTCTCCAGCCCTCTCCAACTTCTTTATGTGTGCATTTAGAGCTATGAATTTTCCTCTTAGCACTGCTTTCATAGTGTCCCATAAGTCTGGGTATGTTGTACTTTCATTTTCATTGAATTCTAGGAAATTTTTAATTTCTTTATTTCTTCCTTGACCCATTGGTGCTTTAGGTGGGCATGATTCAGTTTCCGTGAGATTGTAGGCTTTCTATAGTTTTTGTTGTTGTTGAAATCTAACTTTAAGTCATAGTGGTCTGATAAGATACAGGTGGTTATTCTAATGTTTTTGTATCTGTTAAGATTTGCTTTGTGACCAAGCATGTGGTCAGTTTTTGAGAAAGTTCCATGGGGTGCTGAGAAGAAGGTAGATTCTTTTGTGTTAGGATGGAATGTTCTGTAATTACCTATTAAGTCCATTTGAGTCATAACATCTGTTATGTCCTTTATTTCTCTGTTAAGTTTCAGTCTAGTAGACCTGTCCTTTGGTGAGAGTGGTGTGTTGAAATCTCCCACTACTAGTGTATGGGGTTTGATGTGCAATTTAAGCTTTAGTAATGTTTCTTTTACAAATATGGGTGCCTTTGTATTTGGGGCATAAATGTTCAGAATTGAGACTTCATCTTGGTGGATTTTCCCTGTGATAAATATGTAATGTCCTTCCTGATCTCTTTTGATTGATTTTAGCATGAAATTTATTTTATTAGATATTAGGATAACTACACCAGCTTGCTTCTTAAGTCCATTTGATTGGAAAGCCTTTTCCCAGCCTTTTACTCTGAGGTAGTGTCTGTCTTTGAAGTTTAGGTGTGTTTCTTGTATGCAGCAGAAGGATAGATCCTGTTTTCTTATCCATTCTGTTAACCTGTGTCTTTTTATAGGTAAGTTGAGACCATTGATATTGATGGCTATTAATGACCAGTGATTGTTAATTCCTGTTATTTTTTTTGTGGTAGTGTTGTGTTTCTCTTCTTTGGTATTTGTTGGTGTGGGATTATCTATTGCCTGAGTTTCCATGGGTGTGTTTAATTTCCTTAGGTTGGATTTTTCCTTCTAGTGCTTTCTGTAGGGCTGGATTTGTGGGTAGGTATTGTTTAAATCTGGTTTTGTCATGGAATATTTTGTTTACTCCATCTATGGTGATTGAGAGTTTTGCTGGGTATAATAGTCTGGGTTGGCATCCGTGGTCTCTTAGTGTCTGCGTAACATTTGTCCAGGACCTTCTTGCTTTCATAGTCTCTATTGAGAAGTCAGATGTTATTCTGAGGTGTCTGTCTTTATATGTTACTTGTATGTTACTTGGCCTTTTTCCTTTGCAGCTCTTAATATTTTTTCTTTGTTCTGTGTGTTTAGTGTTTTGATTATTATGTGGCAAGGGGATTTTTTTTTTTTTTTTTTTTGGATCCAGCCTATTTGTTGTTCTATAAGCTTCTTGTATCTTCATAGGTATTTCTTTTTTTAGGTTAGGAAAGTTTTCTTCTATGATTTTTGTTGAATATATTTTCTGTGCCTTTGAGTTGGTATTCTCCTTCTTCTATTCCTATTATTCTTAGGTTTGGTCTTTTCACGGTGTCCCAAATTTCTTGTAAGTTTAGTGTTACGACTTTTTTGGTTTTGGTGTTTTCTTTGACTGATGAATCTATTTTCTCTATTGTGTCTTCAACATCAGAGATTCTCTGTTCCATCTCTTGCATTCGGTTGGTTATGCTTGCATCTGTAGTTCCTGTTCGTTTAGTAAGAAATTCTATTTCCAGCATTCCCTCAGTTTGTGTCTTTATTGTCTCAATTTCAATTTTCAAATCTTGAACTGTGTTCCTTCATCTGTTTAATTACTTTTTCTTGGCTTTCTTTGATTTCTTCCAATTTTTTGTTTGTTTTTTCTTCCATTTCTTTAAGGGATTTTTTTTTCCTCTTTAGGGGAGTTTTTTATTTACTCTTTAAGAGTCTCTATCATCTCAAAGTCATTTTTAGGATTGATTTTTTTTTTCTGCTGCTTCTGCATTGGTATGTTCATGTCTTGCAGGTGTAGAAACACTAGGTTCTGATGTTGCCATATAGGTCTTTGTTGTGCCTGTATTTTTGCACTGGCGTCTACTCATCTCTTCCTCCACTTGGTGTAGGCGGTGTCTGTGTCTGAAGGTGCCTCTCTTGTTCTAATTGGTAGTCTTCGTCCACTAGGAGTTCTTGGTCGAATTGGTGCTGTTGGGCTCTGTTTCTCCAGGAGCAGCTTAGTCCAATCAGTGTTAGTGGGTTCTGTCTCAGGGAGCAGTTGTTCCCAGTTGGTGTGGGGTGGGCTTATGACTCCAGTGGTTATTGGTGTCGCATGGAATGGTTTTCTTGGTGAGGGGGCAGGGAAAGAGGCCGCTGTCTGGTCCCTGGGGCTCCAATGGCTGTTCCCAGTTGGTTTAGGGTGGGCTTATGACTCCGGTCGTTGTTGGGTTCACAGGGGCTGTTATTTTGTTTGTTTGTTTGGGTGTTTTGTTTTGTGTGTGTGTGAGGGAGCAGGGAAAGGTAGCTGCCTGGTTGCTGGGGCTCTCTCTGATGGTTGGGGCCTAGGGGCTAGAGACCTGGTCTGCTGGTCTGGAGATGGGCCTTTCCTGTTCCCTGTTGGTGTAGGATGGGCTTATGACTCTGGTGACCTGGTTCGGTGACTGGACGGCTCCTTCTCTTGTGTTCTCAGGTGGAGTTTTGCTTGCTCACCAGCTCCTCTCCCAAATGGGTCTCAGCTGAGTAGGTTGATCAGTAGGGCAATCTCACCAATGCCTCCAAGTTGTTGGGCTTAACAGGATTGGCCGCTGGGCCCCAGATTGGCCTTGGGCAGAATGTTCAGGTCCGTTCTGGCCAAGTCCCACAGAGACGGCTCCTTCTCCGAGTGAGCTTCAGAGGTTTAGTCCATCATCATCATAGCGGGAAGCATGGTGCTGGAGGGGCTGAGAGTTCTACAGTTTGATCCACAGGCAGCAGCAGCAGCAGGAGTCTCTGGAGTGGCAATTCATTGATCCAAATCTTGAGGCAAGGAGTAAGAAAACATTCTTTTTTTTTTTTTTTTTTTTTTTTTTGGTTTTTCAAAACAGGGTTTCTCTGTGTAGCTTTACGCCTTTCCTAGAACTCACTCTGTAGCCCAAGCTGGCCTCAAACTCACAGAGATCCGCCTGCCTCTGCCTCCCGAGTGCTGGGATTAAAGGCGTGTGCCACCACCGCCCGGCTGAAGAAAACATTCTTGACACAGGTAATAGTGCTGGCTGTGCCACCATGCCAGTGAGCTGTGCACTTAAAAATGATTAAGATAGGGCCGGTGAGGGCTCAGTCAGTCAGGTGCTCTCCTTGCAAGTTTGATCTCCAGAATCTGAAAACAGTGGCTTTGGTGGTATGTACTCCCTTATAGTCCCCATGCCGAGGAGGCAGAGACAGGTCGATCTCTAGGGCTTGCTGCTAGCCAGCCTAACCTATTAGGCAAGTTCCAAGCCAGCAAGAGACCCTGTCTCAAAGAAAAGGTAAGGTAACCTTCCCTTGAGCCCACATGCATCATCTCTGGTTGTGTTTTACTCCGCCCCCTCCCCAGTGCCTTTTTTTCTTAATCTTCATGTTTAAGCCTCAATATCCTGAACAAATCCCACTCTCTTCCATCTTTGTCACCAGCAACATGAAACTGCGGTTCAGGCAGGAGAAGTTGTTCCAGCCCGTGACACAGTAAGTATACCATTTCTCCCTAGATCCTGGCTCCAGGAGTGGGGGCCGCCTCCCTCACACGGGCCCTTCTTTATTACAGGTTGCAGTACCCTCAGCCTAAGCTGCTAAAACACAGGTAGGTGTCAGGGAGTGACCTGGTAGCGGCAGGGAGGGGAACCAGAGAGATCCCGTGAGGCTAGCGGATGGCGGAGGTACCAGTAGTAAAGGGGCCCTGGGCCCCAGAGTGTCAGGGAGCTGAGCTCCACCTGTCACTAACCATGTGACCTTAGGCAGTGGCCATCTGCTCTGAGCTTTACCTTTTGAGAGGTCATAATATTACCTACTTTGTAGGAGGCTGGAATAGTAGACAGTGATACTGTGGTGCATGCCTTGGATAGGGACTTGTCCCCAATGGCATATTCTGTCACTTTATGGGCACCCCCTGGTCTGCAGTGGGAGAGCTAGGACCCTCTAGAGCAGTGGTTCTCAACCTTACTAATGCTACAGCCCTTTACTACAGTTCCTCATGTTGTGGTCACCCCAAACCATATAATTATTTTGTTGCTACTTCATAACTGTAATTTTCCTACTGTTAGGAATCATAATGTAAATATCTGATATGTAACCCCCCAACCCCCAAGGGGTAACAACCCACAGGTTGAGAACTGCTGCTCTAAACATGTGTCCATGCCAACTCCTAGACTTCCCAGTCCTAGTAGGAGATAGCTATTATTATCCCCACTTTCATATGGGGAAACTGAGGCCCAGCAACATGGCCAAGATGCTACCCAGGCTTCTGAACAGGGAGGCTTCCATGGCCTGAGCCTCCCTCATGCCAGGCCCACAGAGCTGCTGACACTTACTCCCTGGTTGGCACCCATCATCTCCGAGGGGACCTTCGACCCAGAGCTTCTGCAGAATATGTACCGGCCAATGAACCTGACCATTGGAGTCACCGTGTTCGCCGTGGGAAAGTGAGTAATGGATTAGACCGGTGGGGCTGGGTCTTCTGGAGCCACTAGGGTTTCTGGTCTAGGGAGAGGCCAGCCTGGCCAAGTGCTGTGCAGTGTTGTGGGAGAGCTTTCTGATGTAAGGCCTCACCTGCCATGGGAAAGGAGGCACAAGAAGCCTAGGTGAGGAGGATGGCGAGAGACTTTGTCCTCCCTGTCTCCCCTGACTTTCTCTTTAAGTCCACCTGGGACCGTGATCGGGCCCCAGGACTTAAAGTACTGGCCAGATAACAACTGGACCTCAGAGGTCAGGTGACTCCTTGTCTTAGGGATGGAGCCATGTCATCCACTGTGCTATCTGTCCCCAGCATCTAGCATCACCTTCCCTGGATTCTGTCCCATGTTTGCTTCTCAGCGACTTTCATCCTCCTGGTATTCAGTATTTGTGCATATAAAACGGTCACCTTTCTAAGCAGATCGCTAATGGTAAGATCAAAGATCACAGGATACCTACAACACTGTCTGGCATTAGTAAATGCTCTTACCTCTAAGCCAGTTGACCTCAGTTTGATCCCTGGAACCCGTTCATGGTGGAAGGAGAGAACTGACTTCTGAAAATTGTTCTCTCACCTCTGCAGGCACATCGCATGGCATGCACACATACAAATAAATAAATAAACAAATAAATAAATGTTTTTTTTAAAATGTTAAGGAAGCACATTAGTGTTATAGAATATTATTTTAAGATGTGATACTTTTGTTTATGTTGCATTTGTTTAGCTGTGTTACTGGGCCTGTCTAAAACACCTGATGGTCTAATAAAGAACGGGCCAATAGCAAGACAGGAGAAAGGATAGGTGGGGCTGGCAGGCAGAGAGAATATATAGAGGGAGAAATCTAGGAAGGGGGAGAAGAAAAGAGATGGAGGAGTGAAGAGAGCTAGGAGCAAGAGAAGGAGGGAGACTCCAGGGGCCAGCCACTCAGCTACACAGCCAGCTACGGAGTAAGAATCAAAAAAAAGTTGTTTATGAATAGAAAAGGAAAAGCCCAGAGGCAAAAGGTAGTCAGGCTAAGTTAAGAAAAGCTGGCTAGAAATTAAGCCAAGCTAAGGCTGGGCATGCATAATTAAGAATAAGCCTCCATGTGTGATTTATTTGGGAACTGGGTGGCAGACTCCCCCAAAGAGCAAAAAAAAAAAAAAAAAAAAAAAAACAAAAACAAACAACCATATTCTTTTTTGACTTCCTAAAAGTTAAGGCATTCCTAAACTATATAGGCTGATTTATTTCAACAGTCCCTCTTTCAATTCCAGGTCTCTTAGCAGCTATCCTTTGCTTTTCAAAAATCAGAAAATTCAAAATTAACACAGTAACATACAGGACCCAGACTTCCTGTGTATTTCCCATCTTATGTGGCTTTTTTCTTTTACTGTCTTTAAAGACTGTTATTTTTAAACTATTTCTTTCTATGACTATCCAGACCCTTTTTCTTAAGCCTACACACATTGTAAAACACACTGGAACCCGTTTAGAGGTTTTTTCCGTCCGGATCTCTTTTTGCATATCGTTTAGCCTTTTTTGACTGCACAAGCCAACTTTTAAACTGGTAAGGTACACCTGGATTCTCTGCATGAGCGCCTCTCAGCTGGCTCCGCCCACTTCTGGGGTTGAGAAAGACAAGCATAAAAACTTGCTACCAGGGTGAGGTTTGTCTGACTAGGAACTGCATTCAACCTTGAGTTCTGAATGCCTATGCTTGTACTGTGGCAGGCGTTTTTACTTAGTTTTTTGTTCCTGCTTAACGCACTAGCTGCTCAAGGGTCCGATAACCAGCAGAAACTGGCCACATACTTTTTTTTTAAGCCCTTCATGGAAATAAGGCCCCACATTGGGTGCCAGAATGTTGTTTGTTGTTGCTTTTTTTTTTTTTTTTTTTGCTCTTTGGGGGAGTCTGCCACCCAGTTCCCAAATAAATCACACATGGAGGCTTATTCTTAATTATGAATGCCCAGCCTTAGCTTGGCTTAGTTTCTAGCCAGCTTTTTGTTGTTGTTGTTTTTGTTTTTTGTGTTGTTGGTTTGTTTTAAGGTTTATTTATTTATTATGTATACAGTGTACTGCCTGCATGTATTCCTGCGCACCAGAAGAGGGCGCCGGAACACATTATAGGTGGTTGTGAGTCACCATGTGGGTGCTGGGAATTGAACTCAGGACCTCTGGAAGAGCAACTAGTGCTCTTAACCTCTAAGCCATCTCTCCAGCCTCCCTAGCCAGCTTTTCTTAACTTAGCCTGACTACCTTTTGCCTCTGGGCTTTTCCTTTTCTATTCCTAAACATCTATGTTTCTTAAACCATTGCTGGCTGTGTAGCTGGATGCCTGGCCCCTGGAGTCCTCCTGCTTCTCTGGCTGCTCGATCTCTTCACTCCTTCATTCCTTTTCTTCTCCCCTTTCCCAGATTTCTCCCTCTATATACTCTGTCTGCCGGCCCCGCCTATCCTTTCTCCTGTCTTAGACAGGCATGGTAACACAGCTTTACAGAGTTAAACAAAATGCAACATAAACAAAAGTATCACACCTTAAAGTAATCTTCTACTCCACATTAGACACCGGGGAAGACAGCTCAGTTGGTAAGGTGCTCTCCATGCAAACATGAAGGCCTGTGTTCCATCCCCAGCACCCACAGGAAAAAGCCAGACCCCATAGCCCATGCCTGTCATCCCAACCCCAGGGATGCAGATAGAAACGTCACTGAGGCTTGCTGCCTGGCCAGCATTGCCAGATTGGTAAGGTCCAGATTCATTAAGGCCCTATCTCAGTGACATTTTCTTTTCTTTTTTTTTTTTTCAGTCCCCCCACCCCCCAGCTGAGGACGGAACCCAGGGCCTTGTGATTGCTAGGCAAGCGCTCTACCACTGAGCTAAATCTCCAACCCCTAAGGCCCTGTCTCAAAAAAAATAAGGTGGTAAGCAACTGAGGAAGATGTTTAACCTCTGGTACACACACACACACACACACACACACACACACACACACACACACGATAAAGGATCTGTCTCATGGTTGTCACACACTGAGTATCCCTGATGAGAAACACTTCAGCCCGAGGTGTCTCCCAGTATAGATTTTAGAATTTGTGTTGACTTTAACAATTATGAATCTTAATCCAAAACTCTGAAGCAGGGCTTTCAGATGAGGCGTATTCAACTTTAACAAGGATTGTGGGAGGTTGACAGATGAGGACCTCAAGGTAAGACCTGAGTGACTTCTTGAGGTAGGGAAGTAGGATGTAGACTCCAGCACACACTGGGGACTCGGACAGTGATGGACAGCAGTGGTTGACAGAACTGTCATCCGCAGGTACACCTGCTTCATCCGGTCCTTCCTGGAGTCAGCTGAAGAGTTCTTTATGCGTGGGTACCAAGTACACTACTACCTCTTTACCCATGACCCTTCAGCCGTTCCCAGAGTCCTGCTGGGCCCCGGTCGGCTCCTCAGCATCATCCCCATCCAGGGTCACTCCCATTGGGAGGAGATCTCCATGCGCCGGATGGAGACCATCAGCAAGCACATTGCCCAGAGGGCCCACCAAGAGGTGGATTACCTCTTCTGTCTCGATGTGGATATGGTCTTCCGCAACCCTTGGGGTCCCGAGACCTTGGGGGACCTAGTGGCTGCCATTCACCCAGGCTATTTTGCAGTACCTCGCCAGCAATTCCCTTATGAACGCAGGCAAGTTTCTGCTGCCTTTGTTGCAGACAATGAAGGAGACTTCTATTATGGTGGGGCAGTCTTTGGGGGGCGGGTGGCCAAGGTGTATGAGTTTACCAGAGGCTGCCACATGGCCATCCTGGCGGACAAAGCAAACGGCATCATGGCAGCTTGGCAGGAGGAGAGCCACCTGAACCGCCGCTTCATCTGGCACAAGCCGTCTAAGGTGCTCTCCCCGGAGTACCTCTGGGATGACAGGAAGCCTCGGCCCCCAAGCCTGAAGCTGATCCGATTCTCCACAGTGGACAAGGACACCCACTGGCTGAGGAACTGACAGTGGAGCTGAGACCCACCCCATGCCAAGCCCAGCCCTGCCCACCTCAGTCTCCCAGGGGAGTCCAGCCAGGAGAATGGGTGGAGAGAAGGTGTAAACTATGAGGGGATGTGCACTGTGCACCCACCGTCATTGAGTGTTCCAGCATGAGCGGGTGGGCAAGAGGGAGGCCAGAGCTTCAAAAGAGACAGGGCCTGGCAGGCCTCCTCACACCCACCCGAAGGATGGATGTGCCTTCCCAGGAGAGGCCTGGACTCCAGCCCTGCTCACAGCGCCTGGAGGCCTGCTGCTGTCACTTCTTTCTTACTGCTTTTTAATTTCGTTTTGATCTGCAGTGTTGGGGATCAAACCCGGGGCCGTGCAGGTTGAAGGGAAGTGCTCTGCCCCAAGCCATCCATCCCCAGCTTGGCCTGCCGCCTTTCATCTGCACTTTAATATCCTCATCCCAAGTACCGTGCCGTTCCCCAGCCACATGTGTTCTTCATGCAGGATCCCGGAGCTCGCTCCGAAGCAGGCCAGCCTTAGGTTCCTTCTGGCCACCTGCATCCCATGATGTGCCTCACTCTCAGGGACTAGATGTCTTCTTTGTGACACAGTTTGTGGAAGCTTTCAATAAAGATGGTGTGTACTAGGTCCTGGTCATAGTTTCACCTGCACAGTGGACTACTGTTTTGCTAGTCAGGATAGTTCTGGGGGACACAAGCAGATGACTTCAAACAGTTCATGTCGAGAGGGTTGGTTAATGTTTATTCTGGGAGACTGAGCCAAAGCTGGCTGCTCCCACAGACCTTGCTTACTCCGGTCCTGGGAACCTGGGTGAGGTGGGGTCCTGTGGACAGATGTGCCACACCTAGAGGGCAGCTGTGCTCATCAGCTTTATTGTGCCCTCTGTCCCCTCTGTATCCATGGCCACTATGCCTGTGGGAAGCCACGGGTATGGGGCTCCAGGGTGGTGGGATAGACAGGCTAGGTTCAAAGGGTGCTAACGGCCTGGGCCCAGAGGAACCTCAGAACCATGGAAGCCAGGCAGAGATGGAATTGGACATGGTTGAGAGCTTGGTTACCTAATACATACTTCCCTAGGCAGGAGTATCTTGTCAATGGAAGGAAGTAACATAATGGGTTGAGTGTACACCCTGAAGTCATGCAGACACCCCATAACCCGCCTGTCCCTGGCAAAGCTGGGGGCTCAACCTGAGCCTGTCTTCTTATAGCTTGTTATTGATCTGCCAGGCAGGGGTGGTCATAAGAGTGGGCAGGCAGAGTCTCCAGTACAAGGGCACAGCCTGGCAGAGAGGTCTAGAGTCCAGAAGAACCCTTAGGGCTTCTAGACAGAGGCGCTGGAACAGACCCTAGCTCTGTCCTCAGTAGGGAGCACCTCCTTTAAGGTGCCAGATCTCAGTACAGATGGTTGTGAGCCACCATATGGGTGCTGGGAATTGAACTCAGGACCTCTTGAAGAGCAGTCGGTGCTCTTAACCTCTGAGCCATCTCTTTCGGTTCTTATTCAGGGCATGGTCCCATACACCAGCTAAGAGACTGAACCTAACTTGTAGGAGCAACCCATCATCCAGGATGGGAGCTGCTCCAGACAGAGCTTGGTCCACTCTCTGAGGGTGGCCAGGGAGAGCTCCAGCGAGGAGTCCTCAGCCTCTGTGAAGAAGACGCAGCTTTGAGGTTTGTAGAGTGGTAGGCACCACAGTTCCAGGACAGAGTGAGGTTCTGTGGGCCCAGAAGCTTTAAAATCACAAGAAACAGGTGAGCAGGCCAGTGGTGGATTAAACACATGCCTTAATCCCGGCACTCATGAGGCAGAAGTAGGCGGATCTCTGTGAGTTCAAGGCCAGCCCGGTCTAACCAGGGCTACACAAAGAAACCCTATCTCAAGAAAGAAAGAAACCAGTGAGCAGCTTGGTGATAGCTCAAGGTTAGGTAAAGTTCTTCCATGTAAGCACAAGGACCTGAGTTCAATACCCACAACCCATTTGTCCTAGTCAGGGGTAGTATTACTGTGATGAAACATCATGGCCAAGGCAACTTGGGAGGAGAGGGTTTATTTGGCTTACACTCCTGTATCACTGTTCATCACTGAAGGAAGTCAGGGCAGGAACTCAAGCAGGGCAGAAACCTGGAGGCAGGAGCTGATGCAGAGGCCATGGAAGGGTTCTGCTTACTGGCTGTGGTGGTTTGAAATAAACTGGCCCCCAAAGGCACTATTAGGAGATGTGGCCTTGGACACACAGTCCACTTCCTGTTGCCTGCATATCGACATGCAGCAGCTCCTTCTCCAGCACCATGTCTGCATGATGCCACCATGCTCCCCTCCATGATGATAATGGACTAAACCTCTGAAAATGTAAGCCACTCTCATTAAACATTTTTCTTTTATAAGAGTTGCTGTGTCTAGCTGGGCAGTGGTGGCGCACGCCTTTAATCTCAGCACTCGGGAGGCAGAGCCAGGTGGATCTCTGTGAGTTCGAGGCCAGCCTGGGCTACCAAGCAAGTTCCAGGAAAGGCGCAAAGCTACACAGAGAAACCCTGTCTCGAAAAACCAAAAAAAAAAAAAAGAGTTGCTGTGTCAGTGCTGGAGAGATGGCTCAGCAGTTAAGAGTACTGGCTGTTCTTCCTGAGGTCCTGAGTTCAATTCCCAGCAACTACATGGTGGCTCACAACCATGTGTAATGGGGTCTGGTGCCCTCTTCTGGCCTGCAGGGATACATGCAAACAGAACACTGTATGCATAATAAGTATTTTTTTAAAGGTTTATTTGTTTATTATGTATCCAGTGTTCTGCCTGCATGTATCCCTGCAGGCCAGAAGAGGGCGCCAGATCTCATTACAGGTGGTTGTGAGCCACCATGTGGTTGCTGGGAATTGAACTCAGGACCTCTGGAAGAGCAGCCAGTGCTCTTAACCTCTGAGCCATCTCTCCTGCCCCAATAAATAATCTTTAATAATAAAAAAAAAAAGAATTGCTGTGGTCATGGTGTGTCTTCCCAGCAATAGAAACCATAACCAAGACACTGGTCTTCTCCTCATGGCTTGCTCATCCTGCTTTCGTATAGAACTCAGGACCACCACCCCAGGAATGGCCCTACTCACAATGGTCTGGGCCCTCCCCCATTAATCACTAATTAAGAAAATGCCTTACAGGCTTGCCTACAACCAAATCTTATGGAGGCATTTTCTTAATTGAGGTTCCTTCCTCTTAGGTGATTGTGTCAAGTTGGCATAAAACTATCAAGCACACCATGTTTTGCTTTGTTTAAAACAACAACAACAAACAAGAAAAAGCTGGCCCATTACCTGTGACTAGTGAGGCCATTTCATTAAACCAATAACATTTCTGACTGAATTCTAAAGACTTACCTGTAAACCCAAAGATAAGTGTGGTTCTCACCCCTCACCAAGGCAGCTGCTTTCTGCAGAGGATGAAAAGCACCACAGAAAACCATGGCTGGTCAAAATGCAGAGAACTGATCATGGGGTGCCCAGCCCCAGTTGATATATCTAAAACACAGCCTCTCCACCTAAGGCTTAGGGAGCATCACAAAGAGGGCATGGAAAGCCTGGAAGAGCCAGAAGGCCAGACCAGCACACGGGTCGGGGTGGAGGTCTGCTTCCAGAGAGTGTCTTTTCTGTTGGACAGGGAAGCAGCCCCCAGAAGAATCTCAACAATATTGTTGTCTAGACGAGACCTAAAAAATGCCACCACCTATTGGCATGCCAACAGGGATGGAGAATTCTCACAGGCTTCACCCCTAGAAAGAGAACTACAGGTGATTGACAGTTGC
Organism: Peromyscus maniculatus bairdii; assembly: GCF_049852395.1. NCBI lineage: Eukaryota > Metazoa > Chordata > Mammalia > Rodentia > Cricetidae > Peromyscus > Peromyscus maniculatus. The sequence goes on along the minus strand of NC_134855.1, from coordinate 11,862,214 downwards.
TGGGGGAGGGCAAACCAGTCTTCTTCATGGGCAAACTCCTTGATAAGGCAGCCAGTCTGGGAGATTAGCCCTAAACACCTGTGAGCAATATTATATGAACTCAGCAGACTACTTATAAACTGTGTGTCTGTGTGTGTAATAATTATAATGAAAGAATAAGCTATGGCTTTGAGGAGTGGGACAGACATGGGAAGGATTAGAGGAAGAAGAGGGAGGGAGAAAATGATGTAAATATAGTGCTCATATGAAATTCCCAAAAAGCAAAATTTAAAAGGCCAGGTGTGGTTGAACACATTTGTAATCCTAGCACAGGGAAGCTGGAGATGATCTCTACTCTGGAACCCACCAGCCTAATTGGCAAGCTGCAGGCCAGTACAAGAAACTATCTTTAAAAAGGTGGATAGTAGCTGTGTGTGGTAGGGAACACTTTTAATCCCAGCACTCAAGAGGCAGAGGCAGGTAGATCTCTGTGAGTTCGAAGCCAGCCTGGTCTACAGAGAGAGTACCAGAACATCCAGGGCTGTTACACAGAGAAACACTCTCTGGAAAAACCAACGTGGGATGGGGGAAGTTGGATAGTGCCTGAGGAACAACACCTGAGGTTGTCCTGTGCACTCCCCTTCACCCTCCCCAAAAGCTTACAAAGTTCAACCACAGAGCCCCTGCTCCAGGCTCAAACACTCTGTCCCTTCGCGGCCAGCAGCATCCATCATCATGGCTGAGCTTATAGGACCCGATCATACAACTCTGCTCATGCTGCTCCCAGGCCAGGCCTGCTAGTGGACAGACAATTTCCTGGGAATTGTTCCTGATGGCACATCTTCCTGGAATCCTGCCTTGATTTCTGCTACTCTCCAGAGTGGGTGCTTTTCTGCTTCCCCATAAATTGTCACCATGCAGCATCATTTGCAGGCTTTTATGCCCCTTCCCAAGCACTGACCCCCTCCCTAGGCAGTGAGCTCCAAGACATCAGCTGAGCTTCCCCTGGTACCTGACATCCAGCACTCAACGGTCTGAGTGAGATGAGAGGCAGCAGAATAAAAACCAGTTTAGGAGTTTGTTTTAGGACCCGGGCAATGTTGGGCAGGTCACCCACCTCTCAGAACCCCATCAAATGGGGTGAGGACAGGAGACTTGGCACCAGCCCTTCTTGGCCTTTGACTGCTCCGGACCTGGGCCATCCAGGCAGTAGACTGCACTTTGGAGGGGGCGCAACTGCTTATATCTCCATGAGCCACTGGAGGGCAATGAGGCAGGTGCTTGGGATCCACGCTGGGGTAACAGTGCCCATTCAACCCCTCCAGCCATCTTCTCCAGGATGCCTTGGGTCTGAGGAGACCGGACAGGGTTCCTGGTTCCTGGACAAGGCTCTGGACCTCTAGCCTGCAGTAACCCTCAACTGCTTGCCTGAAATCTCCAGGCACTCCAAGCCCTAGCTCCTCAGAGTCCCCATCACATCTCTGTGGTTGCTATACAGCGTGGCTTGGGGGGCCTGTCGACCTGGGTTCAAAACCATAGTTGGACTTCACTATGACCTGTGACAAGTAGGGTCATGGGTGACTTCTGAAAGTCTTTTTCTTTCATTGAAAGTTGGTTAGTGCGCTGGAATAATGGCTCAGAGGTTGAGATCACTGGCTGCTGTTCCAGAGGACCCAGGGTCAATTCCCAGCACCCACATGGCCGCTCACTACTGCCTGTAATTCCAGTTCTAGGGGACCAGACACCCTCTTTTGGCTTCCTTGAGTACTGCATGCACAGCGGGAAATGTATCAAGCACATAAAAAATAGTAAAACAAATTTAAAAAGAAAGTGGATTAGTGATTGCCCCTGTGTGTTTTAAAATAAAACAGGGAAATGGAGGGCCTCCAAAGGCTCACACAGAAGATACCCTAGCTGGGGAGAGGCCAACACTGAATGGAGCGATGAATGATGCTTCTAAGTCTCCCAGGCACAGTTGGATGTGGTTACAAAGGCTGATTAGCTGTGAATGTTGTTGCTGCTGCTCATTATATTGAGGTTTTTTGTTTGTTTAAATATTTTATTTATCTATTTTGAGACACTGACTCACTCCGTAACTCTGGCTGGCATGAAACTCTCTATGTAGACTATGATGGCCTCCAACTCAGAGAGATCTGCCTGCTTCTGCCTCCCAGAGCTGGAATTTAAGGTGTACACGCCACATCCAGCAAGATTTCTTCTTATTTAGGTGTATGTGTGTATGTGTCTGTGTGAATGTGTGCTGGTGCCTATGGAGGCCAGAAGAGTGTTAGAGCCCCAGCAGGGGTCCTGGAAACTGAACTCGGATTCTCGTAAAGAGCAGCAAGTGTTCTTACCAGCTGAACTATCTCTCCAACTCCTAAAATGAGGCTTAATCCTGATTGCCCAAGGGCTCCTTAGTAGCAATGACTCCCCACACCCCAACACCTGCTCACCCCCAGATACAAGGACCTCGTTTTAGGCTCTCTCCTAACCCTCGCACAAGCGAGGGACATGGAAGGGAAGGAGGGATAGGAAAGATGGAGGTCCGGGGAGGGACCTGATCTTCCGGCTAGTCTCAGAGTCTTATTTGACACCAGCCGTCCACCAAGCTGAGTCCTGCAGGTGGCGTAGGGATACCTGGGTGACAAAGTGTCCAGGCTCTCCATGTCCACCCAGCCTCAGCACCCGTGACGGTGATTCTAAACCCTGCCGGGATGTGAGTACTGCGCAGACGACTGGGCTGAGGGACACAAGAGACCAGTCCAGCGGAGCACACGGTGCGCAGCGCGTGCGCGCGGCGAGGCGGGGTCACGTGCGCGCGCCGGCCGGCACCGCGCGCGCGCCAGACCGACCTCCCTGCGCCCTGGTCCCTTCGCGTGCGCCCCGCGGGAAGGCAGGCCGAGCGCGTCCCCGAGCTCGCGCGCCGTGGCCCGCCCCTCGCACCTGCGGGCGGGCTGGGCGGGGCCGGGGCGGGGTCGCGCTGTCCCCGCCCACCCGTCCCGAGCCCCGAGAGCTCCGGCGGAACCGAGCAGCGAGGCCTCAACGGCCGGGAGCGCGGCGAGGCGAGGAGCGGCGCAGACAATGGGAGCGGCATTGGCGAGGGCCACGGAGCCCCGGGCCTGGCGGGGACCGGAGGCCGCGCCATGAGCTCCGCAGCCGGACGCCCCGCTGCGCCGCGCGCGGGCCGAGGCCAGCGGCCTCTGCGAGCCCTGGGCCGCGCCCTGGGACTGGCGATGAGCTGCCGAGGCTGAGGATGATGGTAGATTGCCAGGTGAGTCGGCGTGGGGCCCTGCAGCCGTGGGTGTGAACGAGGCCCGCGCACACCCGGGGAGAAAGCGGGGCCGCCGCGTCCACGCAGAGCGTGCATTTACGCTGTTCCGCGTCCAACCTGTCTTAGTATAATCGGGAAACTGAGGTCTGGAAAGAGGCACGCCAGGTGGGCGGAGACGAGCGGAGAAGGGAAGGCTTCCGGCCTCTTGGGTCAGAGCTCAACGCAGCGTGGGGTTTGCTTCGGGAATGAGAGTCTCCTGAGGTCCTGGGGAACACTGGCCACCCCCTCCATGTGGAGCCCACCCAGGCACGAGCGCACACCGCTACTCACTCTAGAAAGATCCTACAGACTTCCTAGGTTTCAGAGGAGGGCGGGACAGTGAAGAGGTGGTGAGATGGAAGAAGGAAGAGGCAGGAGGCAGCTCTGTCTTGGGGCTGAGGCGTCCAGTCTCCTAGCAACATTGGGGGTGCCCATTGTACGGGAGGCGCTGGTGGACAGGACGATGCTAGGATTCCCAGGGTCTGCTTGACAGGGGCCATCTTCAGATCAGCCTGTAGGGCAGGGCGGAGGTCCTTAGTGTAGAGGGGGCTGCAGAGAAGACCTCAGTTTCCTCCTTTGCAGATCGGGGTGTTTGGTTTTTGTGATCCCCCCAGGATCCCACGGGCTTGTGGAGTGTCTGTTGGCTTTGGCTTTCCTTCGGTGACCCATTACCCATAAAGGTTCTAGGAAAATGCCTTCCCCCTGGTGGACTTGCTGAGCAGAGAACAAGCAGCCTGAGGGTTTGAGTGACTTAAAGGCCCAAGTAATGCAGAGGGCGGCAAAAATCTAGACCATTCCTCCGGGGTCCAGGGACAAGACCACCCTCGTTGGAGTATGTGGTCCTTATTTGAAACTGGAGTCAAGTTATTGCTTAGATTGAAAGAGGAGGCCTCCTGACTGAGCCAGAGCCATCAGAGGGAAAGAGGGGTAAAGTGAGGCTTCTGAGGTCTTTGTGGTAACTCCTGGAACCTACAGGTCCTGTTCCTTCGCCCAGCTGGGGCCTGGGAGACCTGCTACCTTGACAACATGCAAACAAAAGGTTGTGTTTTGTTTTCTGGGTTTCTTGCCTGGGGCTGTAGTGCTGGTACTGGCCACCGGGCGGCAGCAGTGTCCGTGTCCTCAATGGAGTGACGGGAGCCTGGGGACAGGGTTCCCAGTCATACTGTGTGTGTTGTCTGTTCCACTCTTCCAGGCCTCCCATCAGTAGCACCACTGTCCTCAGGGTGAGCTGAGGGGAAAGGCTCCAGCTTCCCCTTGTCTACACACTTAGCGCCTTGCATACCTGAACTCCGACCAGTGCTTGCCTTGCTCCTGGGTGTGGCTCTAAGAGTGATGGCTGTAGGCCCTGCCCCCTGGGAACTCCTAAGTGCGTAGGAGGAGAAAGAAGCAGAGGTTCTGCTTATCCTCCACGGCGTGACAGCCTGCCCCTAACTCAGAGCTAACAGTTCCCAGACCTTGGGAGTTGTAATCCCTCCGGGTTTTAGGTTACTGGACCCAGGCTGGTTCAGCTGGGAAAAGCCACCTCGGAGCTCATTCTAATGTGATTGTCAGGATGCCATAGGGCCTCGGGCCTCAGTTCTATGTCGGCCATGAGAGCCCTCTGTGGGTTCTTTGCCATGTGGGCCTGCCTTTCCGTAGGACAGCCCATAACATCGGAACCCGCTTCCTCGGAGTCCGGCAGGGAAGATGGAGGACCAGGAGGAAGCACAAGAGAAAGCCAGTGAGTCAGAAGTCACGTTCTGAAGAGAATATTGGTAGTGACCTTGCAGTTGCAGTTTTTGTTGATAGAGGTCTACCTGATATGTAGGTGGAGCAGAAGACCTAGCATGCAGGCCGCTGGGAGGTTTGTGCCAGGTTATGGCATTATCTTATTTTGCTTACTTGCCAGCCACCCAGTGAGTAGACTAGGAAATGAGCCTGGCCTTAGAACCCTGCCCCAGAACCAGGCTTGTTTGGGTTTGTGCTCCTTGGCATTTCCCATCCCCACCCATACTTCTTCTACCTCTTCAGTCTGTGCTCTAGTCACAGATGGCATCAACCCTCAAGTGTCACGGGCGTCATCTTACCTGTATACAGTCGGGTTGATGCCAGAATGAGCCCCCACTGCTCACAGAGGGACTAGAGAGGCCCTGGGAGGCACAATGGCTACCCCAGGAAAACACAAGGGTGACCCACGAGGCCCTAAACCTCTTGAGCTTCAAGGACTAGGGATATGGAAACACAGAGGTTGATTGGCCCAGCACCCAGGGTGGCTGTGAGCAGCAGGAAGCTCCTACCTTCACCTGCCATTGCTTTCCTGTTTCCCGTCACCGCCTGCCACACACACACACACACACACACACACACACACACACTCACACGCTGCTGTCACTTGATTTTCTTTTTCTAGTTTTCTTGTATGTGTATTATGCATATATGTGGATGCATGTATTTTGTATTTTATTTGTTTGGTTTTGGCGAGGGGTTTTGTTTGTTTGGTTTTGAGACAGGGTCTCTCTACATAGCCATGACTGTCCCGGAACTCACTATGTAGACCCCAGGCTGGCCTCAAACTCAGAGATTTTCCTTCTGAGTTCTGGGATTAAAGGTGTGCGCCAATACACGTGTGTTTGCATGTGTGTAGATTTATTTCTTATGTATGCAGTATTCTGTCTGCATGAATGCCTGCGTTTATTCCTGCAGGCCAGCCAGAAGAGGGCGCCAGATCTCATTTCATATGGTTGTAAGGTTGTGGGAATTGAACTCAGGACCTCTGGAAGAGCAGTCAGTGCTCTGCTGTTTCCACTGAGGCAGGGTCTCAGTTACTATGGCTGGTCTTGCTAGCCAGCTTGCACTGGAGATGCCATCTCCACCTTTAGAGGCTAGATCTATATAGACAGGTAGCCACACCCTTTAACATTTGCCTGGGTCCTGGAGATCCAAATCCAGTCTGGTACTCTAACCTCCGAGCCATGTCCCCAGCTTCTGACTTCTATGGACGTCTGAACTTGAAGTATCAGAGGTGGAGATGCATTCATCCATTTGACCTCTCCCAGGCCAGGCCACACCAGAGAAGACAGGAAGAGTAGTGCAGCAGACTGTCCCCCATCTGGGAGCTGTCCCGAAGGCAGGTGGTGTAGAGAGTAGGTGTGACAGTGACGTGAAGGTGACAGGCCTGGTATGTTGTGTTAGTGTCCTGCAGCTGCTCCGGCAAGATGCCATATACTGGGTGACCCTGCACAACAGAAACCTGACCTCCTGGGTCTAGAGGCCAGAAGCTTAAAATCAAGGCATCCGCACACAGAGTCTTCTCCTAAGGCTCCAGGAGCCCTTCTTGCCTCTTCAGCTCCTGGCATGGCTGTAGTCCTTAGCTTTAGATCCTCCTAAACATGTCACTCCAAACTCTCTGCCCCCACAAGGTGCCTCTGTGTATCTCTGTCTAATGGTCTCCATGACTGGAAGGATATAGGGGTAGGATGGGCTTCAGCCCATCCCAGTCTAGCCTGATGTTGACTGTATCTACAGGACCCACGGTCTTTGGGAAGGACAGAGCCTAACCTGTGATGAGGGCATCGTGAAGGCCAGATTCCCTCAGGTATTGGGAGCAGCTGGACGCCTGAGGATGTGGCAGGAAGGCTTGAGGCATGAGGCTTGGAGGCTACCAATGGTAGCACCAGCAGGCGGCGCTGTGACTTCTGGACTCCAGAAGTGCAGCACGTCCATCCGGCATTGTGTTGCATTGCATTGCACTGCCCTGAGTTTCCATAAAGGGCTCACCTGGTTGCCAGGAGACAAAGGCAAACTATAAAAAGGTCAGGAGTCATATCGTTGGTGACACACACGGAGGAACCCGGAATCAACCAGACAGGCAGCCGTGTATTTCTGGTAACTGTTGAGGAGGACACCTGAGCTCACCCACCCACACACACACCTTCAGGCCAGGACTTTGCTCCCCTCTTCACCAGGAAGTTGCCCTGGCCTCCCTGGTTTCCAGACAACTCTCCCGTTACCACAGACCACAAGACCCAGGTCTGGAAGGCTTCAGAAAGTAGCGTTAGGGAAAGGTGGGCTGCCTGTGCAGTGCATGACTGGAAGGGACCTTGCGGCAGCAAGTCCACTGTCCCACAGGAGGCATGGCTGCCTCGCTTGCCCTGCTGCCCCTGGCCGGTTACAGCGCACGCAGCCTTCTCAAATGCCCTTTGGTATGCAGGGTGGTTAGGACATGTGGAATGGGCTCCAGTAGACAGGTGGGGTAGGGCGGAATATCTGGAGTGGAGGCCACTTCTCACTGTCACCCTTCTTTGCCTGCACCCCCGTATAAATGCTACTGGGGACAGTCTTAGCCCTGAGCTCATGGCAAGTGGTCCACTGACCCAGTCAGTTAACAAAGCAGGTAGTGGAGAACTGTGTGCATGTGGCCTCAGGGGGAGAGCGCCTCCGCTTGTTACCCAGCAAGTCATCACACAGAGCAGGAATACGGGGCCAACGGCTGGTGTGACGGGAGAGGGTGTGACTGAGGCAGCAGTGCCTGGGCTCAGCTTCAGTTCTGCCATCCTAAAGTATGGCAGGTGAGGATCCCGTGCCAGGGAGGAATGCTCCGCAGGGGAGTTCTGGGAGCCCTGACAGCCCCCCGACACCTTTGGTCCCCCGACTCCGCACTGTAGCAGCTCCGAGCTCTCAGGGGAGGGCTTGACCGGATGTGGGGACAACCCTAGCTGGGACATGGCAAGCCCCAGGTGGTACTCCTTTGCAGACAAGCCAGGGAGGGGTCAGGCGCCAGGGCCGGGGCCAAGAATGCCTTCCAATTACACTGGGCTTCCAGTGGTCAGAGCCCTGGCGAGGCGGCGGGAAGGCCCTGAGGTGGTGATTAGCAGGAATGGAGATGTAAACAAACCTAAACGGTTTTTTTCATCCCTCTAACTCTAATGAGGGCCTCAACTCTGCTGTCTGTGTTTTGTTGGGGTTCTTGGGTTGCAGGCCTCAAAAGAATCCTCTCTCAGAGGGTCACAGGGGCCCACTCCTGTAATCCCAGCTGAGGCAGGAGAATTATGAGTTCAAAGAAGATCATCCTGAGTTACATTGTGAGACCCGTGTCTCAAAATAGATAAACATATAAACAAACTCTGAGGAGTCTTTGCTTAGAGGTATGGATAGATGGCTTCCTTGTAGGTGGGGTGCGTTTGGCGGGGCCTCCAGGTCCGTTTACAGGTCGCTAAGCCCGCCTGAGGAGGTAGAGATGAAGGATTGTGGCATTCCCCCTAAAAGTGACAAGCCCCAGAATGAGAGAGAGTTCCCATGGCAACCTAGCACAGTTGCTTGGCAACTGCAGTCCCCCAAAATACCTGCAGGAAGGCTCCCAGCTAGGGGCTTTCCCACAGCCTGTGTGTGGCCCTTGGTTCTGAATTTGCTTGGGTACCTCTCATGGTTGATCCACCCACACCCTCTGCATAGGACCTAGCAGCCCTCGCCCCCTGGATCCTTCCTGAGGGAAACCCCAAGCCTACTCCCTCTGCCCATCACCCCAAGCTGCAGCTGCCAGGAAGATCAGGCCATCCCCTAGCAACAGAGGCCATTTCCTGGATACCTGAGTGACAGCTGGGCAGTGGTACAACGGCAGAAAAATTAGAATCAAAGGTAAAGTTGTAGCCTAGTGCCAGCCATACAGGAAGGGCATATACCCCGTAGCCCTGGATTCCCCGTACCTGGGGCTAGGTGGCACAGCAGATGTGGCAAGGACTGAGAGCCCCCTGGAGCCCCTGGAATACAAGACTGTGATTCTAAACCAGCTAACTATCCAGATGAGCCCAGCATATCCCTCCTTACTGATCACTTCTGCATCTATGGTTCATCAGCTCCCTTGCCTGTGAGCTCATTCTATACATAAACACTACCCTGTGAGTTATGCCACATGCTGGGGACTTACGTGGGAAGTGAGATGTTGGGCCCACGGCCTCCACTTGCCTGAGTCCATCTCAGCTGGCAGATTTCAGGGCTTCAGGTGAGACTTTGGGTACACTGGCTGTGGAGCTGGACCCCAGGCTTGAATCCCAGCTGGAGGTGTCGTCCTGGATATCTTGAAATGATTGCTAAGCCTGTCTGTTTTTTGTTTGTGTGTGTGTGTGTGTGTGTGTGTGTGTGTGTGTGTGTGTGTGTGTGTGTATATATATATATATATATATATATATATATATATATATATATAGAGAGAGAGAGAGAGAGAGAGAGAGAGAGAGAAAGGTGTATCCATGTAGACCAGGCTGCCCTTGAACCCACAGAGATCTGCCTGCCTCAGCCTCCTGACTGCTGGGACTAAAGGTGTGTGCCGCCATCCTTCACACCTGTCTGTGTCCTCTCCCCTTCTCCTTCCCTTTCTGCAAGAAAATTCCTCCTCCCGCCTTCCCTGCAAGGGCGTCTATGTTCCCTTCGGTGCTGTGTTCCCTTGTGGAGCCCAACCCTGTGCTTGAAGAAGGCGCCCGGGGACAGTCAAAGGGGTAGAGGCCGGCATAGCTGGAAGAGAGGAGGCCTCGGCCACCTGGGGTGCAGAGGGCCGGGTGGGGCTGGATGCAGAGGGTGGACTTTAGAACAGCACAGATAGTGAAATGACCCCAGACATGCTGGCTGGGTGTGGCAGTAGGCAGCGAGACGGTGGTGACTCCTTGCCCCAGGAGGGAGCCGGACTTGCCCATTTTTCCTACTGGATAACCTTGGGCTACAGCCTGTCCTCTGATCTGAGCTATGCTGGCCTGATCTGTCAGACCAGAGGGTGTGCACACCTCCTGAGTTGGGAGGCTCCTGTGGCATCCTCTGGTGTGCTGGGCACACTCGCTGTGTTCACATGAGGGGCAGAAGCAGGATTTGGGCAAGCCCTTATTGGGGGTTTGACCAAGGGAAAAGCAAGAACAGGGTAAGCACTGACCAAGACTGTCCGTGTTCATGCAACGCCAGCATGGAGGGAATGGAACCCAGAGCATGCAGCCCCAAACCCCCTCTGCCTGGGCACCTACCCTCTGCACGGCTCTGCCTGCTTGGCCTTATAGCCCTGCCCCTTACAGAGGCTTCTCACTCTCCCAGCGGGAGAGTGGGTCCCCTCCCTGCTCTTTCCCTCTACCTGGGATGGAACCTAGAGTCTGCTCTCCTGGAGAGGGCAGAAGCCATTTCTCTTGAGTGCTACCTGCACTATCTTATTACCAAAGAGATGGGGAGAGGTGGCCCTCACAGGCACACCACGTCTCTTAAGTGTGCAGGGGAGGTCATGGAGGCGTGGGGTCCTGCTCAGGTCCACTTAGAAACGTGGTGTTGGGGGGGCGCTCTACCAGTCACCACACAAGCAGGCCTTCCAAAGGTGCAGGGTGTGTCTGTTCAGCACTGAAGACAGATGGCTACAGGATTCTCCAGAAGTGACTGCCCTTGGAGCAGGCAACAGGCAGGGACCCCTGCAGGCCCTGATGGACTCCACAGATTTTCCCAGATGGACCCTGAGAAGTTGAGTCTATTGTCTGAGCCATTTGAGGTGGCCTTGTCATCATCCACCGCCTCCCTCAGGCCCATTTCAGGCCTCTGAACATCCATGCTCCAGGTTAGACTTTAAGAGTGAGGCAACGGTTCACCTGGCTTGAAGCCCTGAGGGCCAGAGAGCTGGCAGCTGGAATCTGGAGGGAGCAGGTGGTGTCCAGTGGGAAGGGGCTAAGACTCAGTCTCAAAATCTTTGGGATTCTTGTGTCCTTCCCAGCAGCCAGGGCCAGGAAATCCTTTCACAGAGTGCTTGCTGCGTTACTGTAGCTCCCAGCAGCCCTGCCAGGACCAGGTGCTGGGCACAGAAGCCAGATGTAGGGCCTGAAGGAGTGAGCCACCGGGTCCCACTCTCTCCTGTGGGGAAGATGCTGTATCTCCCAGGCCCCTGGGCCTTCAAGCTGGAGCAGCTGTGTCTTTGGCTGCCTTGTGGGGGATGTGGATCAGTGTGTGCTCTGTGTGCACGGGAATGGCTGAGGATCATCTCCCTGCCTTCAGACGCCCAGGCCCACAGTTGAGCAAATACAGGCCCTTGTCATTGTTCTCAGCTGGTGTGTGTGTCCCCAGACATGACAGAACTACAGGTGGCTGAGCCAGTGCGTATGTCAAGGGACAGGAGTGTACGTGGGGGCCAGTGCTGAAGGGGAGAGAGAGAATACTTGATCACATCCTAGCTCTGGGGTGTGGATGTGAGCCTTTGCCCTCCGCTGCCCCAGTGTCCATTTTCTGATCTGTTCATCTGTTGATAATTATTCCTAGATACCTGGCATTTCAGAGGCTAGAAAATGCCCCGCATAGTGCCGTGCATGCCTAGTCATTCTTTTACCAGATTGGGGCGTGGAGACCCAGGCAGCCCCTGGCAGGCCCCAGCAGGAGGGGGTGCCTGGCCCTCTGCTGTTCCCTTGTTAGGTTCCCAGATACGAACAAATGGAAGCGGAACATCTGAGAGTCTTGTCTTTGGGAAAAGCACCAATGCAGGAACAGAGCCTAAGTGTTGGCCGAGAGCCAGCAGGTAGCCGGAGGGTAGGACAAGGCAGTGTCACCCGCCCCCAGGCTCAGGGAACTGCCTTGCTGGCAAAATTCTGTGGGAAAGAGGGCAGTGGGCACTAGCCCCGCCATCTCCCGGCAGCCAGCGGGAGTCTTGAGCCCTCTTCAGGCCAGGGCAACTCGGGAGGTCCTTCTGAAAGTGCTTCCCAGCCCTGGGCTGCAGGCTGGTGGCAGCTCTGGGCACACAGTGTCCCTGGCACGGCAAACAGTCCCCCTGCACCACAAGGGCCCGTTTGTCCTGACTCCTGTGGTTCCTGAGCCCTGGATAACCATGGCCTGCTGGGCACAAGGGCCTAGCTGTGGGCTCCCCTCATCTGTCGCCTCTTCAGGCTGTCTAACTGTCCCTTGGTGCGGACTTCTCTGCTCAGGCCAAGCCGCACCAGAACAACCTCTACTTAGCCAGTGGCCAGAGACCCACTCCCCAAAACTGTTTCTGGCCAGCCAGGAAGGAGGAAGACCCGGCACTGAACCAGGGCTGACTTGGCATCCCAGGGCAGGCTGATTTCTGGGAAGCGCCCTGCTCTTGTTCTAAGGAAAAGTGTGCCTGCTTCCCAGAAAGCCCGGCTGCCGCCTCCTCTCCCTTCCTCTGCTGGCCCACAGGCAGCCTCAGCGCTGTGCCTCACTCTCCTCTGGGGCAGGATAACACCTCCATGAGAGTAGGTGGGCAGACAGCGTGCCCTCCCTCCTCCATGAAGCCTTCCTGATCCCGAGGGGTTCTGAATAGCCAGGAACTTGAAAGCCCAGGAGCCATCAGATCACCTGTTCATGCAGGTACTCATGCGTCAGTGCCGTGCCGGGAGATGCCAGGAGCCCTGCCGGGTGCCGTGCTGGGGAGCAGAGCCTCAGCTCCCATCCCTTCCAGTTCTGGGCGGAGGGAAGGTTGCAGGTGTGCATCCCTTTACCTGCTGGCACTCAGGGGAGGGCTCCACCTTCAAGCACACTCCAGCTGTGGGTATAGATGAGAGACAGGACACTGGTAGCTGCCGTGCCCAGGAAGCGTAGGGCTCCCTGGCTGGTTCAGAATTGCAGTGACTTCCTCTGTCCCCACCCCATTCTGTTGTTGTTGTTGTTGTTGTTGTTTGTTTCCCTATAACATTCTTTCTTTTGAACATGTATTTTACTCATAATGCCCTAGGGTTGCAGGGGCAGAGGTGGATTTGGGGAAGAAATTGTGAATTTGTTTTTGTTTTGAAACAGGGTCTCATATAGCCCAGGCTGGCCTCCAACTCCATATGTAGCCAGAGATGCCCTTGAATTCTTGATGCTCCTGTCCTCCAACTCCCAAGTGCTAGGATGATAGGTGTACACCACCCTATCCAGTTTATGCTTTGCTGGGGATCGAATCCGGGGCCATATGCTTGCCAGGCAGCACTCTACCAACAGAGCCATGTCCCCCAGCTCCTAAGCAGGGTTTATGTCTGTTCCGTTGTTGGCTTATCACCAGCTCTTGAACAGGCACCCAGTAGGTGCCAGGAGACATCATGAGGCTGATGTGGGTAAGCTGCTGTGTGGGCCAGGGCCCCTGTGATCTCAGATGGCCAGACCTCACCCCAGATCCTGCTGCCTTCCTACTTAGGGAGAGAAACTGAAGAGGTTTAGAAACTGTGGCATTTGTCACCAAAGCCATGTTCAGGTCACATTTTGCAATGTAGGGTGTCATAGCTCTGAATTAGCAAAAATGCCTGGTTCTTCCCAGGGAGGACCAACCCTGGGCAGCTTTGGGGCACCATTTTTCTGAACAAGTGGCCCATGTGAGGCCCTGTCCTAAGTGTTTCCATTGAGTATTCCTTTTGAACATACACTGTGTTTGAGGCAGAGATTAGCTCTTTTTGTGGGCCAAGGCCAACAAGGAAAAGAGACCTAACAGCTATCATCAATTGGTTTGGAATTTTGTCCTGACCCCAGCTCGAAGCTGCCACTCGGATCTTTCCAATTGGACAGAGGCTACTTGCAGGACATCCTGGGGCCAGGAGGCAGAGCTAGCTAGCTCTATCTGCCATGGGGAGGAGCTTCGAGCTCTTGGCAGTGCTGAATCTTGCTGGGCCCAAAGCCAGTGGGAGTGGCCAGGGCAGGGCACAGATTCTCAGGCCCTCCCCTTCTTGGCAACCCACATGACTCAGTGGTCTGGTAGAAGGGCCAGCCAGTGGGCAGGCAGCCAGAGCAGGGGAGCCCTGCAGTGAGCCAGTCTCCCTAGGCTTTTCCCAGGTTTCCTATGCTGGTGTGGGCAGGTGTGGCCTGTGCTTGCTGTTACCCGAACCTTCCCAGGCAGAGCAGAAGGCAACACCCCACGGCTCTATGAAACTTCCTGTAAGTCACCTGGAGGCTCCGTGGCCCTTCAAACAACACAGGAGCCCCTGAGGTGCTCACCCTGCCCACAGATGGCTCTTTGAGGACAAAGGCACCCTGGGCGTTTTAAGAAAGGCAGGGACCGTGGGAGGGAGCGGCTGGGAGCACCAGCTACAGAGGGCAGCAGCCTTGGATGACTCTCTCTGCAGCAGTGTGGCTGTGAGGGAGCCTTTCTGCCTGACACATTGTGGTGATTCAGTGGTGTCCGCACTGGGTGGTTTTTGTAAGTAAGGGCACCCTGAAATCACCGAGCTGAACTGCTGTGGGAGTGGAAAAGATTTCTCCTTTGGACCTAACAGTTGTGACTCCAGGCTAGGCACCAATCAGGTTAGGGGTAGTGGTGAGGGCTAATGGAAGTTAGAATCCCAACCCAGGCCTCATCCACATGACAGTCCACCCTCCCAGTGACACGGACCTGCAGCCTTACACCTGTCATGGCCACCAGGCAGAAGTATTTTGTGATCTTTAACTTGATTCAAAGTAGAGGCAAGTGGGCAGTCCTGGGAACTGAATGGGTCTGAGATCCCTGTGGACTTGGTACTGATAAACTGTGTGACCTCGGGCAGGTTGTTTGCCCTCTTAGGGCTTCCCTGTTCCCAGCTTTCCAGTGGAGATCATGGCTGTGGTTCAAGTTGGGCCCAGGCTGGGTAGGAAATGTTTTGTGTTCACTGAGAAGTGCTAAAGGCAGGGCCTGACAGGGCACGGGGCGTCAGCTCTACCCCCATCTCCAAAACCTCTCTGGGTAAACGTTGTGTTTGGGCTGCAGGGTGCGGATGTTGGTAGTGCCACTGTCTCAGGGCCTTTTGGTCAGAGCGGAGGGGTATAGGTACAACCCAAGGCCTACGCTCTCCCTGGTCTCAGCAAAACCAGTGCAACGTGAACCATAGGAACATGTGTTGAGTGACTTGTGGATGGGCCCAGTTCCTGGTGTGTGTGATGGAGGTGGTTGTGGGGGGGGGGGTGGAGGAGCTGTCCCCACCCCACCCCCACAGGACCCTGAGTGTCAGGTCCGTGGGCAGCAGGAAAGAAGAGGAGCAGAGCCAGGGCCCCAGTCAGCCTCCTGGACAGGATGTTGTTCGGAGTAAACAGCTTCTGGAGGAGTCACCACTCCGCTGAGTCACAGCTCCTAGCGACAGCCCCTATCTGTTTATAAACAATGGGCTGTCACCCTTCAGGGCCTGCCCTCAACTGTGAAGGGTAGGAAGACACCCCCCACCCCCCACCCCCGCACGTGGTGGCATCCCCAGAAAATGCTAGCGCTTGGGCCAGGCGACACCACGGGCTTATGTGAGCGGTCGTGTACCTCGTCCAGGGCCACTGGTGTGCAGAACAAAGCAGATGACACAGTGGTCCCTGGAGAGCGGGCTTGAGCCGCCTGCACGTGCAGGCAGGGGTGGTGCGCTGCCCCCGTGGCGGGGGCTGAGGGGACACTGCCTGTCCTCACAGCCCCCAGGGCTCACTCATGTGGCCATCCTCGTTCCAGGCAGTGACAGTGACAGCCAAGTGTCACGTGGTTCCCGAGGGCCTGGAACAAAGGGCCTGCTCTCCCAGGCCAGCCTGTGGAAGGGCGGGGCTGGGAGCACGTGGGTGGGAGGAGGGGCAGGAGGCCTGCTGGCCCCTCCCTCCCTCCCTCCGGTCCCTCCTCCTAGAACCCCGGCTTCAGGAGTGGCAGCTGGTCCTTCTGGTCCTGTTCTTTGACCTGGCTCTGACTCAGACCCTCCAGCCCTCTCAGCTAGCTCAGAGCTGCTGCCCCAGGCAGCCCTGCCCTGTGAGAATAGGAATAGCCCCAGGATCAAGCCCTGCAGCTCAAGCTAGAGGCTCCCGCAGGGTGGGGAGAGGGGGTACCAGGCCGGGGATGCTGGGAGGGACAGAGTATGGGGTTGGGCAATAGGAAGTGCACATCAGAGGCAGGCATTGTGTCTTGCCCAGGCCTTGTAGTCGGGAAGTCCATATAAATGCTTGTCCGTCAAAGGCACCAGCACAATGCCCCTGCTCTCCTGTCCCTTCCCACTTCTTCCACAGGCCTCTGTGAACCCTGAACAGGTTCACGTCATAGGAAACTCCTGTCTTACTGGTGAACCTGTACCAGCCAAGGCCAGTGGCTAGGTGAGCAGTACAGGAGAGAGAGAGGCCAACATGGAGGACAACCAAGCAGAGGGGAGGGGAGGGGAGGGGAGGGGCATGGAGCAAGAGCCATGCTGGGGACTCCAGAAGAAGAGGACCAGAGCCTGGGGGAGTCAGCCCGCTCTCCCCCTCAGCTGCTCTCTCCCAGGGAACAGGTTTTCCTGGAGACACCCATTCTTCAAGTGAAAAGTTCAGCGTTATTGCTGGAGGCCCAGGTACAAGGCCATACTGAGTGCTAGACAGACCCCAGACTCGTCTGGAGCTCCCTCTGCAGAGTGGAGCCCAGCCGTGGTGCTGGGGTTGTCCAGGCGTTGTCCGCTCCCATCTGCTCTCTCGTGTCCGATGCCACAGCATCCCCGGGAGAATTAGTGCATCTTACACCGAGAGCTTAGTGCTCCAAGCCGGTCCCTGCCAAGTTCTTGTGGCATTTACCAGGGCCGCCGGTGTGTGCGGCAAAGCAGATGGCACAGGTGTCCTGGGAGAGCGAGGAGCTGCCGAGAGCCTAACCCACAGTAGGTTTGCGGTACCTGTGATATGGGCCCATTTTACGTGTGAGAAAATGAGGCCCAAAGATGCTAAGTCATGGGCTTAGGGTCCCAGAATCCTGAGCTGGCTGATTTACAGCCTATGGGCACTGCTGTTTCTCAAAGGTCAGGGCTGAGTGTCAGAATTTGCCAGAAGCCAGAGCTGACCCCTGGCTTCCCCGGGGACAGTGACAAGGAGCAGGAAGTGTGCCTGGCACACAGCGTCGAGGCAGCTGGGATTGGTGGTGTGTCACAGTGGTCTAAGAAGCCTGCTCTGAGGGGTGGGCTGCTGAGGACATGGGGAGGAGGTGGCTGAGGCCCCACGCAGAGCATGTCCAGGCAGATGCGGGCTTGGGAGCCTCTTCTGGGTGGGACAGAAACCAACTAGTAGAAGGATTTTAGTGGAGACATGTGAATGGGGAAAGGAGGCATGGGCATGTCAGCTGCAGGGCCCCTGCATCCTTTGGCTTTGGTTCTTACGTGCCTGCTCAGTCTGGCCTGCCCCCTCGCTCTCCCCAAGGTCCCTGAAATCCTTTCTTCATGAAAGAGCCCTCTGGGTGAGTTCAGGGTGAAGATCTTGCATGAGGCTGGGGTGGGGTGAGAGGGGGCAGCAAGAAGTTGGATTCAAGTTTGAAAGTTTCTGTATATGTCTTTCCTTCTTCCATCACAGAGGAGGAAACTGAGGCCCAGAAACAGATGTGTGCCTGCAAGTCCTGCAGGGACAGGAACCAAGGCTTGACAACCCCCTCCCCACGCCTTCTGGCCAGTCAGTGACCCTGCACACCAGGGCCACTGGAAGAGGATGTGAATTGCTCGAAGGGCAGAGCTATGATAGTGTTGGTGGGGCTCATCCTGGATGCTGGGGCTCAGCCATCCCCACTGGGGATAGACATGCCTCTGGGGAAGCTGTAGGTTCACTGGCCACCACCCTCCTTGCTTCCTGTCTCTGAAAGTGCTGGGTGCCCAGCCAGGGTCCCAGGAGGGCGAGGATGCAGCCTGGCCTCCGCCTGGCCTTCATCCTGGTATTGGTAGGCCTTGGGTCAGGTCTGTGGATGCAGATGGAAGCAGCCTGTGGGCTTAGCAGATGGGAGCCAGTGAGACCTTGGGCAAGTCTCTTCCCTGGGCCCCAGTTCCTGTGTGTGTCAGATGGGTGTGTGGAGCTTGTTTAGTGGCTCCCAGTGTTTGTGATAAAACCAGGGAGAGGGTGGTGAGCGCTGTCAAAGCCTAATACACCAACTTCGCTGCTGCCCCTTTCCTGACGGCTGCCCCACCTCGTTCTCCTGGGGTCTCTTTCTGAAATGCTGGCAGTGGCAGTGCCTGGTTTTACTGCCCTACTGGATGACAGGAGTAGCTGGCAACCCTGGTTTAAAATGAAGTACTGTGCCTAGTGTGGTGGCAGCACCTGTGATCCCAGCATTAGGAGTTCAAGGTCATCCTTGGTCTCATGGTAAGTTAGAGGTCAGCCTGGGCTACATGACACCATTCCCCAGCCAAAAAAAAAAAAAAAAAAAAAATCCATATCAGGGACAGAGGAGCTATGAGTTTGGTGGTTAGGAAAGGTAGGTGTGTGTGTGTGTGTGTGTGTGTGTGTGTGTGTGTGTGTGTGTGTGTGTGTGTGTGAAGCCTTGGTTCCTGCTTGGTGTGTGTGTGTGTGTGTGTGTGTGTGTAAAGCCTTGGTTCCTGCCCCTGCTTGGTGTGTGTATTTTGTGTGTGTGTGCTGTGTTGTGGTGTGTGTTGTGGTGTGTGTGTGTGTGTGTGTGTGTGTGTGTGTGTAAAGCCTTGGTTCCTGCCCCTGCTTGGTGCTGCCTCCTGCAGGGCTTACAAGCACACACCTGCACCACACTTGTCTGTGGGCTTCAGTTCTGAGTGAGTAAGCATGGCTTCCATGCTGCCTCCCATAGACCTGGCTGTGCTTACTTGGTGACTCTGCCCCTCCTGACAGGGCTGATTTGATCCCAGTGTGGAGACTTCAGGCCCCCAAGGGAGATCAGTAGGAATGAGGTCTTGGGGGAGGGGGGTTGAGGAGAGATCTGGTCCACCTAAGGGGTGTAGGTTCAGACTAGAGCTACTGGGCCAGCCCAGAACAGAGCCTTGGCCACTCATCCTTGCTTGCCCTGTGGCCTGGTACAAGCGGGAATTCCTGGCCCTGCCCGTCACAGCAGCAGGTATGACAGCCATGCAGGTGACAGCAGGCCTTGGCACTCCTGGTGCTCAGCTCCACTGGGGCAGGCAGGCAGCAGGCACACTATCCAAAAGCCTGCCAAAGAGCCCACTCCCCCACTGGGTTCCCACCCTGCCATGGCCCGGGAAGCAGACCGGGTCCATGCCAGGCCCGCTCTGCCCAGGGGGAGGAAGGGCTCAGTGTTCTTTGCCTGTGTCTCAGTGGTGACTGCCAGGCGGTGGGCTGTTGCCCGCCACACCACTGTCCGCACCCCCAGTCCGACACCTTGGCCGACACCCCTGCTGGCACCCACTACCGAGGTGAGTGTTTGGGAAAGGCTGTCAGGTCACAGCCAAGGCCTGGGCCGGGCTGTGGGAGATGGCACCTCAGGGCTCCTTACGCTCCTTGTCAGAACTGGTTGAAGGAGTTTGGTGAGAAGCACAGGGAGGGAGGCTCTGTCTCCTTACCCAGTGTCAGCACAGAGGTTGGGGTGCTGTGCCCACGGTACCTGTGTGAGCTCTGGCCGGCCACCTGTCCCCGGCCACAGCGGACGGCATGTCTGGGACCTGTCCCGGCAGCTTGTGTGGGATGGTGCTTCTTGGATTACATGGGCTCTGGTGTCTCACCGTCTGTGCTCCCGGGACTCTGAACGCCGGCTGGTCTGTCTGTGCCACTGTTTGCTTAGTGTCTCCGTTTTCTGGGAGAAAAACTGAGACTCGGAGAGGTGACTCAAGACCTAGAGCAGGCAGTGGGGCCCAGAGCTGGTTCCAGTTCCTCAGGACACTTCCCACTTGGCACTTGGCTGAGTGTGTAAGAGGAGGGCAGGCTGGCAGCCTGCTGACCACCCTCCAGGGAAGGGGAGAGAGTGGGTGTCTGATGGCAGGGCCTCTCTGGACTGTGATGGGCACTTCTCTGCTATGGGACAGACGTCACTGCCTCCTGGTTACCAGGCTGGGGGACCGATGAGGCTGTGGGACACATGGGACAGTTGGAGCCTTCATCTGCCGTGTGTGCTCAGTGGCTCCCCTGACTGCTCCAAGCAGCTCACAGAGGGCCCGAGAGCTTATCCCTCGGTCTTCCCTCTGACTGTCCCTCTCTCCGGCTCTCTGTCTGGGGCTCAGCTTTGAGTCTCGACTCCGTTTCTGCGTGTTTATGTCCCCCCCCCCCCCCCCCGAGCTCTCTCCTCTGCCTCCATCTACCTCAGGTGGCACATGCAGCGTTAGTGTTGTTGATGACTCCTCAGGGGTGGTCTGCAGTGGGCATTTTGTGACTGGGGGCAGTCATCAGGGTGGCCTTGGTTCTTGCTCCAAGAATAACACTCCTCATGGTACCAAGCAGACTGCTCTTTGCTACCCTGAGTGCTCCCAAATTGGAATTGAATTGTTGGGACAGAGAGCCACAGTCTAGAGCACCCACTTGCAGGGCCCAGTGAGACCCAGTGAGGCTGATTCAGAACTCATGTGTCCTTATGTGGGCCATTTCCATTGCCCCAGATTTGGAGAACTTTTTTTTTTTTTTTTTAACATTTGTTTAGTTAACATTTGTTTTGTTTAACATTTGTTTAGTGTGTGTGTGTGTGTGTGTGTGTGTGTGTGTGCATGTGTGCACAAACAATTTTTTATTATTTTTAATTATAGTTAGATGTGTGTGTCTGCATGTGGGTATGTCCATTTGACATCACAGGTGTCAGATTCCCTGTAGAGAACTGAACTCAGGTCCTCTGCCAGAGTTTAACAATTGAGTAGTCTCTTCATTCCCCCTTATTAATTGTTATCATGTGTGCGCATGTGTGTATGATGTGTGTGGGCCGCATACCGCAGTGCATGTGTAGAGGTGAGGGGACAGCTTGCTGGAGTTGGGCTCTCCTTCAGACTCGGAGTGGATTCCAGGGATCACACTCAGATGGTCATGTTTGCACTGTCTGGCAGCAAGCCCTGCATCCACTGAACATCAGGCCGGCCTTGTTCCGGTTTTCCTTGAGCGGTTACTCGGCGTGAGGTCAGAGATGTCTAGGAACGATGTCACATCCTTCCATCCAGTGAGACCTCCTGTGGAGGTAGATACTGAAGTTCCCACCTCGATGTGTGGGGAGGCCCCTGGAGGCTACAGGGGGCACAGGATAGAGGCAGGCCTGTCCCCCTGTGCTAGCTGCACCCACTCTGGCCCAGGTGCGTCACTTCCCGCCAAGGTGTGTGCTCACACACCCACGTAGGGCCACCCCAGAACCCAGGCAGGCCAGGAATGATGATGCTCTAGTCTAGTCGGGAAATGACAGAGGACCTGGGCCTGGCCACACCCTCGCTGTGTCCTTCCTCCATGGACTCTAATGTAGAACAAGAGATGGGTGGGCAAGTTTTTACCTGCCAGCCAGGGGTGAAGTTTTCTGTTGTTTTGGGGCAGAGTCTTGCTCTGTAGCCTAGGCTGGTCCCAAAGCCATAGTTTTCTAGCCTCAGCCTCCCCAGTGCCGGGATTACAGGCATGTGTCACTGTGCCTAGACAAGAGACAAAAGGATTTCCACCAGGGCCCAGCCTGGCTGCTGCCCTCACTGGCTGTGGCCCAGTCCAGGTGTGAAGAGGTGTTGGCTCATGTCTGTGGTTGCCCTGACATTGTCTGGTGTCCAGTCTGGCTTTGGCCTGTGTGCTGCTCAGCAGTCACGGACCTGCGCCCCCGGGAGCCAGTGCAGGGGCAGCCTAGGTGCTGAAAGGCACGAGTGACTGCTCCCCAACACTGGGTGAGGAGGGCTCATGTTTGTCCTAGTGAGGGGAAGCCCAGACCCTGGGACCCTAGGCAGTTGTGCAGATGGGAACTTGGAGAGGCTCATTTATCAGGGAATCAGGGATGGTGTGGGGGCAGGGAGAAAAGAGACCACAACAATTTGGCCTGGACACACCTTTCTCATAAACCAGGGATGGTGTCCAGGGGTCTGTGGCAAGCTCAGAGTGCATGCCTCTGATCACAGCTGGTGTGGGTGGGTCACCCAGAGCTACAGGAGAAGCCTGAAATTTGGATTTTTATGTGAAATCACCTGACCTTTTACTGTTGGCTCAAAACTGTAAAAACACTTTGCAGTCCAAACAAAACACACATGTGAGCCACACTTGGCTTGCTTCTAGTCTCCGTCAGTTCAAAGCCTTTCTCTCCGAGGAGCATCCGACAGTGGAAGGTCAGCATTGTTCTCGAGGAGCTTTTTGTGCCCCCAGTGGGGGCAGATGCATTTCCAGGAAGACTGGGAGCAGGGTGAGGAAGGGGGAGAGATACCAGTTCCACATACGCCTCCTTTCAGAGGAGGGGAATGTTCTCTAATACCCCAAGTGTTAAGACTCACCCAGGGTCACTGGGGCTGCCCCAGCCTTTCTCACGGACATGTGGGCATCGGGACTCAGTTTCTCAGGTGCCCACTGCCTGAGTCCAAAGCAGGATCTCCATCCAGTTCTACTGTAAGGATTGTGTAAGTGACTGGGCAGAATGAATGAAGCATGTAGGAAATGGCTCAAACCTAGCCCAGGGTCACTATCACCAGGTCTAAAGCTTGTGGCCTTCCCTCAGTGGCTGCTGGGAGCCCCAGGAGCCTTAGAGAGTGATTCTCCACCCAAGCCCCTTTTGTTCTTTTAACTTACACTATGGAAAATCCCAAATAGACGCAGGGTAGAGAAAATGGCATAAAGCTTTAACAAGATCAGTTCACCCACAAATCCCAGGTACATGGATCCAGCCATACAACTCATATGGTGACCCACCATAGCATAGTGGCAGCTAAGAAATGATGTCCATGTCCAGCCAGGTGGTGGTGGCACACGCCTTTAATCCCAGCACTCAGGAGGCAGAGGCAGGCGGATCTCTTGAGTTCCAGGCCAGCCAGAGCTGTCTCATAGCCCCCCCCCCCCAGAAAAAGAAAAAGAAAAAAAGAAACAATGTCCAATGCCATCAATATCCAGTAGTCTTCAGCTACCTGAGATCAACCCTGCTCTGAAAATATTAAGTGGACAATTCTAGAAATAAAATTAAATCTCTTGGTGCTCTGAGTACCGTAATGAAGTTGAGCCTTTCATCTCCACACCCCAACCCCAGTGAGAAATCACCCCTTTGCCCACTGTAGCCACTTGGCTGTCTGGGTCACTGCACCAGCCACTGTGGTCTCAAACACAGTTCACTGTTATCCTTGTTTAAGGATCCTGCTGGGCATCTTAGAATACATCGCCCTCAAGTAAGAGGGGAGCCTTGGGTACTTAACAGCCGCTTTGTTCGAAAAGCTGGCCTCTCTTCTTTTTGTGTACCCCCAACCCTCAGATTTGTTGGAAAAACAAAAGCCCGTCTACCTGTCCTACAGGCTGTATTTCCATAGGTTGTAGGCTGGTGGTCTGTCCAGTGTGTCCTTCTGACCCCTGTTCCCTCAATGGCGGTTAGGTTTAGGTAGGGGTTGCTCACTTTGTGCCTTGTGTTCTCTAGTCTCACGTCACATGCTGTCCTTATCCCTCTCCTAGGCCTGCCCTTGGTAAAGGAGCTACCCTGTAGCTTGGGGCTGATCATGAGGGAAAGCTTATGAGGCCCTGGGGAGGGCTTTGCTTGCTGGGAAGCATCTAGAAAGTCACAGGCGGTGCTGAGGATGCTAAGGGTATGAGCCCTGCAGGGTCTAGGGCACCAGGCAGAGTGTGCTGTCTGCCAGCCTTCTTCTCTTCACAAAGGACAGGAGGACGCATAGGTGAAAGGGGGTCAGGGCTGTTGGACCATGGGCCCTAGGGGTTTCTGTGCATCTGTATGTCTGTCTGTGTGGCTATGTCTCTGTGTGTCTGCCTGTACATGTGTATGTCTGTATATCTGTATCTACATGTGTGGTATCCATGAACAGGCTTTCCAGGAGGAAAGATGCAGCAGTGCAGAACAAGACAGGAAAGGAACTTGGTAAAACAGGTGAGCGCCAACCAAAAGACGAATGGGACCTCCACTGCTCTGCCAGTGTCCATCCCAAGTAATAGTGAGACAGAAGGCGGCCCATCTGCCACAGGAGGCTGCAGTGGGATTAACCCCCTGAGGCTGGAGGGGTGGTGCCTCAGAAGTAAGAATCGGAGAGAAGCTGCCCTTAGAAAAAGATAAGCCAGGCAGTGGATGGCTCATGCCTTTAATGCTAGCACTCAGGAGGCAGGCTACACAGAGAAACCCTGTCTCAAAAAAACCAGTGGGAGAGAGAGATCAGAACAGAAGAGAGCAGGAACAGGCAACAAAGCTCAACTGGTGCTGGGTCCTTGGGGCAGCATTGGGGTTTGGGAGAAGCCCACAGGAAGTATGGAAGCCACTACCCTCCTGTGATACACCAGGGCAGTTGGCCTTCCCTGGAGGCAAGGCAGGGCCCCTGAGGCTTCTGAGCAGCCTTAGGGGATCTCCACCCCAAGCCAAACCTGCCTATCTTTTTCTTAAACCATATTTATCACTGGAGCTTGCTCATAAAAATACTTTAGGACAATTTGAAAATTCAGAGAAAATTTAAGCCTTGGGGCTGGAGAGACGGCTCAGGAGTTAAGAGCGCTTACTGTTCTTCCTGGGGACCTGGGTTCAGTTACCAGCACCCACATGGCTCACAGTGCCCTCTGTTGTTCCACTCAGGCACCAGGCACTCCTGCAGTGTACACACATGCATGAAAAATGATCATACACATAAAGTAAACAAGCCTTTTAAAAGCATGCAGCCTCAGCCGGGTGTGGTGGTCCACGCTTTTACTTCCAGCACTCAAGAGTTAGAAGCAGGTGGATCTCTGTGAGTTCCAGGACAGCCAGGGCTACACAGAGACTCTGTCTTGGAAAAACAAAACGGTATACAGCCTCACCCAGAGGTAGCAATTTCTTTTATACAGTAGGTCCCATCTAGTTTGTGCATGGCTGTGGTGGTTGGTGCTGAGGCTGAAAGCTGTCTCCTCTCCCAGTGGGGCTTGTGCTGGACGCCAGCCCCCTCCCGGACACTCAGCCCAATACTCAGGGTTACCCTTCCCCGTGCTCTGGTATATGAGCACATAGCCAGTGACCTCATGACATCCTCACGGTCATACTCTTGCAGGAAGTCATTTTCATTACCCATACTTTCCAGTTGAAGAAACTGAGGCTACAGTAGAGCTAGGGGGTGTGGTAACTGAAATTCTTGGGAATTCCAGTTCTGGCACGCCCACACGACACTCTGACTGCACGTGCTTGCCATATTCACCCAGCTGGCCAACAACTTAGAGGCGGTTTGTGATGACACGCCCCTCGGAGACCACGCCCCTTCCTCGGACCCCGCCCCCAGCTGACATCAGCGGGGCCGGGCAGCGGGCAGCGGGTGCAAAGCGGCAGGCAGCGCCGAGCCGCGCTGGGCCGGCCCCGCGCCCGCGCCGCCCCGGGTCTCGCGGCCCACCGGCCGCCCTCGCCGCCGAGAGCCATCCATGGTGCAGCGCATGTGGGCCGAGACGGCCGGGCCCGTAGGGGGCGCCGAGCCGTTGTTTCCCGGCTCCCGGCGCAGCCGCAGCGTGTGGGATGCCGTACGCCTGGAGGTGGGCGTCCCGGACAGCTGTCCCGTGGTGTTGCATAGCTTCACTCAGCTAGACCCGGATCTGCCGCGCCTAGAGGTGGGTGAGCGGGGGTGGGGGGTAGGGGTGGGGGTGTGGTTCCTTTCGCAGAAATCTTCCTGCTGCACGAGCCCCAGGGCAGCAAGTTGGGCATCACAATTTACAGCACACCCTGAGCTGGATTTCCGTGTCCCCCTCAATTTACCCCAGTGCCTGATCCCACCCATCCCAAGTGTGACAGCCCCAATCTCTGCAATCAGGCAGACTTTTAAGCCTTGCGGGCGCTGTCACTGTTTACATCCGTGGTGCGTGAATGCTCTAACCACAAGGGCCTGGCCTCCTTTCACACCCCTGTTAATGGGACTTGCAGACACGAGGAGGACACATAATACAATGGGACCAGCACTAGTTGGCACAGTCCTAGACTCTCCAGAGGTGAGTGGGACCTCTGGGGCCTCTGGATGGCCATCACTGAGTCAGACATAGGTCTGATGATCCGGGAACATCAAGGCTACTCAGAGGGGGCAATGGAAGGAAGAGGGGTCGGGATGGAGACTGATCTCCACCTTGTGGAACCAGGTGTCCAGGCAGTGAGAGGACAGGGCTTCACTGTGACCTGTGATTCATTTCTGCCTGATTAGAAAATGTGCCAACACCCTGACTTTGTAAGAGTTTGGATAGATTCAGAGAAGGGAGCCCCTTTGCCTTTAGGCGCGGCAGAGGTGGGAGTGACAGGTGAGGGTAGGGGCCTGTTTCAGTGCGTCCTGGCCAGGGCCTCTGCCTCCCACCTTCGTGTGCACCTGCCACCGTGCCCCGGAGGTAGTGGAATCCTGAGGCAGTCCCTAATCCTGCTCTGCCTAGAGAAGGCCTGAACAAAGCATACTTTCTGTGCCCAACTTGGGAACTTTTGGTCAGGGAACCCCCAGGCCTGGGAGGCCTCCCAAGCTTGGCAGGTGTCCAAGCCAGGCATCTCATTCACCCAGTGGTCTCATCCTCATGGCGGCTGGGGAGGGACTCCAGGGAGCATGGTGGTGGGCGGCCTGCCACCAGCCCTGCGCTCAGCTGGCTTTCATTATGTCTGGCAGAGCCTCAGGCTTTGTGTGCTGGAAGGGTCTGGCCTGATCACTCATGGGGGGAGGGGGCTCAGGCTTCTCTCTGGCTCGACACCCCTGAGAAGCCAGCGCTTGGAGGAAGGTTGTGCCCTGCGCAGGTTGCTGCTGTAGCTGCCCCCCGGCCCCTCCCCTCCAGGCCTCTGTGCTGTCCGTCCTGCAGCCTCGGCACTGTTTAGAAATCAGAAGGGAAGCTTCTGGCTGGGGCAGGAAAACCAGGGTCCTGGCAGGAGAGGAGGCCACGGCCGGAAACTAAACACAATGACCACTTAGCATTTGTCTGGGGGAGGGGGCAGGGAAGTCCCTGTCTGTTTTGCCAATAATTCCCTCCCATCCCCATCCTGGGGCTGATTTCCTGGTGGCAGTCCCAGGTCCAGAAGTGAAGCTGACCCCGCTTGAGGTCCCTGCGTTCTCTGGAAAACACCAGCCTCTGTCTTTCCTCTTCCATCATTGTTTCCACCAGCCCTGGGCTTGCCAGATGTCCTCATACATCTGGGCATCTGCCTGTCATCTCAACTCTAAGTCAAGCCACCACTGACCTAGCTTGACCTGACCCAGTCTGTGCTTTTTGGAGGTCATGAGGTCTATGCTTCTGTGACAGGCAGGTTTCAGCTTTAACCTGGCGAGGGTGATTTGCGGATCTGTAGCATTTACAGGCAGCAGGCACCAGTACCGGGTTCTTCCTGGCTTACACAGGCCTCCAGTTCAGATGCCAACACTATCTGCTAAGAGACTGGAGGACAGAGAGGTGAAGTCCTTGACCTAGATAAATACGCTGTCAGGAAGGGTCACAGACAGGACTTGAGCACAAGCTGGGCTGCCTGAGGTTTGTGGGTGGGGTGCCTGCTGCCTGTAAGAGCTGGAAGCAGGACAAGGCAGAGACAGCTAGTGGACAGTGGAAGCCAGCAGAAGCTGGGGGTGGGGCTTGGCCCTGGCCAGGTGAGATGGGAAGGCTTATTGAGGGTCTAGGGGAAGGTGGAAGTGCCTCACATTTGGAGACCCTGGGGACAGTGGGACCAGGAGCTTAGCATAATAGCTAGCAGCCAGGGGCTTGGTGGAAGGGCCTGGGCTAGATAATTTGCATGTATTTTGTCCTGGGGGGGTGGTCAGGGCTATTAATAGCCCATTTGACAGATGAAACAACTAATTAGATTGCACAGAGTCAATAGGCTGGTGAACTGCAGAGGCAGAGGCCAGGCCGGCTTCTCACTTTGGCAGCTAGCCTGTGAAGCCTGAAGGCCGTGTGGGTTGGGCACAGTGAAGCGAGGACTTCTCCCTCTGGGCTGTCTGGTCTCTTGATCACACAGTGTGCAGCCCTTAACCTACCCCAGGGCGCTTTTGTTCCCTTGACACTGAAGACATAGGTAGGTGTGTGTGTGTGTATGTGTGTGTGTGTGTGTGTGTGTGTGTGTGTGTGTGTACAAGATAATCTTTCAGAGGAACTTCCTGGCTAACTCTGAAAGGGCAGCCTCCAGGAACTTTAGGGCCTGTTATATTCAGGAAGGGACTGGCCGTCACTGCTAGGCCCCCAGGACCCCCTTGCCCCTCTGTTGCTTTACTGAGAGGCACAGTAGAAGAGGATGAGGAGGCCCAGGCCAGTCTGGTACTGGTCCTCTGTCTCCAGTCCGGGACATTGAGAGAGACCTGCTGGCCCATTTCCTGGGAGCCTCAGGGCAGCTCTGGAGCAGGAGAAACCTGATTGCTAGCAGGGCAAGAACAGGGGCTGACTCTCCGTGAGGCGGCCAGACAGTTTTCAGGCCTGTGGGTTGTGGAGGGGGTTCCAGAAGACTGCACTCTGAAGGTCTTAGTTTGGCACCTGCCCTGGGATTGGACTTCTGATGCACTCACAAGTGCTATGTTATCAGGCATACACTCCAAGGAACCCAGCCTCCCCAGCCCAGTGAGAGTGAGAGATTGAGATTGGTTGCTTTCTAATATAGGAACTGAGGCCCCGAGCAAATTCAGTTCTCTGGAGAAAGGACGGCCTGCGGGCCGCTCACAGAGCAGGGCACAGGGACCAGAACTGCCGGGCCATGGGTATTCTGTTGGCACTGTCCCCTCCCTCGGATGCCTTTGCCTGCAGCTGGTGTCCTGCAGTCACCCCTGCAGGTGTTCTTCCCTTTGGAACCCAGAGGTGCAGAGCCTGAGCTTGGTGGGGAAGGCAGCTGTGCTGGAATGCCAGCGTGGCTCCTCTGAGTCCCAGGGTTTTCTTCATCTGTAAAATGGGCACGATGCTGGGTACTCTTTGGGTTCTGGAGTGGACCGAGTGGAGGCCGACAGACTGACAAGTGCAGTCCACAGAGCCTGGCCGGGGCCATAGCTAGCTTTTCTGACCTGGTGACAAAGCCCAAGCCTCCTGACTGTCTGGGCTCCTGGGACATGTGGCCAGGCACTTGCAGCTGGCCTCAGCGTGGCATCACAGGCGTTCCCCCCAGGACATGTCCTTAAGCCTTTGCTCAGAGGTGCAGGTGAGAAACCACTGGCTGCCTGGCTCTCTTCCCACTTGCTGTGTAGCCTGAGGGATTCATCTCTGTCTCCAGCCCCTCCCCTGCATCTGTGTGACCAGGCTGGACCCTGCCCTGGTGGTGTGCCTCTGGTAGAAGCAGCAGCCAGCTCTGGGTGTGCCCCTCCAGGCCAGGGATCAAATCCTTTCCTGACTCTACCTGAGTCGGCCTCTGCCTGTCCCTCCCTCCCTGGCTGTTCCCTCACCCGCCAGGCAGCGTACTGGAGAGTCACACGCACTAAGTGTACAAAGGACCTGGTACAAGAAGTGCCCGAGTAACCGGGGTGGCATGGTCATGGTCAGTGGTGTGGGTCTGAACGTTTACGCCCTGTGAGGACCAGGCCATGCCCCCTCCCAGGCCTGGCCAACAGTGGCCATTTTGTGATAAGAGCCAGTTGCAAATGGACAGCAGGACCAGGTGGACAGAGCTATGGGTTTACTGGGCTGAAGGAGTGGGTCTCCCCTCCCCCGGTTGAGCTCAGTTTTCCTTCCTGAAATGCTAACTTAGCCAATAGCTAGACTCAGGCTGACAGGGAGGGTTCCTGGGGACCTGAATCTGACTCTGTGAGAGCTCTGCACAGGCTGAGCCCAAGACTTGACTTTCTGAGGTCTTGGTGCTCCCTCGCTGCCACGGCAATCAGGCACCTTGGGTAGTCCCCAGCTGAGGCCGCCTCTGTAGGCTGTGGGCTTGGGGATTACCTAGGGATGCTATGAGGGCTTAGCATCCAGGCTGTCCACCCAGTGCTGGACCTGGGATGGGAGGCTTATGGTCTCAGAGCTGAACCAGGGCCTGGGCTTGAGTCGTGGGCACTGTTTGGCTCCTCCCCTGGGCCCTGGTTTCCACCTCTAAAGTGGGAAGTGTGCTCTCCCACCATGGAGAGGACACCCTGAGATTGGCAGCCAGTATGCGACTGCTCCCTCCCTCTTCTGGAAGCTCCATTCAAGGTCCAGGACTCTGAGGGAGCTGCCATCTGGGTCCAGTAGTCCCAGGTGGGCGGGCCTCTGACAGGTGTGGCTCTCATGGGTCACCAGCTCATATGGTGTACTAGGTATTGTCGGCTGCTCTTACTCATCTGCAGCCCTACCCTGTCTCCTGTCACCTGTCAGCTGTTGCTGCTCTCCCGGCCCATGGCTAGCTCACTGAGCCAAGCTGGGGCTTGAGACCCTTCCTAAGATACAGTACATGTGTCTGGTCCTGTGGGCTCAGTGTGTCCAGAGCTGTAGGGGGCCTGCTAGAGCCCTAGGGTGGCCTAGTGCCTCGGTGGCCCCGGGCAGTAGTACAGGTGGGTTTGGAAATCACCCTGAAGGTTTAGAGTCACCCTGCACCACCAAGTAGACTGAGCCTCTGCACATACAGAGAGAAGCTGTGATCCTGTGCTCTGATCTATCATGTCTGCCAAGGCCTGCTGAAGCAGAGGCAGCCAGTGTTTGACTGGACACTCACCACCACCACCACCACCACCACCACCCCAGTGCTCTTCAGGGAGAGATGACAGGCCTGGAGTCCCCATGGGCCCCTTGCTACTTACTGATGTGGGCTTGGCCTGCAGCTCTCTCTTTTAGCTGGGAGCACACATCTTGCTGGGCCTGCTACCCTGAGAACATTAATCAGGGATACCACCCAGGCCATGTTTTCTGTCCCCATTCTGGGAGCTCTGGGCTATGTTCAAGAGACAGAGATGGGGGGAAGGAGTTGCTCACAGGACCCCCAGGGACATTGCCACCCCCAAGTGACTAACCCAAGTGTGTGAGCCACAGCTGCCAACTTCATCCCAGAGCCGGAGGGGCGGGGGCTTGCACATACATGCTGGAGGGAGGGATGATCCTCCCTAAGGACACAGCCAACCATGTGGCATTCTTCCCTTGGAGCTCAGAGGCTCCTGGATGCTTGCCCCAGGCAGGCAGGCAGGCAGACACTTCTGCTGTTTCAGCTGTTCACTAGGCCAGCTTACCCCCTCTTCTCCCTGGTCTGCTCGGGTTTTCCTGGGAGCATGGTACTGCCCACATGGGCTGTGTGCTACAAAGGTAGCCCAAGATGGCCTTAGGTGACATGGTCCCTGCCCTTCCAGCCTTGGAGGGACGTGAGGGCAGATCTTTAGGCTGGGGAGAGGGGCTCTTCTCTGCTGCTTTCTAACTAGGCCTAGGGCATCTCCGTCCTCTCTGGATATGTGGTGCAAAGGTGCCCACACTCGGCATCGTAGGGTGGTCTGGTTCGTTCCTGCTGTGGTTGCTTGAAGGAAATGGAGTGCTGTGCAACCGGGTGTCGACTCCCCAGAGTAAGGCATGTGTGGCTCTCAGTGCCTGTTGGCACCCCCCACACACACACACACAAGCTGGCAGAATGCCCCCTTCAGGTGGGGGAAGGGTGCAGGGATCACATGACATTCCCACAGGGCCCAGGCCAGCTGCTGGGCTGTCAGCCGAAGCCCAGGGCTGAGAAAGGGCTTGCTTTTGAGCCCTGCTCAGGAATGGCCGCTGCCCTGCTTGCATCCAGCTCCTCCTGTGGGTTTGCCTGGCCAGGCAGGACGCATTTCTGGCCATTGAGCACCAATGAAAACCTGTTGCAAACCGGCACTGTGCTGGGCACCTCGGGCTGAAATCCAGTGTTGTGTGGCGGGAGAGGGAGGTTTGTGTGTGAGACCCTGACTCCCTGATGCTGACCACGTGGGTGTTTGCAGCACTGACGCCAGATGTGGTCAGACTCCTTGGGAAAGGAAGGCTCTTCCAGCCTTGACTTCCAAGAGAGCCTCTGAGGAGGCCGAGGGTGGTCCAGGGCCATGGTCTCCTTTATCTCTTCTGAAAGACTTTCTAGATCAGGCCAGGGATGAGCTGATGAGAGTGTCACTGGTCTCTCTCTGAAGGGAAGTCCCCCAGGCTGTGGGCCAGGATTGCTTAGGGTGCGTGAGCCTTCTTGTTATTGACTGACTTTCAGGAAACAGGCCTGGCCTTGTCTCCAGAGAAGGCAGACAGTGGTGAGCCCAGTGTGGTGCCTGCAGCTTCACCCTTGGTTCAAAGCCCAGAGTGGGAGGAAGTGGACTTCCAGAAGTTGTTTCCAGAGCCCTCTAGGGTAGATAGCAGACGCGAGAGCTTGGGTACAGCCCACATCACACTGGCCTCCAGAGGAGGGTCTGCAGTGGGGCTCCGGGTAGGTGAGCACTTTGACCGGAGTCCCCTGGGCCCCACAGTGATCCTCAGGGTTCCTGCAGGGTGTATGGGGGCAATAGCCCTGGGCTAGGCTCGCACCTGCTGGCCCCTCTCTGAGCTGTGAGAGGGGTTTCTTTACCCTCCATCCCAGGTTAGCCCGTCCCCAGATGGCGGGAGCCAGAGAGATCCTGGGGTGCCAGGGGAGGCGTATTGACTTTCTGCTTTGGGCTCTGAGAAGCAGCCACATGACCCCCTCCTTTGTCAATTAGGCCTCATGATTTGGGCTTTTGTGGAACCTCAGCATTATTGCTGTTCCCCACTCACATGAGGAAGAACAGCCAGCCGGGAAATCCCGTGTTGCCCAAGAGGCCTCAGAAGCATGAATGAGCAGAAGGGGAAGGAAGTAGCCTCAGATGCGGCCTGCGTCTGCACCTGCCCTAGACCCGTGATGCTGCCTGCTTGATGCTGCTGGGTCAGCCAGAAGCCGCCGACTGGACGGGCAGAGAGTTGAGGGTGTGGGTGACCCTGGGCCTTGGGCTCTGGGGACTAGGTTTTCCTGAGGGCCAGTGCCACCTGTGACCGTGTTGGCACTTCGAGATGGGGGCTCTGCCATATACGCAAGACAGTTTGACTTGGGTCAGTTACTCCTGCCTCAATCTCCACTTACCCTTCTGCGAAATGGCTGAATAACAGTACCTGTCTTGGAGGGAGAATGGCATGGGGTGGTACAGTACTAGGCAGGAGCAGGTTCCTGAGGTGCTGGCCTTGGGTCATAAGGAGTCCTGGGTTCTCCATTTACCTCACCTTGGAGGTCTAGGAGCCACTTGTCTCTGCCATCCCCCTGCATCAGACCCCTGATATCCTGGCCCGGCTGCGGGCCCTGTCTTTGCAGAGCTCTACGCAGGAGATTGGGGAGGAGCTGATCAACGGGGTCATCTACTCCATCTCCCTGCGCAAGGTGCAGCTACACCAGGGAGCCACCAAGGGCCAGCGCTGGCTGGGGGTGAGTATAGAGAGGAGACCTGGGGGGTGACCCTGCCAGACTCCTTCCCTCCCTTTTCCCTCCCCCACCCCAAAGTCCAGCCCATGCACAAAGGCCCTGCCGACTTGCCTACCTACAAGTGAGAGGAGACACCATTGACTTTGTTTCTCATTTCCCATAAGGCCATGCATACTCGAATATTTTGCTGGGTTTAAAGACTGTCTCCAGATATCAGTTCTCCTAGTCTTACAAATCCTCTCACATAGGAGGGCTGCCCTTTATCCCCAGAGAACGGAAGTTCAGGCCTGTACACGGTCTTAGTTAGGGTTACTATTGCTGTGAAGAAACACCATGACCAAAAGCAAGCTGGGGAGGACAGGGTTTGTTTGCCTCACACTTCTACATCCATAGTCTGTTACTCAAGGAAGTCAGGACAGCAACCCAAACAGGGCAGGAACCTCACATCAGGAGCTGAAGCAGAGGCCACAGAGGGGTGCTGGTTACTGGCTTGCTCACTGTGCTTTCTTATAGAACCCAGGACCACCAGCCCAGGGATGGCACCGCCCACAGTGGGCTGGGCCCTCCCACATTAATCACTAATTAAGAAAATGCTCTACAGGCTTATCTCCAGCAGTCTTAGGGAAACATTGTCTCAATTGGGGTTCCCTCCTCTAAGATGATCCTAGCCTGTGTCAAGCTGACAAAATTAGCAAGCTTGTATATACTTCTCTGTAACTGCTGTCTCTGAGCACATCTCCGGGGCCCCTGGAGCTAAGAAGCTGGGCCTGACCCAGCCACTTAATATTTCAGAAGAGAAACCTTTTGCAACAGCTGCTGAGCTTTGTTGCTGTTGGATCCCAACATGATTCTTCTCTGTGGTCATTGAGCTTGTTCAGGGAATGTTCTAGGTCCTGATTGGCCAACTCCCTGACTCTGGAGTAAGCCTGTCTTTCCACCTCTAGGATTGGCTATTCGGTTTGGAACACCCCCCCCCCCCAGTATGTTACATACTCTTGTCACTCACCTCAGAAACCACCCTGAAGGGTTCCACACCTCAAATTTGGCTTTAAAATCTGAGGCCCTTGCTGGGTGGTGGTGGTGGTGGCTCATGCCTTTAATCCCAGCACTCTGGAGGCAGAAGCAGGTGTGAGTTTGAGGCCAGCCTGGTCTACATAGTGAGTTCCAGGAGAGCCAAAGATATACAAAGAAACCCTGTCTGAAAAAAAAGTAAGAAAGGAAGAAAGAAAGAGAAGAAGAAAATGAGAGACCCTTTACCAGAGACCCTCTTTTCCCAGCGTTGCCCACATTGTGCTGAGTGTGTGTAGGAGATGATCTGAGCTTCACCTTCCTGAGACCACAGCCCTGCCACTGACTGCCTTTCCCTCGTTCACGCAGTGTGAGAATGAGTCGGCCCTGAACCTCTATGAGACCTGCAAAGTGCGCACAGTGAAGGCCGGCACTCTGGAGAAGCTGGTGGAGCACCTGGTGCCTGCCTTCCAGGGCAGTGACCTTTCCTACGTCACCATCTTCCTGTGCACCTACAGAGCCTTCACCACCACCCAGCAGGTGCTAGACCTGCTCTTCAAGAGGTGAGCACCAGCTCCGGACCCAGGGACGCCCTTCCTTCCCCTTGGCTGGGTCTTGGGCATGCCTTGTGTCTCTGTGAGCCCCAGTTTGATGATAAGCCTCCTCAGAGGCTGTGGTCAGGAACAGATTACCCGGTCCCTGGCAGTGCCACCCATCTGGGCTGTCAAGACCTATGGGGTCTTATATGACTGTCCCTTCTTCCATGGAGAAGCCATTTCACCGGATCTCGGGTTCCACAGTTCCCCACTTAGAAAGGAGGGGGACCTTGACCTAGATACATGCAGGCCCTGTGGTAGTTGACTGAGAGGCCCAGGTCTGCTGAGGTGTCTGAGTGTATAAACATCTGCTGTGTACAGCTGTGTTGCCAGGCACTTCTCTGTGACAAGAGCAGAGAGTCCCTGCCTCCCTGGGCTCCATTCCCATCAGGGAGTCGGCCAGTAACACTAGACATCATAAGCAGGTACGGTAGATGTGACGCCCTCACGGCCTCCTCTAGATATGGCTGCATCCTCCCGTACTCCAGTGAGGACGGTGGACCGCAGGACCAACTCAAAAAGTAAGTGGGCTTTGGGTCAAGAGGGGAGGTTTGGGGAACCAGGGCTGAGCAAACCATAGGTCCCACACTTCTGGTTCCTGCTGGAGGGCTGAGGTCTGAGGGTCCTCCTGTAGCCAGAGGAAGACAGTTCAGGGTGATACTAAGCATTCAAGGAGCAGAGAGGAGGTATAGGTGTGTGTGTGTGTGTGTGTGTGTGTGTGTGTGTGTGTGTGATGCACATATGGGGTGTCATTCAGATCCAGCCACTATGAGACCCCTTCCCTAGCCCAGCTTATCTCGATAGACACTTAGCCTCACTCCTTGGTAATGTCATTTAGCTGGCGCCCAAGGGGTTCAAAGAACAAACCATGTGCCTGAGGAAAACACACCCCACACCTGGCTCCCAAAGAATAGATACTGAGGTAGTCCCAGCCACTGACTGAGGGTCCTTGAATGCCAGGCAGGAGGATACGCCCTTCCTGCATTTGCATTCCAGTGGTGTTGGGCAGGAGGGGGTGTTCCCTCCAGAGCCCGGGGAGCTGCCATTCCATCGATGAGCCTCTGCCTGGTTACCCGGCCTGCTGGTCAGGACAGCTAAAGGAGACTTAGGGGAGGAAGCACACCCCAGAGGTGCTGTGGGAGGGCGGGAGGAGAGGCCAGGCCTCTGACTCTGTGGCCTGTCCGCAGTGCCATCTCCTCCATCCTGGGCACCTGGCTGGACCAGTACTCGGAGGATTTCTGCCAGCCTCCGGACTTCCCCTGCCTCAGGCAGCTGGTGGCTTACGTGCAGCTCAACATGCCCGGCTCAGACCTCGAGCGCCGTGCCCACCTTCTTCTGGCCCAGCTGGAGGACCTGGAGCCCAGTGAGGCTGAGCCTGAGGGTGAGGAGCCAGGGGAAGCTACACGGAGCCCGGTAGGAGGGGTCAGTCCTAGTTCCCACCACACAGAGGCTCCAGGGCTGGCACTGGGCCAGCAGCAAGAATGAACCTGGGACCCAGCAGGCAGTACGCCGTGGTCCGGGTCAGCATCTTGTGCTGGGGCGGGGGCTTGCTTCTCTGGCAGGCAGTGGTTCTCTGTCTCTGGAAAGGCTCGGGCAAGGCAGCCATGTTGGACGTCTTTCCTCCTGCAGCCCTGTCTCCAGCTCCAGTGCTCTCTCTGAAACCAGCTTCGCAGCTAGAGCCAGCTCCAGCCCTGCTTCTGACATCCAGCCCCGTGGCGGCATCGGCCCGGGAGCCAGAGCCAGCACCAGCCTCGGAGCCGGATCCGGTCCCAGAACCACCAGCACGGGCATCCAGCCCAGTGGCGGCACCAGCTTCTGAGCCGGAGCCAGCTCCAGCGCCACCTCCAGAGCCTGAGCCGTCCCTAGCACCGGCTCCGGAGCTGGAGCCGCCTCTCTTGCAGACTCTAGAGCTTGAGCCCGCTCCTGTGCCAGCTCCTGCACTAGAGCCGTCCTGGCCTCTGCCTGGAGCCACAGAGAATGGACTGGATGTGAAGCCTCACCTCCTGCTCTTCCCTCCAGACCTGGTGGCCGAGCAGTTTACACTGATGGACGCCGTGAGTAGCTCGAGGGTGGGCCGAGACTGACTTTCTTTTGTATTCCACTGTCTAGACCTGTTTTCTGGTCAGAGCCTGTGTCCCCCAGGGTGAGTCCCAGCTCCACTGTTAGCAAACATGTGACATGGGCACACCGCTTAACCCCAAGGCATTGAGTCCCCCTGGATGGTGGTCACGGAGTGCACACGTGTGCTTGCCCATGTGTGCTTGCACACACTCGCGCACACATACACACACATACACACACACACACACACACACACTACAGAATTGAGGATTTGGAGCAGATAGGAAGTGTAGTGGGCCTTACCTCTTAGGGATGGAGATGTGCTCACCAAGGTACCCTTAGGCCCCTGGGTCACCCCCCTCCATTCTGCCCTAGAGGCCTATCTAGCCTCGGCACTTATGAAGTGCTTACTGTGTACTGGAGACTGCCAGACACGGGACAGGATTGTGTAGCCAGTGTGCTCGCTGGGAAGGGGGCAGCAGATGCTTTCTGAGATGAGCAGGCAGGAGCCACTGATATGTGGATCTTCCCCGTCACCATCGTTTGTCCTGGCTTACCCACGTACTGTGCTCCCAGAGGTCAGGTGGCTTACCCACGCACTGTGCTCCCAGAGGTTAGGTGGCTTACCCACGCACTGTGCTCCCAGAGGTCGGGTGGCGAGGTAAGAGTCCCACAGGGCTCAGCCGCATCCTCACTCTCTGAGCTCCAGCTTGGACCTGTGGGCCGTGCAGGACCCAGTGACACTTCTCTTCCTCCCTAGGAACTATTCAAGAAAGTGGTGCCCTACCACTGCCTGGGCTCCATCTGGTCCCAGCGGGACAAGAAGGGCAAGGAGCACCTCGCGCCTACCATCCGTGCCACCGTCGCCCAGTTCAACAACGTGGCCAACTGTGTCATTACTACCTGCCTTGGGGACCAGAGCATGAAGGCCCCGGACAGGGCCCGGGTGGTGGAACACTGGATCGAGGTGGCCAGGGTAGGCTGCAGGAGGGGCCTGGGGACCTCTTCTTTTTCCTCACAAACCTCAGGGCCACACAGCCCGCTGCCAGGTGCACACTCCTTCCTGGCACTGTACATCTGAGCTGCTGTGTGAGCGTGTGTCCCTGGCATGCCCTCTGGGAGCTGCCTGGCATTCTTAAGGAGGGGCTCAGCCTGGGGCTCCACTCACAGACTCCTTGTCCCCAGGAGTGCAGAGTGCTCAAGAATTTCTCCTCCCTCTACGCCATCCTCTCTGCTCTACAGAGCAATGCCATCCACCGCCTAAAGAAGACCTGGGAAGAGGTCTCCAGGTAGGCCTCCCTGTGCCCTGCCCTACTCTACCCCAGGATGGTCTACTTCCAGTGAGCCCCAGCAGCACAGTCCAAGGGGCGGGTCCACTGGTGGGCACAGTGCCGTGTGCACACCTGATTAGAGCCAGGTGAGAGTTGAATGCTTGTGCACAGCACAGAACTGGCCGGCTACTCCCATCCATAGTCCCCAGCGGAACCATGTTTAGAACGGCCGCTTAGGATCTTTGTTCTAGAAGAAAGTGGGTTCTCCATCGTGCCCACCCCAGTGCTCTCTTCCCAACCATGGCCTTCTCTCTGCGCCATCTCCAGGGACAGTTTTCGAGTGTTCCAGAAACTGTCGGAGATTTTCTCTGATGAGAACAACTACTCACTGAGCAGAGAGCTACTCATCAAGGTGAGGACGCCACAGTGATGGGGGGCAGGGGGGACAAGGGTCCGGCCAACTTCCAGTCCTGACAAGGCTGGACAAAGCGGGGAGGGATGTCTTTGGCCCTCGGGCAGGTGGCAAGCATTTGGAGGAACAGGAGGCCCCTGGTAATCTGATGTAGCGGGGACAGCCAGCCAGGCTGCTGCAGGAGGATGAGCCAGCCGGATTAGCAGGTCCAGCCTCCTGCTGGGATTTAGCCACTGGCAGACTGACTGATGGGCAGGCGATGGACGGGGTGCTACTGCCTCCTTTCCTGAGCCAGCCCACTCTGTCTCTGTGATGCCAGACCTGTCCTGAGCCAGCCCACTCTGTCTCTGTGATGCCAGGTCTGTCCCAGGGATGGGATCCACCCTCCATTTCAAACATCTAGTCCCAGGGTGCAGATATGCCTACATGGGTGACTTTCTCCTCTGCCCTGAAGCAGAAGCTCCTGACCAGCATGAGGAATGGTGGCAGGCTGCCTTGTCCCTTGAAGCCACAGGATGCCCAGGCAGCTTAGACATACCAGGGACTGATAGACACACCTTTCTGTCTCATCCCAGAAGCTTCTATACCCCCTCAAAAAAAAAAAAAAGAAAAAGCAGCATTATTAATGGGCCCTGCCCTGTCATATTGGTCAGGCTGAGGCAGCCCTTAAGCTCTGTGTCTTCTGCTGAGGGCCCCGTGGAAGCTTTGGTCTTGGAACAAGGAGCTTGAGATATCTTGTCCCTCTCCCATTATGACTGAGCTCAGTTAGAGATCCTGCAACACTCCACGGGGCCAGAGGACAGGACCCCAGTCAGTGGGCTGCGCTCTCTGAGTCCCTGTGGGCTTCTGCACAAGTTGCTGCCAGCCTCTAGGCCTGTTATCTTGTCTGGCAGATGGAGGGTACTGAGGTTACAGGAGGCGTGTGCAAGAGGTCGCCGGTATTTAGCTGCAGGAAGCGAGTCAGGATGGCACTGGGGGCTGAGCATTGGGCCCTCCTGTCCCCAGGAGGCAGGTACAGGGTCCTCTGAACTTCGAAGGTGAGGACTTGGGTGCAGGAAGGCCAAGTCCGAGCCCTCCCTTCTCCTCCAGTGAGTGTTAGGACAGGAGACTGATGTAGAAGCGTCAAACGTGGCAGCAGGCGTGCTGGCCAGCCCGTGCAGGGACCTCCAGGCCCAGGGTCAGAGCACAGGTTGGGATTAGGAGGGAGAAAAATCTCATGCACTCTGCCTTCACCCCTGGCAGGAGGGGACCTCCAAGTTCGCCACACTGGAAATGAACCCTAGGAGAGCCCAGAGGCGGCAGAAGGAGACGGTGAGTGACCTGGAGGTTGGGAGATTCAGGGTTCCCTTGGCCCTTATCTGCCATGCAAGATGACCAGCTACATCTTGGGGGTCAGGAACAAGCTGTACCATCAGAGTCAGGGCCCAGCAGCTCTTTGGGGGAGGATATGAGCAGGGGCCACGTGTTGACGAGCTGCCCATTGCCAGCCTGGGATGGGAGCGAGGGTGGGGGTTGGGGGGGCCTGGGAGAGAGGGGACACAGGTTCAGGGCCTGGTGGGGCTGCTGCGGTCAGGTGAGTAGGGGAGAGGAGCACCAAGCCTTGCCTATTTCCCACCCGATGCTCCAGGGTGTCATCCAGGGCACTGTCCCCTACCTGGGCACATTCCTCACTGACCTGGTGATGCTGGACACTGCCATGAAGGACTATCTGTATGTGAGTGAACCTGGGGCTGAGGCTGGGGGTGAGGGTGGTGTCCTGAGGCCTAGGAGAACAGGACCCCTGCTGACCTCCCTGGTGACCCCTCCAGAGCTGACTGACAACAGAGCTAAGGAGTGGGTTGGTCCAGACTAGACATGCATGACCCTCAGACGGTGGCTGTGGGCAAGAGGGTAAAGCCCCACACTCCAAGGTCAGACAGCGCGTGGGCCAAGCAGGGCCTTCTAACTCAGCATGGGCTGAACCGGAATGTCTCCAAACCTGCCCTCCGAGTTCCCTGCCATGGGGCCTAGGGCCAGGTGCGGGTGCCCCCTGCCCCCTGCTGGGCGCCTGTAGTAGTGCAGAACAAAGCTGGCAGGACTTGAATGGTGGCGGGCTGCTTTCTTACGGATGTTGGCTATCTCTTCTAGGGAAGACTCATCAACTTCGAAAAGAGAAGGAAGGTGAGGAGCTGCCATTCTCAAGGAGTGGGGAGGGGACATGGACTGGGCAAGGTGTTTGTTCCATCCTTGTGTTGATTCATGGTGACATTTGGTATGCCCTTCAAGGGCTGTCCCACAGAAAAGGGGTAGGAGATGGCATCCAGGATAGCTTCCCTAGGAGTGACTGTTTGACTGTGAAAACAGAAATGAGCCTGAGGGGTGTAAGTGGGGGAGAAGACAGAGACCCAGCGGCTAGCCCCTGCCCCACCCTGATGGGTCCATCCCCACCCTGTCTTCCCTTGACCCAGGAGTTCGAAGTGATCGCCCAGATCAAGCTGCTGCAGTCCGCCTGCAACAATTACAGCATTGCTCCCGAGGAGCACTTTGGAGCCTGGTTCCGAGCCATGGAACGGCTCAGTGAGGCTGAGAGGTGAGGCTGTAGGCCCTGGGTTACCGCATCACGCTGTTGTCTGGGGATGCCTGTGCACCCAGGCTCCAACTTCTGGGCCAGCCCTGGTTGGGAGCTCCAGTTTAGCTTCTGGTAGCCTGACATCCACCTCTGCCTTAGCTACAACCTCTCGTGTGAGCTGGAGCCCCCGTCCGAGTCAGCCAGCAACACCCTCAGGAGCAAGAAAAGCACGGCCATCGTCAAGCGCTGGAGCGAGTGAGTGCCTGGGCCCGGGCGGGGCACGCGGGGACCCGGGCGGGGCACGCGGGGGCCCGAGAAGCCTCAGGGCTGTGGGCTGGGAGAGCCAGCTAAGCTGGCGCTGGAGTCTCCCCCTGACGCCGCCGACCAGCCTGTCAGTCACGGAGTGAGTGGAATCAGCCGAATCCCTGGGACTCAGTCTCCACCCCTCTGAAATGGGGTGATCCCACAGATAGCCAGGGGAAACAGAGCACTGGTAGACCAAGGCTCTGCACATTCAAGGGCAGTGTCCCTGGGAAGACCCCCTGAAGTAAGCCAACCTTTTCATCCAGCCGCCAGGCTCCCAGCACGGAGCTCAGTACCAGTAGCAGTGCCCACTCCAAGTCCTGTGACCAGCTCCGGTGCGGCCCCTACCTCGGCAGCGGGGACATCACTGACGCCCTCAGTGTGCACTCAGCTGGTTCTTCTAGCTCTGACGTGGAAGAAATCAACATGAGCTTTGTCCCAGAGTCTCCTGATGGCCAGGAAAAGAAGGTGACCACCCCTGCCCCCGCCCCCTCCTTATTGTGGGTCTCACACGAAGTCCAGCACGGGGCGCAGAAGTCCCCAGAGCTGACCTCCAGCCTTCAGGGCCTTCTTGATTCAGGCCGCTGTTGACGTTGCTGTCATCCACAGTTCTGGGAGTCAGCCTCCCAGTCATCCCCAGAGACCTCTGGCATCAGCTCAGCCTCCAGCAGCACCTCCTCTTCATCAGCCTCTACCACACCCGTGTCTACCACACGTACCCACAAGCGCTCCGTCTCAGGGGTCTGCAGCTACAGCTCCTCACTGCCACTCTATAACCAGCAGGTGGGCGACTGCTGCATCATTCGGGTCAGCCTGGATGTGGACAACGGGAACATGTACAAGAGCATCCTGGTGAGCCGGCAGCAGGGCCGCCCCATGGGGTCCACTGGGCCAGGCGGTGGACATGCACAGACGCCTGTGTGCTGCTGTTTTTGACCTCTGAGCACTGACTTTCTAGGTTTGACAGCAGAGAAATGACTGGGGACCTTAGTCAGCACTCAGGGCCTGAGAGGCAGGAGAGGAGCAGTATGCCCTCGCCCCCAGGGAACTGGCCTGTGGGTCATCAGGTCTGAGGCAGTGCGACAGGGGTTGAGGGAGAGGTGGTGGTCAGGGCTGTAAGGCCCTTGACTTTCTCTGGAGGCTGAAACAGAGCGGTGATGACGTGGTGTGTCCGTAGGGATGGGCTGTGGACCAACATGGAGGCAGGCTGCTTAGGAGGCTGCTGTTGCCATCCACGCTCGGGGAGAGGGAGGCTGAAGCAGGCTGGTGGCTCTGGGGAGAGCCAGTAGTGTTAAAATATAGATGTTATTTGAACGTGGAGCTGATGGGATTGCTCACAGATTGTGGGTGGGCACACAGGAAGGACTTTCTCACCTGTCAGGGCTCCGGCTGCA
This sequence comes from Peromyscus maniculatus bairdii, assembly GCF_049852395.1. Classification (NCBI taxonomy): domain Eukaryota; kingdom Metazoa; phylum Chordata; class Mammalia; order Rodentia; family Cricetidae; genus Peromyscus; species Peromyscus maniculatus. The sequence goes on along the minus strand of NC_134855.1, from coordinate 11,819,355 downwards.
GGTGACCCCCGACACCACCCCAGCCTCAGCCCCTCTGCCAGGAGCTGCAGTGGCTCTTACTCACATTCTCCTGGGTGACCCCATGACTGAGTCCTCTGAGCTATCCTGTGCTGCCTACCATCCCAGCCTCGGGGCAGGGCAAGATGTAGGCGGCCAGTGGGCCTTGGCTGGTTCCTCCTTGGGGTTGGGGTGGAAATTATTGGTTCCCAAGGCTTGTGATCTTGCCTTCAAGGGACACATGGCTCCCCAAGGCAGTGTGGGAGTTGGTGGCAGGCTGTGGTAGGCAATTGGGGTTGGGAGCAGTTGAGAAACAGCCACCCTCATACTATGGAGGCAGAAGGTGAGAGGTGCCCTGATGGGTCTCTGGCCACTATGCCCTGTGGAAGCATTTATGACCCTTGTCCTGATAGCCTGTCCCCCATTCCAGGTGACCAGCCAGGATAAGGCCCCGACCGTCATCCGAAAAGCCATGGACAAACACAACCTGGATGAGGACGAGCCAGAGGACTACGAGCTGGTACAGATCATCTCAGAAGATCACAGTAAGTCAGACAGCCGGACTCCAGGCCAAGGGCAGAGGGGCAGGTCAACACCGTCCTGTGCTCCAGGCCCAAGGCCCGAGACCCTAGAAAGCACCGTAGTGGGTAAATGGGACATGGCACCCATAGCAGCCTGTCTTGGGGCAGCCCTGGACGGACACCCAGGGTCTCCTCATTGCCCCAGCATCTGCTGGGCCTCCCCATCCAAGATGCAAGAGTTGAGAGAGGCTCATTGGGGGCTGCTGGAGGGGACATTGTCTGGCTAAAATAAGGAAGCAGGTGCTTCAGGAAGAATTTTGACATGTTAACATCTACACATGAACACAATAAGCATATATGCTGAGTCCATGTTCTAGAAACCAGGAGAAGGATGGAATCAAGAACAAGCCTGGGCCGGAGAGTCGGCTCAGTGTTTTAGAGTGTGTACTGTGTGCTGGAAAGATTGCTCAGTGGTTAGGAGCACTTGCTGCTCTTCCAGAGGACCCGGGTTCAGTTACTAGCACCCGCATGATGACTCACAACCACCTGTAATCCTAGTTCCAAGGGATCCAGTACCCCCTTATAATCTCCTTGGGTCCCAGGCTCACATGTGTTGCACACACATACATGCAGGCAAATACTCATTCATAAAATTAAATCTTAAAAAAAAATAAGTGTGTGCTGCTCTTGCAGAGTACCTGAGTTCAGTTCCCTGCACACTTACCAGCTGGCTGACAACCTCTTGTAACCCTAGTTCTAGGGGATCTGATGCCTTCTTTGGGCCTCCATAGACAACATGCACATAATTAAAAAGATAAATAAAAGAACCAGCCCACCCGGCAGTGGTGGTACAACGTCTTTAATCCCAGCACTTGGTGGCAGAGGCAAGCAGATCCCTGGTCTACAAAGCAATTCCTAGACAGCCAGAGCTGTCACAAGAGAAACTCTGTCTCAAAACAAACAAAAAGAACCAGCCCATTCTCTAGGACCTCGGAGAATTCCAGGCACTGTGTGCCTGTGTCGTTTTCCCCATAAGGAGGCTCTGACCAGCAGGGGAATGCTAGAGAGAGAATCACCACAGGGGTCACCCATGCATGCTGTCTTCACACTGCTGATGTGAGCCGAGCCCCCACATGCCACCATGTGCCCCAGTCAGCGGTGATTCCTGTGACATCTAGATGTGTATTGCAAACCTTCTCTTAACTTCTACCATTTTGGTGATATGGACAGAGTGGGGGACCCCCCACCCCACCCCCGCCTTTCAGAAAGCAGGCCTACAGAGGCTCAGGAACTAGAATCAGGCACAAGGTCAGCAGGAGCAGCAAGTCCAGCATGGGAATGGTGGATGGATAGAGGCCAGAGGAGAGTGGTGGGAACTGGACCCAGAGCAAGGGTCTGCCCTCTGCTGGTCCTTGGAGCCTCCGTGAGTAGCAGGGAGCGTCAAGGAAGGCAGTCTGACTTCCAGGAAGTCTGCTCTGGGTGGAAGTCCCAACCAGCAGAGACAGCCATGTGGGTGGATGGGGGAACTCTTGGCTGCAGTGGGTACTTTCTCCTATTCTCAGCATCCTCTGCCCCCTGGTGGGAGCCACAGGAGAGGTCCTTGTTGTTGGAGCTGGATTGGAGGCTCTTAGGACCTCAGTGTGGCCTGGCCTGGAGGAGGCTCTCAAGTGGTGGGGGTACCCCAACCCCATGAACACCACTGATTGTCACCCTGCCCCTCTCCCTCCAGAGCTGAAGATTCCAGAAAACGCCAACGTGTTCTATGCCATGAACTCTACCGCCAACTATGACTTTATCCTAAAGAAGCGGACCTTCACCAAGGGGGTTAAGGTCAAGCATGGAGCCAGCTCCACTCTCCCTCGTATGAAGCAGAAAGGACTCAAGATTGCCAAAGGCATCTTCTAAGGACGTCTCCCGGGCTCTGGCTGGCTGGGGACTAAGCACTTAGAGACTAGAGTGGCCCAGGCCACACAGGTACCTCGGCCCACCTGCCAGCCCAGGCTACCCCCAGACTCCAATTTCACCCTAAACTCTCCTGCTGCCGGGATTGACACCTGCCGCTGACAGGCTGACCTGGCCTCCGGGGACCACTCGCCGCCTTAGGTGCCTTCTGCTCTCTGGAACCAGAGGACTAGCTGACTTTGCCAAGGAGTACTGCCAACTGGGCATGGTACCTTGCCTGCCCTGGACACTACCCTCCACACTTTCCTGACACCTCCCCAGATGCAGACCACTGCCACCCGTGCCCCCAGATGCTCCAGGGCACCCACACATCCAGCAGGGCTGACCACTGCATTCTCTCCTTGTGCCCACAGGCACTGGCCTGGGACCTTCAAGAAGTCCCGGCCTTTCCTCCCACACTCTAGCCTTTCTCAGGCTGCACCAAAGATTCCACCTTCAGGGCCTACAAAGTGAGGGAGTCTCGCCCACCACGAGCCCCAGCCCTCCCTTGGATCAGAGAGAGAAGCCCTCTCACGGACCACCTGGTTGGTATCGAATCCCATACCACTGAAAGTGCCATTCAGCACCACCACATCCTGGGTTGTACAAGACTACGTGAAATGGGAGGCTGGGGGTAAGGAGATTTGCGGGGAGGGGAAGACGACTGAATATTTGTATAAAAAGTAAAAAAGTTTACTGATTGGGGTGGGGCAATATTTATTTGTTGTAAATAGAAAATGCTAGACTTGAATATTATATTAAAATCCAGTTTCTACTACGGCCTGCTCACCGTGGATTTTGTTCTCTGGATTTCCTTGCTGCTAGTAGAAGGGCCCTCTGACTCTTTGATGGAGGATTCTCAGTTGGTTTCACACAGGCACAGAAGAGCCAGCTGCCCTTCCCAGGCATGCTAAAGGAAGCACTCCTCCACCTCTCGTGCGGCACACTGGCTAAACAGGTGCTGTGCCCGGTGCCGACGGCCTCAGCGCCTGGGGGTGTTCTCAGGAAGCATGGCACAGCCTCTGGATTGCTGGTGTCTGAAAACGGAAACTCCAGGGTGAATCTCTATAGAGATGGGAGAGTGGGGGTCTGTGCTCACCAGAGAAGAGCACACGCGCCTGGAGAGGTGTCGGGGAAGTGTGTGGAGGGCAGTGCCCAGAGGCAGGCTTCTGTTCTTGGAGAGGACCTGGTCTAGTTGCCAGCATCCATATCAGGCAGCTCACAACCACCTATAATTCCAGCCCCAGAAGATCTGACACTCTTTTCTGGTCTCCTCGGACATCAGAACATGTATTACACACATGCAGCAAACAATCATACACAAACAAACCAACAAAATATTTTAAAAAAATACAAAAGGAGAAATGGCAGATTGTGAGCCAGCAAGATGGCTCAGGAGGTAAAAGCCCTTGTCACTAAGCCTGACAACCAAGCCTGCTCCCCGGGAGCCACATGGTGGGAAAGGACCGAGTCCTGTAAACTGTTCTCTGGTCTTCACAAACACCATGAGCACGCAAACACAAAATGAATGCATAAATACATACAGTTTTAATAAATAGGCCTGGAGAGAGTTCCGTTGTTAGAGCACTTGTTTGTTGGTCTTGTAGGGGGTGCAGATTTGGTTCTCACCACCACCTGTAACTTCTAGGAAACCTGATACCCTCTTCTGGCCCCCAGGCATGCATGTGGCACACAAACACATGTAGGGAAAACTTCAAATACATAAAGATAAATCAGTCTTTAAAAACAACCAGGATCTGGGTTCTGGAGGCATAGCTGTCTACCATGGGGAAAGGTTCTGGGACTACAGAAGACAGTCCAGGATGATTACTGACATCACTTTTGGGCCTCCACATGCACGCTCTGTTACAGGAATTCCCTCACTGGTCTGCTAGCCAACTGAGAGGAGCATTTTGGTCTAAGAGGTGGGGTTTTCATTGGGAATGGATGTGACCGAAAGGCAGAGGGATGAGTGGGCTTTTGGAATGAGGAACAGAGCAGGGCAGCAACAGCTGGTGACTCGTTCAGATTCCCCGTCCTGTATTGTGATATTTGTGCACAAATTTTACTGATAATAAACAGTAGTCTTTTGACTTCCATTTTTATCTATTTCCCCCTTACTAAACATTCTGTATGTCCAGTCCATAAGTAATCAGCAAATTTATAGAGATTATTCCAATGGCTGTCCTCTCCTGAAGAGTCCAAAGTTTTATACCTAATATGTCTTTTGCCAAAATTTGGGAAAACTTAACTGTAACTGTCTAGTCTTCAACCCCCATCAAAGACCTGAAAAGGAAAATAATATTGCCCGAGTAAGCAGGAAGTGCAAGCAAGCAACTTCCAAAAAATGTTAAGAAATGACAGAAACACCTGGCTACCTAGACAGTCACCCAAGGTTCCTCTGCAACGTTGGGGCATCCGTCTTTGGCCTATAGGCACAGAATATCTGACAGACCTTTTTCAGAAGCAGGAAATTTTGAAGGATTGTCCTACCCTGTCTTGAAAATGTTTGGCAGTCACCTTTCTTTGTGTCCTGATTGTCCAGTTTGAACAGCATACTTACTGTCAGCAGTTGAGGCAAGGGCAGTTTCTTGCCTTAAAGGCCAGCTTGTGCCACAAAGAAAGCAAACTCCATATGGAGTGTCTTCAATGCCCATCATCCTCTTTAGAAATAGATTGGTGCTACCAGGAGCAGATGCATCTCATGTCAAGAAAAGTCCAAGTTATTAAAACATTTTAAATGTCATATTCTATAGGACTTTGAAGTGTTTGAAGATTACCTATCTATTTGAAACATGTCTTTGTATACTTAGAAAGCCTAACTAATATGACTTTAAGTTTGATAGATATGGGTGACTATTAACCTGTATTTATTATCCTATATAGCTTTTAAGGACTAAAACTTCACATTGCATAAATAAACAAGCTGTATAGGTAATACATGCCTTAACCAAAAGTAGAAACAGATGTACAGTATAAGGACAATAACCTCAAAATTGTAACAATATGTCGTGCAGTGGTGGCACATGCCTTTAATCCCAACACTCAGGAGGCAGAGCCAGGCAGATCTCTGTGAGTTCGAGGCCAGCCTTGTCTACAGAGTGAGATCCAGAACAGGCACCAAAACTACACAGAAAAGTCCTGTCTCGAAAAACAAAAAAATTGTAACAGTATATAAAAATATCTTAAACAGTAGTAGAAACATATATACAGTATGACAAAAATAACCTTAAATTGGTATCAATATACAAAAATAGCTTAAACAGAAGTAGAAACGTATATACAGCATAACAAAATAACTTTAAATTTGCATCAGTATACAAGAATTATCAATGTACATTATTTAAAACTAATAGTTGCTCTTTTAGTTTGAAAGTAGATTTAGTAATCTGCCTTTTTATCCTATCATATCTATCCCCCATTTTTCTTTTCTGAACAAGATCCCTGAATCTAATCTCTTTTGTTCAGCTCCATACCCTATAACAACTTGTAACCAACTCCTTCATAAGATGACAAATATCCATAACCCTGAGAAAGACCAAAAACCATCCATCCCACCTCTTGGGAAAGTGGATGTCGTGGTCTTAAATTACTTCCTGCTGTCTGGGGGCGGGGGCGGGGGCGCGGGCGATGGCATCTCTAGAGGACCCTGAAAAAACCGAAACAATGGTCAAGTCTCCTGAGAACTAGCTGTATCATTTGATCTTAGTTAGCCACCTTGGAACTGTCCTGAGCAGTTTGTAGCCCAAAGCCGATCTTTGGGTGGTGTTTATCGGCTTAATGGCATTATTACAATCCAGGTAGAATCGTTGTTGTGGGGCCCCATCATCTTTTTGGAGACTTCAGAGATTGTTATTAGGAAATTTATTGTTCATTGTAGAAAACTTAAACATATTAAATGTCTTATGCTGTAAATCTCATGTAGGTTAAAGGATCATGATCTATTAAATACAACCAGGACTTATAATATCATCAATATCAAAACAGAAACTTTACACTTTGAAATAGTACTTATACCTAACATTTTTTTTCAAAGAGTCAAGGTAAATTCAAGGGGAATGAGATTAGTTACAGTAATAGTCCCTAGATTTTGAGTTTCTTCTGTCCCATACCAGGTAGCTCTTCTGATATGAGACAGGTTTTGAATTTTCTTTTAACAAACATTTTGGGTTTAGAGAAGGAGAAAGCCACACTCCAACTCCAAAGCCAGCTTTAGTCAGGACTGCATAAAGATCACCTAATTAACATGACTGTAGAGACCAGAAAAAACAGACATTTCAAAAGGTTTGTGACATTTTACACTGTTCAAAGTCTATTATACCATTAGGCCAGATTACTCCCTTTCCTGGTAATTTTTTTCCAGATGGTTCTCCCTTCTTGTTTATGTGCTTTATTTGTCAAAAGGTCTTTATATTCCATAGTTGGATGTTTTTATTTTCCAGGAAAGACAAAAACAGAACTAATTTGGGGAGTTTTCCCTTTGGACATGTTGACTCTCCGCATCAGTTGATGAACTGTCGCCTCTATCACCTCCCCTCACTAAGAGATCTCTCATGTTCGAATCTAATCTTTATCAAGATTTGATTTTGATGGTATCCATAGTTTTTCTTCTCCTGGGAAAACAAAAGCAAAACCGCTTCCCCAACATGACACATTATCCTGGTTTCCATTCTGAAGTCAGCACATCTTTAAAGTATATGGGCTGATTTAGTTCAAGTGTTTTGTTTTGCTTTCTATTACCAATGTCTCTCCACAGCTGTTGTTCCTTTTTCAATAGCATTTAAAAATTTAAAGTTAATAAAGCATTGTGCAATCTATCTCTAGGGGTAATTATTACCCTTTTCTGTTTATTAAGCATTTCTTGTAAAGTGCAATTAGATCTTTCTATAACTGCTTGCCCTGTAGGGTTGTGTGGTATACCTGTAATATGATTTATGTTGTACTATGCAAAAAACTGCTTTATTTTACTAGAGACATATGCTGAAGCACTGTCAGTCTTAATTTGTACAGGTATCCCCATCATGGCTATGACTTCTTATAAATGTATAATTGCAGAATCAGCCTTTTCAGAACCCAAAGCAGTTGCCCATTGAAATCCTGAATATGTATTTATGGTATGATGTACATATTTTAATTTTCCAAACTCTGCAAAATGAAAACATCCATTTACCAAATTTCATTTCTTTGAGTAACCTTTGGGTTAATCCTTGCAGGTAGTGGAATTTGGCTACACAAAGAACAAGTAGGACATTTCTTAATAATTTCCTTGGCTTGTTGCCAAGTGATAAGAAATTCCTTTTTCAAACCCTTGCTATTAACATGGTGTTTCTTATGAAATTCTGAGGCTTCCAGCACATTTCCTACTAATAACTGATCAATTTCATCATTACCTGATGCTACAGGCCTGGTAGAAATGTATGGGACCTGATATGTGTTAGATATATATGTGATTATTCCTGACTATTTCCTGTAATTGCATAAATAATGAAGTTAATTCTGAATCATCTGGAATAAGTTCAGCAGCTTCAATATGTAAAACAACTCTGTCTGCATATTGAGTGTCAGTAACTATATTAAAAAGTTCTGAAAAATCTAGTAATACAATAATAGTATATAGTTCTGACTTTTGAACAGAGTCATAAGGGCTTTAAGCCACCTTACTTAAATGTTTTGATTTATAACCTGCCTTTCCTGATTTATTTGCCTCAGTATAGAATGTAGGGGCTCCAGGTATTGGTGATCCCCATACAATGTGAGGAAGGACCCAATTGTTTCTTTTTATAAATTGAAATCTCTTGTTTGGGGGATATTTATTATTAATCTCCAAAAAAATTACTGCAAGCTCTTTGCCAACATTTATTTTCTGTCGATAAAGATGAAATTTCAGCATTAGTAAAAGGTCCTACAATTTCTGTTGGGTCTATTCCTGCTAATCGAAGAAGTCTCAATTTTCCTTTCAGAATCAATTCAGAAACCTTTTCAACACAGGTCTTTAATTTTTTGTTCTGTTTGTGTGGCAAGAATATCCATTCCAGAATGTTATCTTCTCTCTGCACAAGAATTCCAGCAGGAGAGTGGGTAGAAGGTAGAAGGACTAGGATACGATCGAGCTCTGGATCCAACTGATGCACATGGGCATCCTGTGATTTCTTCTCTACCAGAGCCAATTCTCTTTCAGCTTCAGCTGATAATTTTCTTGGACTATTTTTGTCCTTGTCACCTTGTAAGGTTTGAAATAAATTACTTAGTTCTTGAGTTGTTAATCCAATTGTGGGCCATAACCAGTTAATGTCTACCAGTAATTTTTGAAAGTCATTAAGAGTCCGCAATTGATCTCTCCTGATTTGTACCTTTGGGGGTTGAATTTTCTGTAAACCTTTTTTTTTTTTTAAAGATTTATTTATTTATTATGTATACAGTGTTCTGTCTGCACATATGTCTGCAGGCCAGAAGAGGGCACCAGATCTCATTACAGATGGTTGTGAGCCACCATGTGGTTGCTGGGAATTGAACTCAGGACCTCTGGAAGAGCAGTTGGTGCTCTTAACCTCTGAGCCATCTCTCCAGCCCCTGTAAACCTATTTTGTATCCTAAGTAATTGATAGAATCTCCTCTTTGTATTTTTTCAGGAACAATTTGTAATCCCCAGTAAGGCAATATTTTCTTTACTTCCTCAAACATTTCTTCTAAGGTATTTACATTCAGATCAGCTAGTAAGATATTGTCTATACAATGATAAATTATGGATCAATGAAATTGTTTACAAATTATTTCTAATGGTTGTTGTACAAAATATTGGCACAGGGTGGAGCTGTTTAACATCCTTTGTGGGAGAACTTTCCACTGATACTTTTTAATGGGCCGTGAATTAATATAAGTAGGTACTGTAAAGGCAAATTTTTCTCTATTCTGTTCTTGTAAAGGTATTGTAAAGAAATGTTCCTTTAAGTCAGTCACTATAATATACCATCCTTTAGTTAATAGAGAGGGCAGGGGAATTCCAGGTTGTAGAAAGCCCATTGGCTGAATTACTTTATTTATGACTCTCAAATCTGTTAACATTCTCCATTTTCCAGATTTCTTTTTAAGAACAAATATAGGAGAATTCCAAGGACTGATCAATTCTTCAATATGTTGAGCATTTAGCTGCTCCTGTACCAGCTGTTCTAAGGCCTGTTATTTTTCTGGTGTCAAAAGCCATTGTTCCACCCAGACAGGTTTATCAGTTAGCCATTTTAAAGTTAGGGCTGTTGGTACCTTATAGGAGTCACCAGCCATTGGCTCCTGTTTATGTAACAACTTGAACAGTCTGTGTTCACTCTAGAGAATACCTTTTAACATTTCTCCCTGAAGCATTACGTATTTTATGGCTTGTTTCTGAGATTAGAGGAATATTAATCTGAATAATACTGCTGTAATAAATCACATCCCCATAAGTTCATTGCTATTTGGCCACTTATGGTTTTAATTTTCCTCTGTGTCCTTCAGGCCCTATGCATTTGACCCATCTTGTGCTTTGTTTCACCTGAGATAAAGTTCCAGTCTCTAGAAGCTGAATGTTTACCTCCTGAAGTGGCCAATTTTGATGCCAAGATTTTAGAACAATTATAGCTACATCTGCCCCTATGTCTACAAGACCCTCAACTTTGATGGCATTTATCTGTATTGTTAACCTTGGTCTTTGATCATTTATTGAACTTTGCCAAAATATTTGTTTTATGGTTTCTCCTGAAATTTTTGTTTTATCTTCTAAAGCTGTCCTGTCATCCAGAGCAGTATGGTTTTTTACAATAGGCATTAGGTCCTTTAATTGCTTTGTGGAGGAGTTCCTTCATGGTAACAGGGAATGACTGAACCAAATTCGACATGGTGTTTCCTGATGGTAGAGGGTTGCCTTGCCTGTCCCTTGTTGATCTGCATTCATTGGTCCAATGTCGACCTTTGCCGCATCTTCCACATACTCCAGAAGGTTGAGGACTTCTGTTCGGGTTATCTCTATAAAAAAAAACATTGTTTATGGGAATGCCTTGTCTATGATTCCTTTTTAGATGACTTTGTTTACCACATTTAAAACATTTGACATTTTGATTTTTTTTCTCAAGCTTTTGGAAATCACCTCTCCTATCTAAGTATTGTCATGGTTATGAGATTCAATATTGACAATATTGACTGTGTGTTGGATCCATTCCTTTATGGGTGCTGATCTTATCTATAAATGCACAGTTATCCTTTTGCATTGTGAATTAGCATTTTGTTTGTTTGTTTGTTTGTTTCTCAAGACAGGGTTACCTACAGTGGCTGTCCTGGAACTCACTTTGTAGACCAGGCTGGCCTCGAACTCTCAGAGATCCACCTGCCTTTGCCTCCCGAGAGCTGGGATTATAGGTGTGCACCACCACCACCCAGTGTGAATTAGCATTTTCAAAAGCCCAAGATTCAATTAACAGTAGTCTAACTTCTGGATCTTATATCATTCTGTTTATAGCTGAAGTCAATCCTTCTAAAAATTCAGTGAAGGCTTCTTTTGGGCTATAACTTTAGTAAATGGCTCAGGCCTCTTTCCTGATTCTTGAATCTTTCCCCAAGCATTTAAGGCTACTGTACGGCATAGGGATAAGGTGTGTTCATCAAATGTAGCTTGACTATCCACATCAGTATAACAGTCCTCACCCAAGGATTTGATCTTGGGAAATCTGATAACCTCTAACCCTACCTTGCTGTTAGAGGGCCTCAGCTTCTCTCCACCAGCTGTACCACTGTAACTGAGGACCATATTCCAATACTGCTGTAACTAAATCTTTCCAATCTTGTGAAGTAAGTTTGTTCTGAGCGGACCATGTATTCATCATCTGCCTCACATTAGATGAATGTATACCATAGGAAACTATTGCTTCCTTAAATCTAACATTTCTCTAGGATTCCATTTAACTTCTGCATGGCCTTGGGGATTCCTATTGTCTGGTGGTTTTTCTTGAATGGTAATTGGATAAATTAAGGGTGGTTTTTTTTTAATAACCTTGGGCTTCTCCTCTCTAATTTCATAATGTAATGGTGAGGTTGGTTCTCCTCTGAATTCTTCTGTCTGTGTCTGAATGCTTTTATTATCTGTTTCAGTAAATTTTTCTAAGGCTTGTGATTATCAGTAGTGGCATTTTCTAAGGCTTGCATTTTGAACAGTAGGCTTCTCTAAGGTTTGCATATTACCAGTCACCCTTTTACTCTCTTCAGTAAATATTTCTAAATCTTTTATCTTGTCAGTCAAAACTGTATTATTCTCTTTAGTAACTATTTGTGAGGCTTGTGTTATCAGTAGTAGACTTCTCTAAGGCTTGTATCCTTTGAATAGTAAGTTTTTCCAAGTTTTGGATATTATCATTAGTACCATTTTCTAAGGCTTTTGTCAGTCAATTTCTCATATTTGGCACAGTTATCAAACCATTTTTAAGGGTAAAATATAAATTACCAGATTGATAATAATTATGGCCAACATTGTATTGATCCCAGCTAAGTTTATCTCCTCAATTAGTTTCTCTAGCATCTTGTCCACAGTAGCAGTTAGTAGGGTCCTAATTCCTGCATTGTGATATTTCCAAGCATTGACCTGGGAAAGGTTTTAAGATTGTCCTTTCCCCTTATTCTTTTACCTTTTTTAAAATCCTGGTTTACCGTTTAAAATTTTCCAATAACTTAACACAGTTCAGTCCTTTTGTAGATGTAGCAATGATGTTGGACCAGCAGGTGGAGCAGGTGAGGCACCAAGGCAGCTCAAGCTCAGCATGCTTGAGCCATACCAGACTCGACTCCAGCACTTGTTCCCACTTAGTAAAATTGGTTCTAGAGAGCAGCTATATACCACACTAGATTCTGCTCTAGTGCTTGCCTGCCCTGGGCTTGGGAGGGTAGCAGCACACAGTGTAATGCGCAAGGTGATGGAATCAAAACTTGTACCAGCTCCTGTGTGCATGTAGAGCAGAATGGATCTGGGAGGGCAGCAGTGGGCCGAGTCTGAGCCCCGGAAGGCAGGAATGCAGCAAAGCAGGGGTGTCCATCCTTGAGAAGGCAGCAGCCTCCACTGGACCACAGAGTGGCCATCACATGGTCTAGCAAGGCCCCACGTTGGGCGCCAGATGAAAATGGAAGTCAAAAGATTACTTAACCATTTATTATCAGTAAAATTTGTGTACAAATATCACAAGACAGAATGGGGAATCTGAACCAAGTCGCTAACTGCTGCTGCCTCACTGCTGGTTCCTTGTTCCAAAAGACCATGCATCCCTCAGCCCCGCCTTTTCTTTCAGTCATGTCCATTCCCACTGAAAACCCTGCCTCTTGGACCAAAACACTTCTTTCACTTGGCTGGTGGGCCAGTGACAGAATTCCTGTAACAATGCTCCACACACAAAAATGGGGAAAATATATAACAGAGATAAACAGAGTAGAGTGCTGTGGGATGGTCTGTATGTCAAATTGCTCTGATTGGTCAATAAATAAAACACTGATTGGCCAGTGGTCAGGCAGGAAGTAGGTGGGACAAGGAGAGAGGAGAATTCTGGGAAGCGGAAGGCTGAGGCGGAGAGATACTGCAGCCGCCGCCATGACCAGCAGCATGTGAAGATGTCGGTAAGCCACCAGCCACGTGGCAAGGTATAGATTTATGGAAATGGATTAATTTAAGCTATAAGCACAGTTAGCAAGAAGCCTGCCACGGCCATACAGTTTGTAAGCAATATAAGTCTCTGTGTTTACTTGGTTGGGTCTGAGCGGCTGTGGGACTGGCGGGTGACAAAGATTTGTCCTGACTGTGGGCAAGGCGGAAAACTCTAGCTACAGTAGAGAACTGGGTTCTTTGCAAAGATGAGTAAAATTGATAAACCTTTAGTTAGATCAGCAAAGAAAAATAAAGGACCCAAGTCATTCAAACTTGAAAGTGAGTGCATTGCTACCAATTTTGCAACAATCAAAAGAAGTACTCGACATACTCGAACGCCAGCAGCAGGTGGGGGTGGGGTAGGGTTGCTCAGCTGGGAGCGGGCCTGGAGAACATGGATGGACAGGCCTCCGTAGTGCATTGTCTGTCCTACTTAGAAGAAGCATTTGGAACAGGCAGATGCTGAAATGACAGGTCACAGGTAGGGAAGGAGAGTGGAGAGCCAGTGTTCAGTGGATCCAGAGTTTCTGTCTGGGGGGCATGAAAAAGTTCTGAAAAGAGGTAGCAGTGATGGTGGTACAACAGTGTAATTCTCCTGCAGATAGCTCAATTAGCCTAAGACATGTTTTGTTTTGGTTTAGTTTTGGTTTTTTGAGACAGGGTTTCTCTGTGTAGTTTTAGTGCCTTTCCTGGAACTCATTCTGTAGACCAGGCTGGCCTCGAACTCACAAAGATCTGCCTGGCTCTGCCTCCTGAGTGCTGGGATTAAAGGCATGCGCCACCACCGCCCGGCCAAAGACATGTATTTTTTTAAAAATAATTTTTTATTTTATGTACATTGGTGTTTTACCTGCATGTGTGTCTGTGTGAGGATGCTATATCCTCTGGATATATATGCTTGTAGTTATAGACAGTTGTGAGCTGCCATGTGTTTGCTGGGAATTGAACCCAGGTCCTCTGGAAGAGCAGCCAGTGTTCTTAACATCTGAGTTATCTCTCCAGCCCCTAAGACATATATTTTATCACAAGAAGCATGTTTCATTTGTGGGGGGATGAGCACACTGGAGGTGAGGACAACTTGATGGAGTCAGGCTCTCTCTCTCCACCTTCATGTGGAGTCAGACTCTCACAGCAAGTGCTCTCACCTGCTCAGCCCTCTTGCTGACTTGTTTATCACAATTTCAAGAATTTTAGGGGCTGGAGAGATGGCTCAGCAGTTAAGAGCACTGACTGCTCTTCCAGAGGACCCAGGTTCAATTCCCAGCACCCACATGGCAGCTTACAACTGTCTATAACTCCAGTACCAGGGGCTCCAACACCCTCAGATACACATGTAGGCAAAACACCAATGTACATAAAATATAAATAATTTTTAAAAAAGAATTTTATGCTTGCAGGGTAAACACAATGTTTCACCCCTATGATCCCAGCACTTGGGAGGCTGAGGCAGGAAGATGATGAGTTGGAGGCCAACCTGAGATAGCAAAACTCTGACTCAAAATATAATTACTTCATTTAATATAAATAGTTGTTATAAGCTCTAGCTCATAATTCTTGGAATGCTGATGCAGGAGGAGCATTTGAGCCCAGCTTCAAGACCAGCCTGGGCAATACAGTAAGACCTAGATTCCAAACAAAAGCCTCTTGCAAGGATGGTTTCCTAGCCAAAAGAAAGCTTTCCCACAGCTGCGGAGAAAGGGGAGCACTCGAAGCTTGCCTGCATGTTTCTTTGACCACAGTTTAGGGACATGTGGACTTCAAAGTCATTTGTAAGTCAGAGGAGGAGAGGAAGAAGGAGGGGTGAAGGAGGAGGATTACCCACAGACAGGCAGGATCCTGGCCAACCCCTTTCCTATGGAGACACTCCTGACACCCTTGGCCCGGCCTCAGGGTTCCATCCCCTGCTGCCTGGGAAAGTCAGGGTGCAGTGCTTACGGCTGTAGTGTGTGTCTTCCCATTAGCATTCCTGCAGCCTGGGAGCCAGGTTCCAGCTCCCTATACGGCCTGTGCCCCGATGGCCCTGCCTCCCTGCCACACATGCTGGCCGGGGCTGGAGGATGACCCCGACAAGTGATCTTCCAGGATCCCAGGGTGCTGCTTCCTGCCTGCAAGAGACCCCCCCTCCCCACCCCCTCCCCATGTTCAACATCTCTGGTGCTGTGTGTTTGCTCTTAAGCTAGAGCTGGTCCTTTGACTTCCGCAGCTTGAGGATTGGCAGGGACAGACCAAGTGCCTGTCACCATTGACTGAGGGTCCTTCCTTCCTCCAGGCTGTTTTAGGAACAAAGACCAATACCAGGTGGGCAAAGCTGAGGCTTTATTAAGAAAGAGCTAAGAAGAGGACCCTGAGGCCAAGGCTTACAAGACATTAGAAGCCAATGGCAACAGGCACCTGAGCCTCCACAGAGCCATCTGTGGGTGGAACAGGAGCAGCCTGGGAATTATCATCTACAGGGGGCACAGGGGTAGCTTCTGAGTCATCCACAGGGGGCACAGGGACAGCCTCTGAGTCATTTTCAGAGGGAGGGAGGGTGTCCTCGCCATCAGTCACTGTGGGCAGCACCTCGTATGTCACAGCCCAGTATTTCAGGAACTTGGCCCTTAGGTGCTCCTTCATGGAAGTGCTAGTTATCTCATTAGTGATGTCCAGGTACTTGCCATTCTCCGTGGTATAAGGGTACCAGTGTGTGGGCACGGGTGAGTTGCCCATGTTGGGATCCCTGCAGAGTGAGAAGAGACTGAATAAGTATCGAAGACTACAAGGAGACTGAATGTTGTGGAATATTACTTTGACTATGTAAAGACGTGTTATATTTGTTCATTTTGTTGCATATTTAGCTATGTAAAAGTGTGTTGCATTTGTTTGTATGGTATTTGTTTAACTGTGGAAAGATGTGTTACTTTTGTTTGTTTAACTATGTAAGGATGTGTTGCCGTTTCACCTTGCCTGCCTAAGGCACCTGATTGGTCTAATAAAAGCTGAGCAGCCAATAGCTAGGCAGTAGAGGGATAGGAAGGGCTGGCGGGCAGCAAGAATAAGTAGGAGGACAAATCTAGGCTTGAGAGAAATTGAAGTAGACAAAGAAGGAGATGCCTGGGGCCAGCCATCTGCCAGACAGACAGACACAGAGGAAGCAGGAAAGGTAGGACATACAGAATGAAAGAAAGGTAAAAGCCCTGAGGCATGAAGAGAAACAGGTTAAGTTAAAAGAGCTAGTGGGACAAGCATAAGATAAGGGCAAGCATTCATAATTAACTCTCTGTGTCATGATTTGGAGGCTGGCGGTCCAAAAAAGCCTGCTACAGCTGGAGACCTGTGCTCCCAGACAGCTCTGCACATAGACAGGTTGGCTGTCCCAGCCATTTTGATACTCAGTCATGATGAGCATGTACTTGGCCTTGGGGCTGGGTCAGCAGCTCTTCTGCCCATGTGCAAACTGGCTACCAATACTTGAGGATAAGAAGTTTGTCTAAGTGAGGAGACAGGGCTAGAACCCAGGCCCACAAGGCCACAGTGACAAAGGAGTCCTCAAGTCTGCTGCCCTTGATCCTGGCTCAACCCCACATCTTACCCACTCCTGGCAAAGTTGGTCCAGTAGGCAATCATAGCCTTGGAGAGAGTCCTGTCTCGGGCCCGGTAGCCCAATGGGGTGGCGAAGGGTTTTCCGAAGACGTACTGGAGGTCATCGGCATGGTCAGCCCCCATCCATTTAGGGTAGACAGGCATCCGTGAAGGGTAGGAAAACAGGTAAGAATAGGTATTGCCACTCCTGAGGGAACAGAAACAGCTGGGTTGGAAGGGGGCTCCACTGGGAGGTAAGGCCCAGTAGAGAGGCCAGGAGGAGCAGGGTAGGGAACCCCAAGACTCACAAAGAAACTCTTTTGTAGCCTTGACTGGCCTGGAACTTACTATGTAGACCAACTGGCCTTGAACTCCCAGAGATTGCCTCCTGAGTACTGGGATTAAAAGTGTGTGCCACCACGCCCAGCTCTGAACTGGAGTTCTTGATACCCAGGGAAAGAAAGGCTGCCGCCCACAGTCATGGGTCTTCAATGTTCATGTCTCCACTCTACAAAATATTCGGAGGCCTCCTCTTCCCATAGTGCAGGGTCAAGGATTCATTTCTCTCCATCTGAATTCATATTTCTCACATGATTGGACAAGATATATGTGCCTCTATTACTCTTTTAACCTTGACTGACGGGAAGCCCAGAGCTAAATTCATGGTTTAGTTAGCCAAGAGGCCTTGGTCGAACCTGCAGCAGTCCCCTCAGGAGCCTCCCCACCCCACACCTCTTCCCAGAACCTCACTTGGCATGGGCTTTGTGCTGGGCCAGAGCCATCTCCGTGGGTATCAGGAAGAGGATGTCGGTCTCAAAGGCCACCACTGTCTTCTTCTTGTTCTCCTGGGTCGGGTCCTGGGCCCAGGACTCAGTGTAGAGGTCATAAGTGGTTTGGGCACCCTTAAGGCCCTTGTTGAGAGTGTTTCCACTGACGAGCCTGTAGAAATCCTCCCTGCATGGGGATGGGTGAGACAGACACCAGACCTGCCGTTGGTGTTGACAGGAGCATGTCTGCACTCACCCCAACACGGCACCCACCTCCTCACTCTCGCCCTACCCCCCGCCTCTGAGCCAGCCCCCCAAGCAAGGCCTATTCTTTCCCAGTCCATGCTGCCCTGGGCCCTGGGCCCCCTGCTCACTCTGTGACATCCTGGTTGGTCTTGTCGATGGCTGGTACATCAACAGTAGCAAAAAGGTGGCCATCCATGTTGTTAATGCCAGCTAAGTAGTCAATGTCAGCGGCATTGGCGTACAGATTGATGGGGTCGTCAGGGATGAAGTCTCCATCGACGACAGGGGTGAAGCCCAGATAGTGCCATATGGGGTCTGAGAGGGAGAGCCAACAGGTTCTTGTACCTTCAGATGCCTGCCTGGTCCTCCCCTTGACCTTAGGCACTAGACTTGACCTCTTTCTTCCCTTTTCTGACCAGACCAGGGTTCCTTGACCCCAGCCCCGGGGACTCTGGGGCCACAGTCAGCTTGTGATGGGGATGACTGGCCATGTATGCACTGCCGAACTTGTCCCTAGCCTAACCTGCTAGATGTCAGTGGTCCCCTTCTCTGGTTGTGACAGGCAAGAGCATTCCCAGACTTTGTCTCATGACCATGTGGAGGGTTCACTGCTCCACAGGCCAGGGCAGGGCTGCCTGTTCTCCCGCTTCAGTGCCCCGTTCCCTCCCTCTTTCCTTGTTGAACCTACACCAGGGATGAGGTTTCAGTCACTGTGCACGAGGTCGGCCTGCCCTCCAGGCTTGCCAATTGGCCCGTGCACGGCTCAGCTGGTGGAGACCCCTGGGCCCAGCACAGCCAGGCCTTCTGAAGTGGCACCCCAACCAAAATAGTTTGTTTGAATAGCAGAGGTGCTCAGAGGTAGAGCATTTGCCTGTCATGCATAAGCTCTGGGTTTGATCTATAATATAAAAAGACAGAAGAGATGCAGGGCACCAACGCTGACTGCTAGACTTTGCTTTAGAAGAGTAAGCAAAGAAAAAATTCCATCTCCTAGGCTGGCAGGCTGTTTCTTCATGTCTGCTGGTAGCAGCTCCAGCCAGAAGGTCCAAACACCACAGGAGGTATTTGGAAATTTGCAAATGATTGCCACATTAACAAGGGAGGTAAAGAGTGGCCATCTGGCATAGAGGCCCTGGGTCTGGGTCCACATATCTTCCTGAAACTATGTATGGGTTTCTGCTATTTGGGACTCATGTTTTGCCTGCCTTCCTTCCTTCCTTCCTTCTTCTTCTTCTTCTTTTTTTTTTTTTTTTTTTTAAGACAGGAGGTCTCAGGTTGGAGAGATGGCTTAGAGGTTAAAAGCACTGGCTGTTCTTCCAGAGGTCCTGAGTTTAGTGCCCAGCATCCACATGGTGGCTCACAACCATCAATAATGAGATCTGGTGCCCTCTTCTGGCCTGCACGCATACACGCAGGCAGAACATTGTATACATAATAAATAAATAAATCTTAAAAAAAAAAAAAAAAAAAAGACAGGAGATCTCACTATGTGGCTCTGGCTGGCCTCTCACTGTGTAGATCAGGCTGGATTTGAACCCACAGAGATCTGCTTGCTTCTGTCTCCAGAGTGCTGGGATTAAAGGTGTGTGCCACCACACCTGGCCATGTTTGGCTTCTTTAAAGTCTCTCTGGAGGAAGGGAAGAGAGATCAGTATACACCCCCCTTTACCACTGCAGCTTGCTAGGGGGGAGTGGCAGGAAGTTAGGGGCAGGCCCAGTCAGCCATCTTTCTATCCTAGAGCTCAGCTTTGCCCCACAAGGGCCCCCTTTTGACTTCTAACCTACAGGCCTCCCACCCAGCAGCAGCCACTCACACTCCTGGCTTTTCAAGGGCAGCTTGTAGGCCAATGTCAAGGCCCGGGGGTCTGTGATCTTCAGACACCTAGCCATCTTGCCAGTGTCGTCTGTGGGGCATCCCACCTTCTCAGCAATCTAGGGAAGGCAGAGGCAGGAGGTTAGAGGAGGCAGTGGTCAGGCTCGGAATGGTTGGGGCAAACAGAAGAGCCAGGACAACATGGGAATGAGAAAAGTCCCCACCCTGGCTACCCCTGCCCTGTTGTTGCACTTACCTTTTTGGCCCAGAAAAGTGGGTTCTTCTGGATGGCCCAGGGGCTCAGTGCCACACCACTTTGACTGATGGCTCGCCGGATGAGGCCCTTGTTGTATGGGGAGAGGGTCTGCAACACCCAGAAGTCCTGTCAACAGGCTGCGCCCTGCTCTGACCATTATCCCAGGCCCCACTGGCCCCCCTCCCTTCATCTTGGGGTCAGACTCCACAGCAGAGGGCGCCAGACCTGCAGAGAGACACTGGCACCTCCGGCAGACTCCCCAAAGATGGTGATGTTATCAGGGTCGCCCCCAAAGGCTGCAATGTTCCTCTTCACCCAGGCGATAGCCATGTGCTGATCTCGAAGGCCAAAGTTACCTGAGGGTAAGAGGAGTAGCCTTCATCAGGAGGGGCCCTCAACTAGAGTTGGAGGAGGCTAGAGATGAGGGTGGCAAGTCATGTGGGCAGGAGGGAACCAGTCCTAACTGCATCGACACCCTGGGAGAGCCCAGGATGGCAAACTGGATCTCCAGGAGGCTGAGCGGAATGCAGGGCTGGGCGGCACAGTAAAGCCGGCTGGTGGCTCTGCTTAAGTCCTACATGTGATGCCTCCTACCGTCCGTCTGTCCTTTGGCTTCCCTGTCCACTCGACTCTACCTCAGCTTCCCTCTTGCTCTCCAGGACTCAACTTGTGTGCCTGTCATTCTTTTGTTTGTTTGTGTGTTTGTTTTTCGAGACAGGGTTTCTCTGTGTAGCTTTGAGCCTTTCCTGGGACTCACTTGGTAGTCCAGGCTGGCCTCGAACTCACAGAGATCCGCCTGGCTCTGCCTCCCGAGTGCTGGGACTAAAGGCGTGTGCCACCGCTCAGCTGTGTCTCTGTCATTCTATCGGTCCCTTGGTCTCTCTCATTTCCTGATGGCTGCCTAGAGCTCCCAGGTCTCATAATTCAGCTCCAGTCCTCCCTGACTCTGAAGAAGGTTCTGGGTCTTCCCGTAGCTGTCAGGGTAGAGGGTTCTGGAGTGCATATATCTGCTGGGTTCAGAGTTCACAGGGTTCAGCATGTTCACTGTTCCAATATACCTGGAAGGTTGGCATCCCCGGTGCTAAGGAAACCCAAGGGTCCAACACGGTAGTTAAAGGTGACCACGATGACGTTGCCCCGAGTGGCGATCTCTTCCCCGTCATACAGGTAGTTTTTGAGGACATTGGCCCCCTGGCCAGACCCCATAAGGAAGGCACCTCCATAGATCCAGATCATCACAGGCAGGTTCTGGGACACTGAAAGGGGGAGACAGGGACTTCAGACACTAGCAGGCCCTCTCCCTAGCCAGCTCATTAACCGTGTTAGAGCAGGTGCTCAGCCCAGGCTGCAAGGATCAGCAGTGGGCACCCCCTCCTCGCCTCAGCCCTGATTTCAGGTATATTTGGCTTTGCAGCACCAAATGCACCCCAGGGCAGGCTTTGAAGCTCTGGGGTGGGGTTGGGATCCTCTGGGAAACTGTGATCCAGACCTTGTTTCCTGCCCTGAGGGACCCAGATATTGAGGTAGAGGCAGTCTTCTTGCCCATAGGTGTTGTCCTGGGTGATGGTGGCCTGTAGGCATCGTTTCTTGAAGTCCTTGGCCTTCAGGGTTCCTACAGTGAGAGAAGGGGCAGATGTGAAGAGTACCAGCTAGGGCCAGCCTAGCGAGGGCCAGCCAGCACCCAGTACCCACCTTGCCAGCCAGGGTGACGCTGGGGATTCTCCAGGGTCTTGGCGGTGGCAAAGGGGATGCCTTTGAAGATGTCAACCGAGTCACCACCCAAGAGACTGAGCTTCTTGTTGTTGCCCTCCACGAAACCTCCTTCTGTGTACACAGCACCCAGCTGCAGGTGACACATAGCAAGGTCAGATGGGCTTGGGCATGGTTAGCCTGAATCCAGAGTGGCTGGCTGAGCCGTTTCCAGGGTGCTAGCAGGTCCCCTGCCAAGTGCCAGAGAGGCTGGTTCACCCCCACCCAGTGCTGGCACATCCTCCTACAGCTGTCCGAAGCTCCTCCAGCCCATATTCTGCTCAGTTGGAGTGATGTCTAGATCTTGGCTGAGACCTGGTATGTAAGATGGGTCACAGTAATTTCCCCCCAAGGCTGGCTGTCAGAGGGAAGGCCTGTCAAATGCCGACCGTGGTGGATGCTCAGTGCTACCAGAATGTTTCTGAAACCTGACTCTCCTTCCCTCACCTTTCCCATTGCCTAGCTAGCTGGGCATGGATCTGGTGGCCCCATGTCCAAGCCCTCACAAGGCCAATCAATACTGCCACTTGGTGTCTAGTCTTTTTTTTGTTTGTTTGTTTTTCGAGACAGGGTTTCTCTGTAACAGCCCTGACTATCCTGGAACTCGCTTTGTAGACCAGGCTGGCCTCGAACTCAGAGATCCACCTGCCTTTGCCTCCTGAGTGCTGAGATTAAAGGTGTGCTCCACCATTGCTCTGCTGGTGTGTAGTCTTACCAAGTGGCCTAGAGGCAGGTGCTCATCTGCCCACTGTCCCTGCAAACTGAGGTGCGGGGCTTTCCCACTCAAAGTCATTCTGCTGAGACAAGGCTGTCCAACATCTGGGCCAGTGCATGTCCCCTCCCATCCTTCTTGCATTTGTCCAGGACACATGCAGGAGCAGCTCTGCTTCCCTGGCAGCAGTGATAGTGTGGCCTCCTGCTTTTCCCCTGTGCAAGGTTTCAGGTAGAGGGAAGTAGGCAGCCTGAGGCTGCAGGCCCAAGCTAGGATCCCAGCAACCCTGGGAATCTGAAGTCCATGCCCATGAGCTCCCTACTATCCTGGGTGAGGAAACTGGACAGAGGAGTTGGGCAGACTACACAGACAATTGGGGCATCCGAGGTTCCTTGTTTCAGCCTCCGGGCCACTGGGAGGAGTCTAAAAGCCAGCTTAGGGGGGGATTAAGTCGGGGGCGGGGGGAATGTCACCTCTCAGTGTGTCTGTGTGGTAGTGGTTGACCCGAGTGTCTCAGGTGGGGACTCAAGGATGTAGAGATGCTGGCCAGTGTGTTGGCTGGCAGCAGAGAAGTGGTGGGAAAGTTCAGGTCCTTCTAACACCCTAAAAGGACTCTCAAGAAAGATAATTACTTCTTTCCCATGGCGGGAGCCCAGCACCAGCACCTCAACTTCCAGGCTCCAGGGGAGGGAGGGTGGTCTCTGGGGCCCAAGACAGCACGACAAGGGTTGGAGCATGAGTGGGTTGGAAAGCAGCGTGGTGAGGAGCTGGGGCCGTGCAGGGCCTCATGCCGTTCTGTGACTTGTCCACACACAAGAGATGGAGAATGATGGTTCAAGGGCAGACTTCAGAGGCGCTCCAGAAGAGCTGGGGCAGCCTCCTCAGGGCCCTTGGAGGGGAGCTTTGCATACAGCAGGTAGGGTTCTCCCCTCTCAGGAAGAGCAGGAAATGGAGGTTACTTGGGAGTCAGGCCCCTGATGTGGAACAGACATTTCAGATTCCTGTTCAAGAACAGGATGGGGTTGCTGTGTAATATCAGGCAAGCTGCTTCTCTCTCTAGCAGGGGTGGGGGTGGGGTCTTAAGAAGGGGAAAAGCCAGAGGTTGTAGGTAGGCTTGCCAGACTTAGGCCCACCTGAAACCACAGAGCAATAGTGGGTTTTTTAGTATAAATGCTCCAAATAGTGCACAGGATGTCCTTACATGCAGAACTGCTCCTGGTGTGAGATTTCAGTACAATTCTGCATGCTGTGCTAGGCTTCCCATGAACAAGACAAGCTGGGTGTGGCCCAGGCAGGACCAGAGCTTGGAGGGCTGCTGGGCTTGCTGGCCTTTTACTCCTTCCCTTTCTGTGACCTCTCTGTCTTCCATACTCTAGACACTGTCCCCAGTTTCCAGATGTTAATGAAAGAGGGCCACAGTCCCCTCTGGCTTACCTTTGCAGCATAAGCTGCTGCCAAGCAGCAGGCGAGGCCAAGAAACAGAACCTCCAGGCGCCCCATGGTGAGTGTCTGCCTCTAGGCAGTCCTTCTCGCCACTTCTCCAGTATTTATGGAGCTGGAGCCAAGGTCGTGTGCACGCCTACCGTGTACTCACAGACGCACAGGTGTGGGGTGGTCTGTTTTTCCCAGGTCCTTAGTGGTGCCCATAGGGCACCTGTGTGGGTTACTGCCTACCTGGGAGCAGAGGCAGGTGGCATGGCTAGTGAGGGAAGGGCCTCCAGGGCCAGCCCTGGCTGGGTGCTGGGTGTCCTGCATTCTGTCGTATTAATTCCGTCAGTTTGGGGTTTAGTGTCACCTTCAGAAAAATGGTGTGCTTCATCTCAAGTGCTGAATGCCCCTACCTTAGTGGGAAGTCCACGAGGGACTCCCAAGCCAGAGGTGGCTGTGTGCTACTAGGCACTGGTGTGGCTGACCCTTGGTCACTCCAAGAGCTTGCACTAAGGGATGTGGGGCAGTGCAGGCTGAGCTGACGGCTGGAGGCAGAGTCTCCTGGGAGGGGAGGACAAGAAACTCCAGGCGGACATGGTGGCACAGATGGAGCAGGGCTACCAGAGTGAAACCTAGTGTGGCCCCAGGGCTTGGGGGCACCTCCAGATAAAGAGTCTATTTCACCTCTGTGCCTTGCTGGAGGTTGGGGTGGGATTCCCCACAGAACACAAGCAAGGATTCTGGGGCACACACAGGTAGAAAGAGACAAAGCCTGGGAGTAGAAGTGCAGAAAGAGGGAGGGAGGAAAGAAGAGAGGGAGGAGGAAAGTACTGGGCTTGGAGGCGAAGGCCAGTATGAGAACGGCCACCATCCTAGGGATGTGTACTTTGGCTACCAGGAAAAGATTATCAGTGACAGACACAACTTTAAGGAGTGCAGTTACCTTGGACACCTGGAAGGCATGGCAGCTGGCCAGGCATAGCCAGTCTTCCCAGGCCGGTGGCCCTCACATCCAGGAGCCCAAGCCCCCAGCTCAGAGCACAGGGGACCCTTCAGACCCACATGCACCAGTGCGTCCATGTGTTGTGCCCAAGCCAACATGCAGATCTCCATGGTGCACAGTAGGTGTGCAGCTCTGAGAGGGCAGGAAGCTGGGACACAGCAGAGGTGGAGTAGCAGGAAACACACAGGTTGTGTTTGTGCCAACTACTGATTCTGAGAAGCAGTGCTAAAGAAAGCAATTCTGTACTGGGTTGAACAATGCAGGGTAGCTAGGAGAACAGGACGGGGAAGCAGGGGACAGAGGAAAGGGCCTCTTTGTATCTAGCGTTGAGAATACTTTTAGGTTCACAGCAACACTGAGCAGGAAGGAGAGTCCTCATGTCCACTTCCCCAACACTGGAGTGGCCTGTATCTACAGTGACAGACCCAAAAGGACACATCTCTGTCACACACAGCCAGTAGTGCCAGCTGCTGCTGACACTGGATGTATGTTTTTTATGGCATGTGGAGTTCTTTATGGGGAGATTCTAGGTTCACAACTGGATGTTCACCATCCACAAGCTCCCCAAGGCTGGGCTGAAAGCATCAAGGTCAAGTGATAGGACCACACAGAACATTAACCCCACTGACATAAACCATTCAGGATTTAGGCAGGTGTTTTAAGGATGGTTGATTTTTGTGGGGGAGAGAAAATTTTTCCTCAAAAGCGAAATCCACCAACACTGGTCCCACAAAAAGCAGAACTACAACCACAACTCAGGCCAGGGCTGCTGCTGCCACTCCCCAGCTGTGTGGCCTGAGCCTCAGTTTCTCCAGAGAAGCTCTGACAAGGAGCTCCTGGTACAGCAAGTTGCAGGGTCTGCAACTCCCTTTCTTGTTTACATGTGCCCTGGAAGAGGTGCTTCAACTTTGTTCTTAGGCAGGAGACAGGCATAAGGATGCAGTGAGGCCAGGTGAGTCAGTGAGTGGGGTCTAACCTGTGTGAGCGCAGTTCCCTTCAGGCACTGGCCTGCAGGACTCACCTCAAGCACAAAGAGAAGAGAGGCTTAAATGACCCCAAGCAGCCTTCCAAGTTTATCATGTTACTTTGTCTAATTATTAATTGTTAAACGTACGTACTTCAATGATTTGTTATTTTAAATTATGTGTATGTACCTGTATGGAGTATGCACACACGAGTGCAGGTGCCCCCAGAGGCCAAAGGGCCGCTGGAAAGAACTAGAAATTACTGGAAATTGTGTTAAGTGCGGTGATCAACACCAGGTATTAACTTGACTAACATGGTACCCAGATATTTGGTCAAGGTGGGCATGGTGGTACACACCTTCAATCCTAGCACTCAGGAAGTGGAGGCAGAAGGATCGCCGTGAGTTCAACATTAGCTTGGTCTACATAGTGAGTTCCAGGACAACCAGGGACCTGAGAGAGTTTGTCTCAAAACAAACAAACAAACAAGCCACCCAACAACAAACCTAAAACATCTGGTCAAACATTCTGATGTTTCCGTGAGGCTGTTTTTTGGATGAAAAGCTGTTTAAATCAGTGGGTGTTGACACGACAGCTTAGCCTCCATGTGGGTGGGTTTCATGCAGTCTACTGCAGGCCTGAGAAGGGGGCGGGGCAGCCAGCATGCTGCCTTTGACTGCAGCCTTTCACTGACTCTCCAGACGACACAATGCCCTGAAGACTGTGGACCTGTACCTCAGCTGTGAGCCAACTGCCTACAATTAATCCTCCAGTTCTGCAGAATCTCGGCTAGCAAGTTCCAAACAGCACTGCAGTTCTGTTAGAGACGAGTGTGGTCTTTTCTCAAACACAGTCAGCAAAACACAAATAGAGAACAAGACAGGGGTGCAATATGCACCAAGACTCAGCAACCGTGAAGTCAGATGATGGGTCGTCAGCTGCGTGAAACATCAGCGCTTCTGAGGGAGTTTTACATTTGTTATACTAAAAGCACTTTTATTTACATGGGAATTCAGGAGAAGAATCACCATACTTTGCAAAATGTGGCTAGACCTCAGGAAGTCCTTCTTGTCTGGCCAACCTAAGGCAAGACTACCATTGCCCTGGGCCCTGTGTGGGCAAGGCCTTCAGAGGGCATGGGGTTCCTCGCTCAGCGCCTTCCTCAGATCTGCAGTCAAGGCATTCCTGGGTAGATGGGACAGAACCTAGATCTCCTCCCCAAAGACCAGGCTGGGCAGCAGCTCAGAAGTGGGAGTACTCCCAGCTGAGGTGTCTTGGCAGCTGCTGTGACAGAAGTCTTGTGGGGGACAGGCAAGGGTGGCCAGCCTCTAGAGAAGAACTACTTCCTGCCTCTGGGCTGAGCATTCTTAGAAGCAGCAGGAAGCAGGGTCAGCAGGGGACACAGGGATGTCCAGCTGCTCCCCATTCCCAGGGGTGCTCACTTGGGCCAAATGAAACACTGGGTGAGGACAATCTTGTCAGGAGGATGGGCTGGCTTGAGGCATTTGGCTTTGGAATTGCTGTGACTTGACCGTGTATGCCAAGCTGTTCAAGGGACAGAGGCCACAGAGAAACAAGGCAATGGTGCATCTCCGGCTCAGCACCCTTCAGGAAATGGTGCTGCTGCCCTGGGGCTCGGAAGGCCATGCATGGAGGAGCTTTCCAGAGAGGCCAGCTTGGCAGGGACGTGACCGTCTCTGGTTTCACAACAGGAAGCTGTGGGACAACGGGGTGTTTCCAGGAACTGAAGAGCCGGTCCATTTGGTGAAGTCAGGCTGCCAGCCTGAGGTTGCCCAGTGCCCTCATCTCAGCACCCTGGGTGGGTGGGGCACAGGCTTGTCCCAACTGTCCCATTGTGGTACACCAGCATGTCCTGAATGAATGAATGAACAAATGAGGTGCTAAAGAGCCTCAGGCGAGAGAAACAGTCCCACCTATAATCCCCCATGCTGAGACACCCAGACGCCTAGGAAATTCATTAACAGGACAGTTATGGCTGGGCCTGGCTTTTACCAATACTACCCCAGACAGATGGTGTCCAACCAGGGGTCATCTGGCTGTCTGTGATGACAGACCAGGCTCCTCAGGCCATCTGTCACTACATTCACAAGACTCTGCCAGAATGGGTGCCCCCAGCTTTACCACGCCCATCTCTGGCTTTTGCTGGTCTTTGCCTTGGGTCATCTGCATGGCATTGGGGTCGTCTTCAAACACCCAGGGCAGAAGGCAGTACTAAGCAGTGGGTCACAACCAGAGCCAGGGTGCTATGGGATAATGCTCTTATACACCGTAAAGATATGAAACTCGAATTGGTTTAGTAAAATGTTGATTGGCCAGTAGCCAAACAGGAAGTATAGGCAGGGCAAGCAGACTAGGAGAATTCTGGGAAGAGGAAGGGTATTCAGGAGTTGCCAGCCAAAGGCAGAGGAAGCAAGATGAGAACGCTAAACTGAAAAAAGGTACCAAGCCACATGACTAAACAGATAAGAATTATGGGTTAATTTAAGCGTAAGAGCTAGTCAGTAATAAGCCTAGGCTACTGGCTGAACAGTTATAATTAATATAAGCTTCTGTGTGGTATTTTGGGAAGTGGCTGCTGGGTATTTGGAAATTGTTGGTGCAACAGAAACGTCTGCCTACACCAAGGCCTGCTTGTTAGGACCCCAGCTTTCTTCAGAGGTGTGTGCCTCTAGGGCCACCCTCACTATCGTGACCTTGCTCTGGCTTCTTTGAGGACAGTTGCTAATCTTACCTGGTTGCCTGGGACCAGCACTATGTCACACATAATCTAGAATCTCTGTCTCCATCTCATTTTCACTCCCATCTGAGGGCTTGAAATCCTCCTCTTCCTCCTCCTCCTCTTCCTCCTCGCCTTCCTCTCCAGACTCAAACATCAGCTGTCCTTTTCCACGATCAGCCTTACCTGGGTCGGAGAAGAGAGCTGTGCAAGAAGGAAAGAAGACTGTGTCTCCCAATGCTGGCTCCCAGGGGTCCTAGAGCACATTTACTACAGCAGGTAGTGGTCCTGAAGAAGCTACTATGGAAAGAATGAGGGTGGAGACCCAGGAAGGTGAAGCCTCACAAGGCATTTTTGAAGGCATTTTCTGGAGAGAGCCATGAGCAGCCTGGGACCCTATGTAACTTCAGAGGGCATACACCATTATTCCCAGAAAAGGTTCACAGCCTTGACTGGACGCCCAGAGATTGTGCCCATGTCCCCAACATAGCCAGGAAGCCCTGCTCTACTCCAGTGCCCACTGTCTACCTTGGAAGGAGTCCCTTGCAGACCCCCTGCCCAGCGAGTGCCTCACTTTCCACTGCACCAGGGGCTAGCCCTGGTTTGGTTTGAAGAAGGAGCTAGGGGATGCAGTGAGGGGCCATGGGCCCCACAGGAGGAGATGATGGGCAGCATGAGGGTCTCCGCTGTTGTCAGCAACAGGTCTGAGGTTTCCCTGCACATGTGGCTCTCACCAGGCCTCTCAGAGCGGATGGTCTGCAGAATCATGAGTGACATGGTGTCCCTCAGGTGGTCGGTGGTCTTGGGGAGACACCAGCCATCTCTCTCTGTGCACACACTCTCTGTCCCATCATTGCGGTGAACAATTTTCTGCAACCTGCGGGCAGAGGAGGCTGTGTGGGCAGAGTCCAGGGACAGGGCTCTATGGTGAGAAACGTTACAGAGCCCCAGAGTGTGGCTTCATGTGGTGGCTCCATGTGTGGTGGCTCATGGGACAGAGTTCCAGCACAGCTCTATGGGCATGGGTTTGTGGGAACAGGATGCCAATGGGGAGGCTCTTACACAGGCTCTGTGTGACAAACAGTGCTCAGAGGGAAGTCTCAGAGGTGGTGGGTAACGAAGAGCTTGCAGGGATGAATGGTTCCAGCTGGGTTCCTTAATATTTTGCTGTCTCTGAACAGCACCATACCCCACCCAAAAAAACCCCAAAGCCAAACCAAGAACTAAAAACTGTAGAGAGCTGGGTGTACCCCAGGCCCACTTCTCTGCTAACAGCCATGCTCCCCCTAGACCCCACACACTGCTGTTCCTTTCCAAGCTGTGCCCACTCTTGTCTTCTAAACAGGTGTCCAGATCAGGAGCCGTGTCAATCAAGGACATGCCCAGGGAAAGACTCTAGCAAAAGCAATTGTTACTAGCAAGCAGGGCTGCTTTCTCCAGGGCACAGTGCAGCCACAGTTGTTGGTTCCTGCCTTCTAGCCCACTTGGCAGGACCAAGGCCAGCACCCAACTCCCGGTGCCATAGTCTCCCTTAGAGCTCACTGCAGGGAGAGCTGCAGAGAACACTGGTCTTGTTCTAGTGAGTTCTAGCCCAGAGTCCCACGGGCCATCCGTGGCACAGGACCCCTCATACATACTCCTCCACGTTCAAATCACACAGCTGGTAGAACATCTGTCGATAGGGTGGCAGAGCCCCTTCCCGGAAGATGTAGACTGAATCCTGAGGAAAGGAGGGGAGAGAACAGGATGGTTATGCAGACCCCTAGGGTCTAACAGTGCTGAGGACAGCCATGCTGTGGCTTTCACGGGAGTCTATGGAGTTGGCTTGTCCCCAG
Source organism: Peromyscus maniculatus bairdii (assembly GCF_049852395.1). Taxonomy (NCBI): domain Eukaryota; kingdom Metazoa; phylum Chordata; class Mammalia; order Rodentia; family Cricetidae; genus Peromyscus; species Peromyscus maniculatus. The sequence goes on along the minus strand of NC_134855.1, from coordinate 11,789,176 downwards.
GCCCAGGGTGGCCAGCAGATGTGGAGAAAGGAGGCTCTCACTCCCCAGGAAGTTCTGGAGGGTGGAGGCAGTCAGGCCCTCCTCAGACCCCTGGGAAGCCTGCCGGTTTACAGCATGGGGCTGCCACCAGCCTGGACTGGGCTCTGCCTTCTGCACCTTCCAAAAGGATCTGGTCTACTCCTCACCAGCTGTTTCTAATTAGTCACTCTGTGTGCCCCTGCATGCTCCCTGGACTGCTTTTTGGGGAGGAAGGCAGGGTTTAATGAGTATCATTTTCTCTTTTTTCCACTTGGAACATAGCCTTGAAGTCAAGGATTAGGTCCCAAGACGTTGACAGCCAAGGCATGATGGCACTAGAGGGATCAGCTGTCTCCCTCATGTCGCCTATCTCTGCTGAACTTAAATTTTCAGTCACAGCCACTCAAGCAGGACTTCAGGGTAGAGAACACACGATCTTGGCCTCTCCCGGGACTGTAGAGGGATCAGAAGAAGTGTGGGAGTGTGCTAACCACTGTGGGGTGATACTGATGAAAATATGAGCCCTGGAGGTCTGGGTCCATCCCATCACACATGTCAACCCACAGCTGAGCCCCAGATGTTCTGGTCTGGCCTGTGCTCATGTCTACGCCCGAGTCCTGTCATCTTGGCAGCAGCTACAGGCCTTAGGGAGCCAGGCTCACCAGGGGCCACCACACATCTGCTGGTGTCAGATGTCCTCTCCAGGACCTGTCACCACCTCTTTGCCCAGACGGCCCAAGTTCCTCATGGCCTTGGGTAGATGGCACTCCAAATTCTCATTTTGTTTCTGGAGGGGTCTGAGGTAGGAGTAATGCAAAGGCACTTGGTAGGCAGAGAGTTGGGTCAGTCAAAGATCCTTCCCAGGGTCACAAGTGCCCAACCCTGAAAAGATGCTTTATCCCCACACCTGACCTTCCACTAGAGCCTGAGGGCACTTACCTTGAGCTTGTACTTATTGTAGGTCAGTTTCCGTGGGCCGTCTGTTCCTGATGGGCCCAGGCCCTGCTTCAAGTCATGCATGGTGACAAGCTGGTTGGCTACATGGGAGCAGGGAAGTGCTTTGGTTTGGAGGGAGTGGGGACCACCCTGCCTGGCCTTTTGCACCTGTAAGGAACGGCCAGCAGACCTCTCCCACCTCCCTTGGCCATGTCCTGATGCAGGCAATCCAGTCACTTACATGTCTTCTTGACAGTGATGGGGAGGCTGTAGTTGTACGTGCTGCGCTTTGCTTTGACAGGCATGTCCCTGGAGCCAAAACCTACAGGCAAGGGCCATGTGTCAGAGAGAAGTAGGTGCCAACCCATCAGGGCAACTGTCAGGGGTTTAAAGTGGCCAACTCCATCTGCCACCTACAGAAGGAAGGGACACCAGCACATCTAGCAATTCTCACACGCTGATAACCTTATGTGGTTTCCTTGACATCCTAGGCTTAAAATTTTAAGTAGGACCTGTGCATAGGTCCTTGTTTATAAACTAGAAAGCCACAACACAGCCAGCAAAGAGGTGGCACTTTCATATCCAAGATCCTTTATATTGTTCCACAGATTCTCAGAGGGGGAGGGCTTAAGGAGGGAGGGTGGGGTACAGAAATGTTTCTAGTCACTCCATAGGAATAGACTCTTTTTTTTTTTTTTTTGAGACAGGATCTCACTGTGTAGCCTTGATTGCCCTAGAATTCACTATACAGACTATACTGGCTTTGAATTCACAGAGATCTACCTGTTTCTGCCTTGTGAATATTGGGACTAAGGTATGTGCTACCTTTAATCTCACACGCTGAGATTAAAGACACATGTGTCTGCTAGGAATAGACTTTTTAAAATGTGTGTGTAATTTTAAAATTTTAATTTTATAAAATATATATATATATACACACATACACACACACACATATACATACACACACACATTTAATTTTAAAATTATGTGTGTGTGTGTGTTGGTATGTACATGTAAGTGCAGATGCCTATGGATGCATGGATGCTCTGGCACTGGAGTTGCAGGCAGTTGTGAGTCGTCTGACATGGTAATGGGAATTAAGTAGGATCCTCCACAAGCATATGTGCTGCTGTAACTGCTGAGCCATGCTATTCGGCCCAAGAATAGAAGAGAGGGCTAGAGATGGTGGCAGGAGAGGTGGCTGTGCAGACATGAGGATTCAAGTGAGGACCCAGCGTCTACACAGCAAGCTGGACGTCCTGCAGGCATCCTGGGACCCAAGCTCCGGGTCTGCCAGTGTGTCTATGTACCAGAGACAGAGTCGCTGAGGCTTGCGGGCTTCCAGCCGGCTGAGAAAATGTGAGTCCCAGGTTCATGAAGAGATTCTGTCTCAAAGAACTAGGTGGAAAGTGACAAAGGACACCTGACCCTCTTTTCTGGCCTCCAAGTGTGTGCACAGGAATGCTCACGTGCACACACACGTGCTTATACTCAAATACACGCATACATAGATTTTTTTTTTTTTTTTTTTTTTTTTTTTTAGGAGAGTGCTATAAATGGAGGACACAAAGAGACAAAGACAGAAAATAAACTTATTTTTACCGTATTTCATTCCACAACGGATTCGAAAGTCAAGGACTTGATAAATTTTGGCATCTGGGTGTTTTCGAGGGTCATAGCCAAATCGAATCCACAAGCTTCTCCATGGACCTGTTATCTAGAGACCAAAAAGTACTGAGTGTGAGGTAGGGCCAAGGGTCCTCTGGTACCTGGGTGGGGACCAAGCCCCCGTGTGGAGGAGGACCTCCCTGAGCTCTGAGAACATGGCCTTAGAGCCCTACTTCTGACAAGGTTCTATGAGGGTAAAGTGACATCAGGAGTTTCCACCACTGCTCGTGGTACTCAAGGTACAACGTGACAACTGTCCTAGCGTGTGGACTCCTGTCCTTGAACTGCTATTCTACAGTTAGAAGTAAGGTTCGGGGGGGGGGGGGGGGGGGGAAGCAGCTGTCCAGGCTGGAGTCCAACAGTGCCCCTGCCCATCATCGACCTTTAAGGGCATGTTTTATGCTGGCTCCCCTCGGCAGGTAGGACGCCTTTCCTTCCAAACTTTTAGGAACCTCTATACCACAACCCCCATCTCCGTCCTCTCCTGGGAGGAATCAAGGGTGGACTTCTTCCACTAAGGCCCACTCTGTATGGGTAGTTGAGGTGAGAGGTGCTGTCACTCAGGGGCTGGACTCTGGGCTGCAGGCAGCTCTGCCACTCCTTGGCTACAGAACCAAACATGGCATGTCAACTCTCTGGGCAGCTTCTCCTCAGAGATAAAGACCGACTCTTACCGTCGCCTCCAGGAGAAATAGAGGCAGTGACATGTAGCCTCACCCAGCACCAGGCCCTTAGGAATTTCTCACTACAAGGTCACTATGTACAGAATGCTTACCTATGACTTAGATAATGCTTCTTCATCTAAAGTCATCAACACACAGCAAGAAACATTATTAGAAGGTTGAGGTGGACCACCGAGCTTTGAAATTTTTCTAGCTGTTTCTTTTTTGTTTGGATACACACACACAGGTTATGCATGTCTGTGAGTGTGTATGGGTGTATGTGTGTGTGCACATGTGTAGGTATGCATGTTTGTGTGTGTGTGTGTGTGTGTGTGTGTGTGTGTGTGTGTGTGTGTATACCAAACACCAGAGGGTGTTGCTGGTTGTCTTTATCACTCTCCACCCTAATTTTTAAGATGTCGTTCCCCAGGATCTGTCCAACTCTACGACTCAGCGCTGGGGTTACAGGCACATGCCCCCAGGGCCAGGTGCCACCACGCCCAACTTTCATGCGAGTGCCGGGGCTCCTCCAGCCTGTGCAGCAAGTGCTTTGCCCGCTGAGGCACCTCCCCGGGGGGCTCTCTAACTGGTTTTAACAAGTTGTGTCAGGGCGCCAGGTGGCAGGGATGCTAGGAGGGATGTCTACCTTCTGTTGCCATGGCTCTAATATGTCACATCAGGGATCAAGGACCACACTGGTGGGAATCGAGGGGTGTGTAGACTAGCTGCCACTTACCATGTAATAAGCCATGTAGGGAAGTAAGATCTTGAGCTTGTCAGGGTGGACACTGACATTAGACTTGACAGCATTCCGTGACCAGATGGGACGAATGTCAAAGAGCTAGGGAAAGTCACAAGCACAGTCTGAGAGGAACACCAACAGTTACTGGCCTTCTCACATCAGCCACCCTGTGTGTCTGGGCCCCAGTGGGGAGGGCAGGGACTCAACAAGCCTCCAGAACCCACCACTTACCAGCCCCTCCTAAACCCCTTCCTCCCTACTCCTAATCCCTTCAAGGCACGGATGATACACGGATGATACGTGAAAGTGGGGTCCTGAAGTGAGCAAATGGTCCCCGTCCTTACGTAGTTTACAGTGCAATGGAGCAACGTGGCTGAGCAAGCACATGCTACAACCCTGACCTTCCTAACCTGGAAGCAAAGGCTGGAGATGGGGCTTCAAGAAGGTCAAGGGGAGGGCCTGGTCGTGAGGAGGGCTGGACAAGGCCACTGTGACCAGAATGGAGGCCAGGGCAGATGAGCCACAGAGAAAGCCTTGGTGACCACTGAGATTCAGTCAGAGCTGCGGTTTCTGAGGGACCCCGTCCTTGAACAGGGTGTAGCTTCAGTTTCAACAAGGAAAGCCTCCCTGGGAACCTGCTGTTTAGGCCTGGGGACCCAGCAGAAACTCAGTCTCCTGCACACAGCACCTGAAGCCCCGAAGAGACTACAGAGCCCTATGACATGTCTGCAGTTCACCCCAGGAGGAAGGCACCACAGTCTGCACATGGCCACATTCCATGGGTTTGTTACAAGTAATAATAGCTCTGCACAGGTTGCTAGACACCAGCTTCACATTCAAGTCACAGCCCAGCAATGACCCGTTCTCTGGCACCCCAAAGAGACCCAGCACAGTGTCTCCCAGCCCTCTTTTTACTTTCTGAAGCAGTCTAGTTGCCAAGGCTAGCCCTGAACTCACTCTGCTGACTAGATGCACTACTCCTACTCCTGGGGTTATAGCCTGTGCCACCAAGCCCAGCTTCTGAAACAGCTTTCAGATGTAACAGCCGGAGGTAAAAATAACCCCCCACCCCCCACCCCCGCTAACCAGCCAGTGCAAGAAAAGCCTAGCCACCCACGGCGGTGCAGTACAAGTGGTCCAGCAGGCCGGGTGAGGCAGGAGACTCACCTTCCTCAGTTCTTCCTCCACCTTCTGGTCTATGGGGTTGGTGCAGGCCTTCTTCCATGTCTGTACTGCAGCCTCCAAAGGCTGCAGAGGTACCTCAGGGTCCTCAAAGTTGACAAAGATGGCATTATGGGGGCGCCGGGCTCTACTCAATCCAATCAGGTTCTCGCCTGAGATGGAGGGATTGTGGTAGCCTTCCCTGTGGACAGAGAGAGAGAGAAGCTTAGATTACCATCCCAGGCACAGGCCTGGCCAGGCAGGCAGGAACTCCAGCAGGCATGGCTCACCAGTAGACCATACCCATGTGATTTTCTCTGGATTCAGGAGGGAGGACCCCAGCACTGCCTGCTGGAGAAGCATGTGCTGGGAGGCTGCCATCAAGGGACAGAAGGGCTGTAACTGCCTGCAGGGGCGCAGGAAACTCTGGGGCCAGTGGCCTTGAAGGAAGACAAGGCCCCGAAGAGACCGGGGCATGGGAAAGGGCACCATTGCAAGGCTGGTGGCCTCCCAACTGCAACTGTATCGATCCCCACACAGCAAAATCCAGCCAGTGCAAAGCTGGGTACAAACCAAATGCCCATCAGCCACATATGTGGACAGTGACGTGAACTCTGCCTACTTACATGACTCACTCAACTCAAAATGATCCTCCAAGGAAGGAGTTTCTGAGGGAAGTAACTGAGGCCACCTAGATTAGGAAATGTGCCCAAACAGCCTCTGCTACAGGAGCTCGGCCTTAGCCCCAAGAGGCCTGGCTGCAGTCATCCCTTAACCGACTGTCCCTCCACCTAGCAGAGTGTGACTTGGCTCAGAAGCATCTGGACAACATGGGTCAATGAAAAGGATGCAGCCAGGTGGTATTACCAGAGCCCAGAGGTTAAGCTAGGGGTCTACCTGTCCACACCCATAGTGTCCAAGAGCAAGAGGGACCCATGTGAACTGTACCCTGTGGGGTGATGTGGCCTGACCTCTCTGTCCTGGAACAAACAGACCACTTTGTGAGGTGAGAAGTGGGTGAGATGTGTTTCTCATACACAGGGGTACATAAATCTCTATACCTTCCTCAGTTTGTTATGAACCTTAAAAAATTGTTTGTTTATTCTGGTTTTTTGAGACAGGGTTTCTCTGTGTAGTTTTGGTGCCTGTCCTGGATTTTGCTCTGTAGACCAGGCTGGCCTAGAACTCACTGAGATCCACCTGGCTCTGCCTCCTGAGTGCTGGGATTAAAGGCATGTGCCATTACGACCCGGCAAAAAATAGTTTTAAAACACACGTACACACATACTCTGCACATGTATCAGCACAGAACATGCCTAGGAGGGTGGTTCCTGAAGCCAGCAGTCACCAGAAGGAGCAGACACAGAGACATTAGTATCTGAACCCATGTGTACATCCTCAGCTTCAACAATTACTGCCAAACAAGGGCCCCTGCTTCCTCCACACTCACCCACCCCACAGCACTTCACAGTGCATTTTACTCTATGTCCTGGATGTCACAAGCCCATCACAGCCATCACCTTTTCATTTGTTCCCATACCCTTAAAATACATTTATTTTCATTTATGTGTATGTGTCTGTATGTTTATGCAACATGGGTGAGGGTTTTGCGGAGGCCAGAAGTTGTGAGCCACGTAATGTGGGTGCTGGGAACGAAACTCTGGTCCTCTGGGAGAGCAGCAAGTGCTCCTAACCACTGAGCCACCTCTCCAGCCCCTTCTTTTAAAAAACAATCTCCAGCTATGTAACCCAGGCTGGTCTAGAATTCCTAGGCTCAAGCAATCCTCCTCAACCTCACTCAGTTTACACTTTATCCTACTTTTCTACATGAGTAGATACCATCTGCAAACTTAAAAAAAAAACAAAAAAACACAAGTGGTTTTCACATTGCAAACAAAATATGAAATGCGGGGTCAAGTCTGTGCTTTTTTTCAAACGTGCCTGTCAGGAACCATCCCAGGTAGGCACAACACTATCCTGCTTTAAAGTCCTTCTCCCTGAGCCCCCAACACCCTCAAGAAGGAAAGTAAGTGGCTGGCCTTCGTCAGAGAGGAGTATAATGGGGAGGTGGGGGGGTGGCTGCCTCTGCTGCCCATCCACTGCCTCTGGCTAGCTCTATTGACTACAACGACTCTAAGTCTGTGCAGAACTGCTGGTAGGAGCAGAAGGGGCTCAACACCCTGCCTGCCTCCCCTCTGCAAACCCAGGCTGTAGGACACTCAACCCCCGGAGGTAGACAGCCAGGCCCTCCTCCCCAAGGAAGGTCAGCCACGCACAAAAATCAACAGTGCCTGGGAAGAAAGGCAGGTTCTTTCCATGTGCGGAAACCTGCTCAATCACAAGAGGACGAAAAGGGGTCATGCCCAAGGGCCCCAAGTCAGCTGGCTGACCCACGACCCACTTCAGAGGCTTGGACCAGCTGCCTACCAGCCTCTGTGTGCCGAGTGTGGCACAGGTGTCCTGCTTCTGTGTACTGCTCTTCCTACTCCAGGTGTAAACTGCTTTGTGAGGGGATGAAAACACATCAGAAATATGCAACTTTGAAAAAGCAATGAAGCAGCTGCCCATAATGGCATGCACCTTTAATCTCAGAGCTGGAGAGGCCGAGGCAGGCAGATCTGTGTTGAGTTCGAGGCCAGCCTGGTCTACAGAGCAAATTCTAAGACAGCCAAGGTTACACAGAGAAACCCTGTCTCGAAAAAACAAACAACCCCCCCAACACACACACACACCAAAAAAAAAAAAAAAAAAAAAAAAAAGAAAAGAAAAGAAAAAGCGAAGAAAGGTAGCTCAGTGGATAAAGGTGTTAGCTGTCAAGCCTGATGACCCGAGTTCAAACCCCAGGACACACACAGTGGAAGGAGAGAACTGACTCCTACAAGCTGTCCTCTGACTTCCAAACATGCACTGTGGCACAGGCATGCCCACAAGCACGTGAACACACTCTTGAGTACATGCTAGCATGCACAGGCACGCACACACACACACATACCCCGGACTCATTAAATAGGTAAATAAATGTAACAGAAAAAGAAGGAAACAGTAAGCCCACTCAGTACTGGTTTACACTCTCATGCCAGGCACGCTGCACACTCGCAAGGGGCTTTGGCAGGGAGGCAATGGCACTTGTTCTTTTTGGTTGTATCTTTTCATAGTATTTTTTCCTTTTTCTTTTTTTGCTTTTTCAAGACAGGGTTTCTCTGTGTAGCCCTGGCTGTCCTGGAACTCACTCTGTAGCCCAGGCTGGCCTTGAACTCAGAGATCCGTCTGCCTCTGCCTCCTGAGTGCTGGGAGTAAAGGCATGCGCCAACACACCTGGCACTTGTTTTTTCTTAACAAGCACAACTCACTCTCGGAATCAGAAAAACAGTAGGAGAGGGGACAGGAAAGTGACAGACTGAATGAACAGCTCTGGAAGCACCTAAGCCTCTTTCTTTTTTTTATTTTATTTGTATTTGTTTATTCGTTCGTTCATTCATTCATTCATTCATTCATTCATTATTCAAGACGGGGTTTCTCTGTGTATCCCAGACTGTCCTGGAAATCACTCTGTAGATCAGGCTGGCCTCATCACCTGGATTTTTTAATGTCAGCTCAGGGTGACCTTAAACTTGTGACCCTCAACTTTGTGAGTGCTGGAATTATCAGTATGTAAACTATAATCCCAGAAGCTTTATCTATTTATTTATTCTTATTTGTTTGTTTATTTAATTGAGACAAACTCTTTTTTTTTTTTTTTTTGGTCCAGGCTGGCCTCTGCTTTAGCTTCCTGGGTAATTGGAGTATGGGTATACACTACTGCACCTCTCATTCACAGAAGTTGTTTGAGTTATCTGAGACAAGGTTTCTTCTCTGTGTAAGTCTTGGCTGTCCTGCCTCTACCTCCTAGTGCTGGGATTAAAGATGTGCGTCACCACTGCCCAACTACAGTAGTTTTTTTTTTCTTTTGGGGGGGGGGTGGTTTCGAGACAGGGTTTCTCTGTGTAGCTTTGCGCCTTTCCTGGAACTCACTTGGTAATGAGGCTGGCCTCGAACTCACCAAGATCCGCTTAGCTCTGCCTCCCGAGTGCTGGGATTAAAGGCATGCACCACCACTGCCCGGCCCTACAGTAGTTTTTAAAGTAGAGAATAATACACTTTTTGTGATGGGACCTAAGCCTGCTGGCATAGCCTAGAGATCTTGTTTTGTTTTGGTTTTTTTTCTTTTTCCCAAGACAGTGTTTCTCTGTGTAGCTTTGCGCCTTTCCTAGAACTCACTCTGTAGACCAGGCTGGCCTCAAACTCATAGAGATCCACCAGGCTCTGCCTCCAGAGTGCTGGGATTAAAGGTGTGCTGCACCACCACCACCACCACCACCACCACCACCACCACCACCACCACCACCACCACCACCACCACCACCACCACCACCACCACCACCCGGCTCAGCCTTGAGATCTTAACCCTAACCCTGGCTCTGGGGTGGGGGCTGCCCATGCTTCTTCTGCACGGGCCTCAGCTTTGCTCTAGAATGCTTTCTCTGAACCCTTTCTTGTCACTCATTTTTTTTTTTTTTTTTTGGTTTTTCGAGACAGGGTTTCTCTGTGTAGCTTTGCGCCTTTCCTGGAGCTCACTTGGTAGCCCAGGCTGGCCTCGAACTCACAGCGATCCGCCTGGCTCTGCCTCCCGAGTGCTGGGATTAAAGGCGTGCGCCACCACCGCCCGGCTCCTTGTCACTCATTTTTACGGCCAGCTCCCAATGGCGTCTCGAGTCCCTCAGCCTACCCATACAATGTCTTCAATGCACCCATCCATTTGCTCACATTCTGTCCCGCTTCACAGGCTCCAGCCCAGAGCAGAGCCTCCCTGCCATGTGGTCTGCTGACACAGAGCTCCAAGCCTGGGCCACCAGAGGATTCTATCAGGACTTGACAAGAGTTTCTGCCCTACCTCCTGCCAAAATGGCCACCCTGGGCACATCTTCTGGAATGTCCCAGGCTTCTGCTCTCCCTTACACTACCGTTTGGTTTTTTGCTACAGTAGCTGTTCTGGCACCTGCCCTTTTCACAGGGCACAGAAGCCACCATGCGCCACGTCAGCACTCAGAGCTCAATTTTCTGAAGGCTGCATACAGCCAGGTAGCATCTCTTTCAGAACACCAAAGACCAACCACAGGTCGGCTCTCAAGCTGTGCCCACCCTCTGGCTTATCTGACATGTTGACCTTGCTTCCCAAGGCTTCTTTCACTGAGTCCCAGCTATCGGCAGCACTCTGCTCAGGCAGAGAACAAAGCCAGCCAAACCACTGCTTCTGGGAAGCACACAACAAAATGAGAAATGCTGTCTTTGTGTATACAGTTTTGAAAAGGTACTAGGCATGGTGACTCAAGCCTATGATCCCAGCACTTGGGAGGCTCAGGCCAGAGACGGTGCAGGTCTGAAGCCAGCCTGGATGATGCAATAAGCTCTGGGTCAGCCTGGACTACAGAGACAGACCTTTTCTCTAAACATCACAAGCATACAAGTAAGAACAGTGTGAGATTAAGGACCAAGCAAGGCCCAGGGATTGGGAAAGGCCAGGCTCAGAGCTTCCCATGTGGCCTGGAGACCCCAAGTCTCATCTACCTCCTTTGTAAAATCGGGATGACGGGGAACTGGCAAATTACCGAGAGGCTGACATCAAATGCAGCCTCAGCATTTCCCCACAGCTGGTGACTGTTATTAATCTCATATTGGGAATGCTCCAATTAATTTCTTCCACATTAGTCAGTCTTGGCTCTCATACAAAAGGATTCTTCTTCTTTGTGACAATGTGCAGCTGCCTCCAGAGAACACCCACATTTGACAACGCCACAGGGTCCCCACTCCGTCCAGATTGTGGGAATTAAAGTACTCATCTCACCAGTGCATGTGGTCTTATTTGGGACTTTTACAACCGTCAGTGCAGGAGATGCTCACCACTGATTTAGAGACGCTCAGCACCCATTCTCAGATAGAACATGGAGCCCAGCCTCATACTCAGTGAGCAAGACTCAGGGAGGGAGGGTCACAGTCAGCCTGAAGGGAGGCAGCAGCAAGCAGGGACAGGCTGAATGGCCTTGGCAGCAACTCCAGCCACGTAGGCAGAAAGGGAGGTGGCAAGTGGGTCAAACGGGCTGAGGTTCTTCAGGGAGATGGCTTCTAGAAGGCTGGGCTACAGAGCTAGCTATGAACTCTGCTGAGACAGGAACCAGGAGGCCATGAGGTGGACAGAGGAGACAGAAAAGGGCTGCGTCAGAGTGGGATGTTTACACATGGCATTTCACAGGTAATGCCAATATTGACGACTGCAAGGTCCAAAGTGACCATTTCCTATCAGGAGCCCTCAAGTCCTATAGTTCACTGCCTACTGAGAATGATGCCAGTCTGTGACCACCAGGCCACTGCCTAGGACACCTGCCTTCTGAATTCAGTCCTGATGCCTCAGCCCCAGGCCCTCAACTGCACTGGGACAGGGGTGAGGGGTGGGGGGCTGCCTACCGGTGCTGTGTCTCGGGGCGATAGAAATAGTCCACGGGTGTGTCCAGCCGGGAGAAGATGGGTGGGGGAATGTAGAGTGGCAGCTCCTGGTGGAAGAACTCCTCCTTCTCAGGCTTGCGCATGAGCACTCTGTCATACATGGACACGTGCTCGCCCCCCGCTTCCGTGTGCACTGCCAAGTACTGGAAGTCAGACATTCCTGGAAAGACAAGAGAACAGATGGCAGGCCCTCACTCGGGCTCTGGCACTGCTGTGCTGACACTCACGTCATCTCAGGAAGGGCTGAACGAGCTGTGCAGTGCCCTTCTGATTGGTGTGCAAAGTAGTGCAGGGAGAATGGCTTGGGGGAGCCAGAAGAGCCACGGAACGGCGGTCAAGTCCAGGGAGCTAATCCACAGAACGCGGTGTGCCCCTGCTTACAATTCAGTATTTCCACCAAGTTCCAGGGCTGCTGGTCCAGGGTCACACTGAGCAACAGTGTGCTGGCTCAATTCGGAAAAAAATACATCTGTGATACATTAGGAGCCACTTCCCCCTGGAAGGACAATCCTCATGGTGGACAAGCATCTACCAGGATGACCTTCATCAATGCCCAGCCCAAGGGACCCTAGGTCTAGGTCCTACTCTGTTTTCCTTTTTGTTTTATGTTGGAAACATGACCTTACTGTAACCCAGGCTGGCCTCAAACTCTCTCCCTCTCCTTTTTTCTCTTGGATTTCCCTTTTTTCTTCTCAACCTTTTAGTCTCTTTAGATTCTTTCTTGGGGCAGCAGCTGTAACCAGCTGTGTCTAAGGCATGCTGATCATTTGCCAAGCACCTGCCACGTGGCTCTTTAACAGACACCGTCTCTGTGAATCTTGTCCGGGGCCTAATGAACTCCTGGCTCTGTAGCCCCGGTGCACAGACAAGGAGACAGAGGCAAAGGGAAGCTAAGGCACCTGGTGAGTGGCAGACAGTGGAAAGCGGGAGATGAATAAGAACAAATATAATGATGAGATGTAGGAAAATGTTACAGTGAAACTCACTACTTTATATGCTAACTTAAATATTTGATGACAGACAGACAAACTGTTAGGGCTCATCAGGTATAATTCCAAAGTGAATGCTCTTTGGCTCTGCATTTCCAGTTCCTGCCTTCCTGCTTCCTCCCTGGAGTTCCCTGCAAGAAGCAATTCTGAATGAGGATCCTACACTAGGCATCCAGTTCAAGGAAGCATGAAGTGCCATGGGACCCAAGTCAGCTAGGGAAGCTTCAGAGGATGAACCCAGCAGCAAACAAGACTTGACAGGGGAACCAGGCAGTATCACAGTCCTATAATCTCAACAGTTTAGGGGGCTGGCACAGAGGTTTGGTGAGCTTAGAGTTTAAGGCCAGCTTGAGAGAAGGTTCCAAAACACGGGGTGTCAGACTGGAGCTCTGATCACCAGTCTGATCTGGCCCTACACAATGGTTTATCTTAAATTGTGTTTTCATAGAACTCTAGATTCCCAGCTTCTCTTAAGGGTCTAAAAGGTTGAAGAGATGGTTCAGTGGTTAAGAACACTTCCTGATTTTCCAAGGACCCAAGTTCCATTCCCACATCAGATGACTCACAGTTTTCTGTATTCCAGCTCCAGGGGATTAGACACTGTCTTTAGAAATCTATAGGCACTTATATACATGTGGCATGTATACACATAAAATAGAAAAAAAAAAACCAAAAACTCTTAAAGAGGGAGAGAAAGCCAGGTGTGGTGACACACGCCTTTAATCCAGCACTTGGGAGGCAGAGGCAGGTGGATCTCTGTGAGTTCCAGGCCAGCCTGGTCTACAGAGTTAGTTCCAGGACAGCTAGGTCTATGCAGAAAGACCCTGTGGGCTGGCTACTTTTATGTCAACATGGCATAAGCTAGCATCATCTGAGAGGAAGGAGCCTCAATTGAGAAAATGCCTCCATAAGACCAGTCTGTAAGCAGATAAACCTATAAAGCATTTTCTCAGTTAGTGATTAGTACAGGAGGGCCCAGTCCATGATGGGCTGGTGGTCCTGGGTTCTATAAGAAAGCAGGTCGAGCAAGAGATGAGGAGTAAGTAAGCAGCACTCCTCCATGACCTCTGCATCAGCACCTGCCTCCAGGTTCCTGACTCACTGCTTCTGATGATGAACTGTTATAAGGAACTGTGAGTGAAATAAACCCTTTCCTCCTCAAGTTGCTTTTGGTCATGGAGCTTCATCATAGCAACAGAAACCCTAACTAAGACACTGTCTGAGAGAGAGAGAGAGAGAGAGAGAGAGAGAGAGAGAGAGAGAGAGAGAGAGAGAGAGAGAGAATGAAAGGTCAGAAGGCAGTGTACCCACACTCTGTAAGGGACTGTTACCGGAGAGGGGAGAGGCTGCATCCACAATGGGTAATGGCTCTGCCTCAGGCATGGGTATACCCTACCCCACTTTTCATGTGGCTCCACATCAGGCCCCGAAACCACCCGATACCACGGCAGATGTCACAGTTACCCTGGAATTTGTAAATTGTGGAGATGATGCCAAGGATTTCCAAGTCATACGTGACCAGGGGGTCGGTCTCAGCCCCTAGGGCACCTCTCCGCCGTCTTGTTCTTTTCTTGATCCGGAGCAGCATGCTGCTGGTACTGAAGCGGTTAGCGCACACAGGGTGGCAGTATGGGTCCTTGGGCCGGAAGTAGAGCTCAAGCCTCTTGGTAGGGTCAGTATAGATCTGCAGCAAGGCCAAGGGAGACGGGGGAGCGGTGAGCAGCGAGGCACTCAGCAGAGCACTGCTCCTCTTCCCATGGAGTCGAGCTGATGGTGACCCAGGAAGGGCCAGGAGGCTCATGTTCTACTTCTACCTCTTGGTTCCCATACAACTCATTTCCAAAGCCCAGTTTCTCAGTGTGTAGACAGTAGAGAAAAGGAAGTCAAAGAGCCTCCTTCTAATAGGTCGTAAAGTGAGAGATAACTGCTAATTAAGTGAAAGCTATCATTTCTCAAGTGCCAGGCACAAAAAGGACTCTCCTAGCACCACATCACAGGCAGGCTTACCATCCATCCTGTTTACCTCTGAGTTGACAGAAGTAAACTTTCAGAACTGATAGGCTAGAGTTACCTATGCCAAAACTACTGGCCTGCTGCAGGGTTCAATCAGTAGTCAGTCTCACAAGCAAGTGTTTCTAGATCCATGAGAGACTACATCAGCAGTAATGACCATTCTGAGAGTCATCGCTTATTACTTACAGCTTTCAAGGCCCCAGTTTTTCTTCTTATAAAAAGAAAACAAACAGCGGTGGCCCACGCCTTTAATCCCAGCACTCGGGAGGCAGAGCCAGGTGGATCTCTGTGAGTTCAAGGCCAGCCTGGTCTACAGAGAGAGATCCAGGACAGGCACCAAAGCTACACATAGAAACCCTGTCTCGAAAAACCAACCCTCCCCCACCCCTCCAAGAAGAGTGTCCACCTCATGATACCATTGCAAGGATTAAATTAAAATAGCAGTGCCTAACTCATGGTAAGCACTCAGCACTCGCTGCCTCCACGTGAACAAATGCTTGCCCCACATCTGGTAAGAGGAATGCAAAGTGTCAGCTGTGCCTGTTTGAACCAACAATGTACACTGGCTTGAGGTCACCCACAAGTTCAACTCCTAACTCCCAATACTCAGGACAGGGGGCCTTCAGGAAGTGCTCAGGAGCAGCCTAGGTAAAAGATGAAAGTTAAAAGCCTGGGGGCTAGGAAGATGACTTAGAGGGTAAGAGCACTTTTTTCTGTTACAGAGAACTGTTCCCAATACCCAAACACTGGGTAGTGCACAACCACCTGTAATCAAAGCTCTAAGGGATCCAGCACCCTCTTCTGGCTTTAAGAGTCACCTGTGGGGCTGGAGAGATGGCTCAGTGGTTAAGAGCACCGCCTGCTCTTCCAGAGGACCTGGGTTCAATTCCCAGCACCCACATGGCAGCTCACAACTGTCTGTAATGCACATAAAGTTTTGGTTTTGTTTTTTTTAAAAAAAGTCACCTGTATACACAACTAAAAGTTAGGTTTAACTCTTAAAAAACAAACAAACAAAAACCAGCCTCATTTCCTAGGCACCCCCTTCTCACAAAGTATACGCACTGACTTAATGGAGTAGGGATGAGCCTAGACAAGGCCTAGCACATCAGTACTCCAGAAACCCAAGCAGAATGTATGAATGATGGCAGATCATCCCTATCAGGCACCCCTGTGGTAAGGGAGAATAAGGATTCTGTCAAGGTCATAATGTGAATAATGGAAACTCTAGTGGCACAATCAGCTCTTTTCCACTCGTGAAAAATGGAGCAGCAGCTCAAACGCTAGTCAGGCAGGAATTCAAGTCCCTGTTGGACCTGTAGCGACTGGCTGGCCTAACCTTCTCCTGGCCCCTTATCTGGAAAATGGAAATAAAAATAGTATCTAGGGTTGGGGATTTAGCTCAGTGGTAGAGCACTTGCCTAGCAAGTGCAGGGCCCTGGGTTCGGTCCTCAGCTCTGAAAAAATAAAAAATATAAAAACAGTATCTAGTTCATTAGGCTGTCGTCAGGACTCATACTTGATAAATAGTCATGACATACTTGATAAATTTTTATAAAATGGGGGACTTGTACAGATATTAGTGTAGAAGTGAACAAGAGAGGTCCCTGCTCTGAGTTTAGAGCCTCAATGCCCAGTAATAAATAAACTAGTAATAAATACATCAAAATGAAATCTCAGATTGAAATTAACAATGGAAGGAGCCAGATATTAAATGAGTCTAAGGTGTTCAGGGAAAACATTTCTAAAGAAATATCCCAAGATCTAGCACACAGAGCATCACTCTTAACCCTACCCCCACCCCGCCGCCTCAACTTGCTGTGTGGCCTTAAACTGTTCACTTGTAAAATACAGGCCTTGTAGTTCCTACTCTAGGGATTCCAAGGACTGTGGCATGTAAATAAAGCACTTGGCACTTGCCTAATACAGAATACAAGGTCAGCGAATTGCACCACTTTTAACTACAGGTGGGGCAAAAGTTCTTGTCCTGGAACTCACTCTGTAGCCCAGGCTGGCCTCGAACTCACAGAGATCCGCCTGCCTCTACCTCCCGAGTGCTGGGATTAAAGGCGTGAGCCACCACCTGGGCAAAAGTCCTTAATCCCTTTCCTCCAGTACCTCGGTTTTCTACCGAGAGAAATAAGGTCAGAGAAGCTTACTACACTCAGCGTGGCCGCAGACGAACTGTGTTCCTGGGACAGATGTTAAGCATGCTACTCATATTTGGGGACAGAAAGACAACAAAGCCTAACTCAAAGAAGGCCCTAGAGCCTGCCTAAACTCTCCGTTGCCAAGGAAACCGCTCTCCCTCCCGGTAGTCCCGCCCATTCGGTAGACGTGGTTCTTTTCCCGCGGTCCCGGCGTTTCCCAGCTCCTTACTCGAGAGACGCCTTCCTCGCCGCCCAGAGTCTGTAGCATCTTGACCTCATTACGCACCACGCCCGGGTACTCCACGCACACCAGTCGCCGTTCCCGCCGTAGGTCCACAGGGATGGCGGTCTTTGGCTCCGCGTCCGGCTCCACCGCCGCCATGCCTACCAGTCCGGGCCCGGCGCCCCGTGGCCCGTACCTCAAATGGCTCCCCGAGGCCTCACCTCAATGGTTCCGCTAAGAAATGGTTCCGGTCTTCCTTACTGTTCACCTCTCCCTAAATCACCGAAACGCGAAGGCCTTCGGGAACCAGCGCGCCACGGCGTCTGTTTATTTTGCCACACCACAGAGGTCCGGAGGGTTTTTGTTTGTTTGTTAAAAATGAAGAGGGGTGGACAGAGTGGCGAGACGAGGGCGTATCCCACCAGCTAGCCCAACCAGACGAAGCCCGGACCCGGCCGGGTCCTTCCGGATATCCCGTCCAATGAGAGCTTGAAGGCGTGGCCAAGGCGCCTTCTGGCCCGCCTCCTATCAGTGAGCTGGTTTTCGGATGACAAACAAAAAACAGCCCACTGAATACGTTTCGCCTTGCTTCTGTGTATATGAGTTTAGGGCTGACCACTTGAGATTGGATATCATGGGGGCAACAATGGAGAACGGTAATTTTCAGCAGCCACTGATTACCTGTAGCTCTTTATCTAGGGGTGGAGCTTTGTGAGGTTCCCCCATCCACGTGGGTATGCACATGGTATTATTTAGAAGATCATATTGCTCTCTCTTTCTTTCTTCCTCCTTTCCCTCCTCCCTCTTTCTCTCTCATTAATTTTCTTTTCTTTTTTCCTTTATTTTTTTTTATTTTTGAGACAGGGTCTTTCTAGGTAGCCCTAGCTGACCTGGAACTCGCTATGTGGACCAGGCTGCCCTCGAACTCACAGAGATCTGCCTGCCTCTGCCTCCCGAATGCTGGGATTAAAGGCATGTGCCACCATGCCCCATTGCAGGACCAGATTTCTGACAGCCCTTAGAGGGAATTCGGGGTGAAATGGTGGGCTTGAGGCATTGGCACCCAGTGCTCTCCTAACACCACACTCAAAGGCTTCAGCTCAGGCAGGATTCAGGCATCCTTCTTCATCCATTAGTATTAGGCATGATACTAAAGACCTCTGTTGTGTGGAGGAATGGATCTGGAAGGCTAAAGTGGGTTCAGATGAGACACTGAGAGGCAGACTAGTCCAGGCAGGAGATGCATCCTGAGGCCAGGAAGTGACTATGAGAATGAAGTTTTGGAACTGCATTTGAGGCTATAAGAAGACCAATTGTGTATGGGCACCCCAAGTTTCTGAAGTGATTTCTCAGTTAAAGAACTCCATTGGAAAGGCAGAATAGGGGTTGGAGATAGCTCAGTGGTTAAGAGTACTTGCTCCTCTTGAAGAGGACCCAGGACAGGTTTCCAGCAGCCACATAGAGGCTCGCAGCTGCCTGTGACTCCAGTTGCAGGGAATCTGACACCTACATCTGGCAATGCATACAGTGCACATACAGGCAAAACACTCATATACTTAAAAATTTTAAGTCTTTTAAAAATTTTTAAAGAAGGCAGAATAAATCACTGCAAAGTTGAGACAATTCCACATATTTTAAAAAGGAAAAGTATGAGCTGACATGAAGTATTTATGATTATTTTGCAATTGGAAGATCCACCCAGGAGCCCAAACCTTTTTATTATTTTTTTTTAGCATGTGTGTGTGTGTCTGTGAAAAGACTAAAAGAGTGTGTCTGATCTTCGGTAGCTGGAGTCATGGGTGGCTGTAAGCCACCCGATGTGGGTGCTAGGAACTGAACTTGGGTCCTGTGAAAGAGCAGCAAGCACTCTACTGCTGACCTATTTCTCTAGCCCCTCTGAGTACAATGAGCTACCAGCTAACAGCAGATACTGGGGAGCTGAAAAGGAACTGAACTAAAGGAGTTGTAGTTCTTGGCCCGCCCTCTCCAGTTAGGACTTACATTTTGCCATAAAAGATATTGTGAATAGTGAAGCCAGGATACCTCTTCAGAATTTTTCACACACTGAGAAAAACTTGCAATGTATATTTTTGTTGTCCCTTGTTCTCCAAACACCATCTGATGGTTTGTTTTTCCAGAAAGGAGAATCTAAATAATATATGTATTTACTACTGCTCACAATGGTAAATTAACAAAGTGATGCCCTCACATCACCACACCTCTGTGAGTCAGATACACAAGAGTCAGTTTCAAAGCCTTCGTCGTCATCTTGCAAAGATGACGGTAAGATATTAGATGCACATTAAATTTGATATGTGGGATGTACTTACAGTGCCTGGTTAGCAAATTTTGCAACGTAGATTAATCATTTGCTGGTCATGTGAGGGTCTGATGAGGTACATATGTTTTTGTTTTCTGAACATGGTGTCCCTACCTCTGAATGAGGAGTTGGGTTTCTGAACCTGCAAAGCTGCTTCTAAACTACATGGAGCCTCAGTAAACCATCATCCACTGTAGTGGCCCTCTAGTAGTGCCCTGTATTCTCTCTCTCCAACTTAGTGGTATAAAAGCAATCTTAGGAAGGGATCTCACACTGTTGCTGTTCTCAGTGGCTCCCTACCCTCCTTCTCTCCACTGCCTAGCTACTGGCTCCTCATCATGTAGGTTATTCTTTCCCTGGGAATCCTCCATGACAGTTTAAGCCTAGTTTGGTGTATGTCCTTGGTGCCCATGACACTCAAACTCACACACCAGGGGGCCTGGAGCAAGTCTTTTTTTATTACTACCGGCCTTGCTCCACTGTATCGGCAGCCTCCTAAGGGTTCGGAATCAGCTGACTGATTGAATGCAGTCGTCTCAGACCTGGACACGGGTAGAACTGCTCAGGAAAGATGTAGTGAACCAGTGAATGAATGAGACCACATTCTTGGCCACATTCAAGCTGTCAATTCAATCCAGTCTCAGGTCATGGTCACAAAACACTGAATCAGTCTCATCCCATAGAGGAATGTCCTTAAGTGCACAGGAACCAAGGAGAGGGGCATGAGGGGAGGAAGAAGACAAGGACCAACCTGAGGGCATCAGATCAAGCTTCTGAAAGACAAAAACGTGGTCCCACGTGGGATCTGAGCCAGGGAAGGCAGGCCGGGAGCTGAGGAGAGCCAAAGGGATCAGGCAGCCCATGAAAAGAGCAGTGTCCACACAGGAATGCTTTTAGCAAATGCTGCCTCCCGCATGCCTGGGTGTTTGTGAGGCATAGATGATGAGGCAGAAAGCCTGCCCTCCTATAGCTTGCACTGAGTAGCAAGAGCAACCAGCAAAGGAACTGGGCTGGGATGCAGCTCAGTGATGGAGTGTGTGCTTACATGTTCAAGATGCTAGTTCTCTAGCTCTCCTCCTATCTATCATTATACCTGGTAAAGATTACAGCGAGGAAAAACCAAGCCCAAGACATTTTACCTGTTTTTCTGCACCCAGCCTTGCCAGGTACAGTTTCCCAACAGGCCCTGGGGCTTGCCTCTAGGAAGTCACAGAGGGGGTTTCCAGCAGGCCGGCACAGGCTCAGAACCTGCCCAAGCAGCTGGGGCACACTAGTGTGGGGCCAAGTGTAGTGACCAGCACCCTTAATGTCTCTCCATTCACTGCTCTAGGACAAAGGATGTGCTGCGCCCAGTCCTTAGCTATCCTGATTGGAGAAGGACAGCTGTCCTATCCTCTGAGGTGACCCCGGGCAATGGAAAGGGGATGCTGGCTGCCTAGCAGAGCCAAATTCCAAAGGACAGCACTGTCAGGGGAGCAGCCTAACGCTCCTCATACCCAGTGCTTTGGTGAATACTGAATAGTGTCACCACTGTCCCTTCTGTGGGGAAATCAGGAATGGAGGGAGTATTGACCTTTTATCAGATAGTGAAGTAGAAGGCTTTGGAAAATATTTCTTCTGAGCTTCAATAGAGATTGAGTGTAATTCAGTGAATGCACAAGTCAGTCTACAGCTTACATAGCGGGTGCTTTCTTTAATGCTCCCTTGCTGGGCCTGAGTTTCCTTGAACAGACTGAGTAGTGTAATGTTTACTTTCGACCATTAGATGGCGACAGAGCACCCACATAGACAATTACTCCACCTGCTGGCCGCAGGTGCTCATGACATGCTGGAAGATGGAGAAGTTGCCATAAGGAGAAACCCCAGCCTAAGCCTGGAGTCTCCAGAGTTTGGCAGGCTTGTAAAGGCTTATGCTAGTCCCAGGGCCAGTATCTTTATCTGATCCAGCTATGCACACTTACAAACATGTTCAGGGTCTCATCATTGGGTGACAAGTGACTGACCGGGGCTTGGGATCTGCACAGATGTTTCACAGTTTTCTCTTCCAAATGAAACAAACGACCCCACTGGGCATTCTCCTTCCTGGTCAGCTTGCCATTCCAAAGCAAAATGAAGCCAAATACAAGACTGGATTTCAAAGTTTGTTTATAGGTTGAATTTATGTTGCCAAGTTAAGTATTTTCAAAACAGTACTTAGCCAAGACACATTCACAGTAAAGAGAATGAAATTTACTACAATTTAAACATTGTAGCCCCTCAATTGCATGTAGACTTTATGAAGGCCTTGGGAGGTCCTGGATCATTATGCTCCCATGGAAGCATGTTTTTATAGAAACAGGGGAGAAATGTGTAACTGCATTTGGTTAAGACAACCGTCCCTTTCCAGCCACCTTGTCCTCTGTCACACTTCGCTGGAAGTCATGGAGACAGTTTCAGGAGTGTGGGGGGATTTGACTAAGGGGAAGTGAGCTGGGATGCAGTAAGATTGAATAGAATGCATGGGTGTGGCTTCCAGTCTCTTCTGTGTGCAGTTAAGTGATTGCTGGTCATTTTCTGTAGGGGCGGCTTCCAAGAATACACACCCCATCTAACTCTGACATTTACTGACGTTGTGACATGAAAGTACAGGACCAAAGGGGATGACGTGCCCAGAGCCATAATCCATGATGAGGGAAGTTCCATCAGGGAGCAGATGTGGGGAGACAGCCCAGTGGGCAAAGTGTGCGGGCTGTACAACCCTGAGTTTGGATCCCCAGCATGCATGGAAAAGCTGGTCATGGTAGAGCTTATCCGTTACTTTAGCACTGGGTGTGAGCAGAGACAGGTAGATTCCAGGGGCTTGCTGACCAGCAAGTGTACCCCGAACACCAAACGAGGTACAGCAACTGAGATGGCTCAGTGGGCAAAGGCGCGTGACGCAGGACTCGCCGGCCTAAATTCCATCCCGAGACCCACGTGCTGGAAGGAGAGAACCAACTGTTACAGGCTGTCTTCTGCCCCTCACCCACACACCCCTTGCTCACCAAAGAAACCGATAACTAAGGGGCTGGAGAGGTGGCTCAGGAGTTAAGAGTACTTGTTGCTCTCGCAGACACGGTTCAGTTCCCATCGTCCATCTGGTGGTGCACAACCATCTCTAACCCCAGTTTTAGAGAATCCAATGTTTTCCTCTGAGTTCCAAGGACACCAGGCACATATATAACACACAGACACACATGCAGGCAAAACACTCATACAGGTAAAACAATAAATCTAATAAATAAAATGTAATTTAAAAACAAACTAGGGGTAGGAGCTGGTGGTGTGTGCCTTTAATGCCAGCACTCGGGAGGCAGAGGCAGGCGAATCTCTGAGTTCCAGGCCACCCTGGTCTACAGAGTGAGTTCCAGGACAACCAAGGTTTCACAGGGAAACCTGTCTTGAAAACAGCAACAAAAACAACAACAACAAAACCCAAAAACCCAAAAACCAAAACAAAAGCCAGGTGTGGTGGTGCTCATCTGTAATACCAGCACTGGGGAGGAAGAGGCAAGAGAATCAGAAGAACAAGGTCATTCTTGGCTTTATAATTTGAGGCCAGCCTGGGATACTTCAGAATCCATCTCCCACCTACCTAAAAAAAAAAAAAAAAAGAAAAGAAAAAAGAAAAAGAAAAAGAAAAAAAGAAAGGAAGGAAGAAAGGAAGCAACAGTCGAGACTTTAATAAAATAGGATTTATCAGCCAGGCACGGAACATGGTCACATGTTCTTTGCTCCTCACCTGCTGCGGTCTAAATCTGGAAAAAATCCTGAAGGCCACGTGTTTTTGTTTGTTTGTTTGGTTTGGTTTCAAGACACGATTTTTTCTGTGTAGCCCTGGCTGTCCTGGA
This sequence comes from Peromyscus maniculatus bairdii, assembly GCF_049852395.1. Classification (NCBI taxonomy): domain Eukaryota; kingdom Metazoa; phylum Chordata; class Mammalia; order Rodentia; family Cricetidae; genus Peromyscus; species Peromyscus maniculatus. Next base: position 11,765,885 of record NC_134855.1, on the reverse strand, counting down.
ACTCACTCTGTAGCCCAGGCTGGCCTCAAACTCTCAGAGATCTGCCTGTCTCTGCCTCCTGAGTGCTGGGATTAAAGGCCTGTGCCACCATGGCCCGGCTTAGGTTTTAGCTTTTATATGGCTAAAATATGTAGCATTTAATATTATGTTTGACTAAAATGTAACTTTTTTCCTTTTGTTGCTGTAGCTCATTTTATGGTGTCCTAAGAAATCTTTTATCTCTAAATTCATGAAGATCTTGTATAGATTCTTCTAGAGACATTGCTGTTTAAGTCCATCCCAAGTGTGATCAAAAGAACAGTTGCCTTTCAAATCCATTTTCTCTCCCTCCCTCATTTGCAAATGTATTCTAACATCCTCTGTGATTTTTTTCTTTAATATGTAAGTTCCTTTAGAAGACTATCATTCAATAGCCCAGAATTGGGTATTTTAAAACGATGTTTATAAACTTTTAACCTGATTCCATTGAGTTCAGACAATGCACCCCTTTGACTGTGTGTTCTTTGCAGTTTGTCTGGACTTATTTTGTGTCTGGCATAGGGTCTATCTGCAGAATGTTCTGGGAAGTGTGGGAAAGAATATTTGTTCTCAGACTGATGAGACAGCTCACCAGTAAAGGCACTTGCTGACAAGTTTGAAGACCAGAGTTCAATCCCCAAGACCCACGTGGTGGAAGGTGAGAACCAGCTCCTGAAAGTTGTCCTCTGACCTCCACATGTGTGCCACAGTACAACTGTGGGAGTGCACGCACACACACACACACACACACACACACACACACACACACACACACACCAAGTAAATAAATAAAGTAATAAAAAAGAAAAAAAACATTAAAAAAAGAATATATATTCCCTAGGCATCAGGTGTAGGATCACATGTTTTTCCTGATTTGTCTTTATTTGCACTCAGTTTTGAGTCTGCTTGTGCTATGACAAGTAGTTGACTTTTCTCACTATGACTGCAAAATTATTCATTCTTCTTTTAACGTGTCAATTTTATTCCAGGTGTATTTTGGAACACGTTACATTCATATAAAATTTAAAGTGTTATAGGTTCCTGGTATGAAGTCCCGAGACAACATGAAATCCCTCTTTATCTCAAGCTCAGTGTTTTGTTGAGACGAGGCCTTGCTATGTAGCCCAGGCTGGCCTGGTGCTTCTATATGAGCTTAGGCTGAGCTGATGTCAAACTCACACACTCTGCCTCAGCCTTCCTGAGTACAGGGATTACAAGCATGTACCCCCTGACTCAACTTCCTAGTAAAGTTTGAGTTATATGATTTAGCCAAACGAGATTTGTTTTAGTAAAGTGGTTTCATGTATATATCTTCTCCCATCTCCCCATTTTCAAGCTCTCTTTGTCCTTATACTTGAAGTCTGTCTCTTATGAGCAGTGGTGTTCCCCCCTCCCCACCCGGATAGCCTTTGTCTTTTAGCTGGAATATTTAATACGTTTACATCTAATGTAATCTCGATATATTTAAGTTCAACTCTTTCATTTTATGTTTTTTTCCTGTTTGTCCTGTCCTTTCTTCCTCCTTTCCTCCCTTCTTTATACTAATTATATATATTTAGATTTATTTTTATTATTTTAAATTATACATGTGTGTAGGTGTGGGTGTGATGTGCATGTGAATGAAGGTGCCCAGGAGGTCCAAGGTGTCAGATCACCCTGGAGCAGGAGTTACATACAGGTGGTTGTGAGCTGTCATGTGGCTTCTCGGAGCCAAACCCAGGTCACCTGCAAGAGCAACAAGTGTTCTGAACAGTGGAGACATCTCTCCAGCTCCCTATACTATTTATATTTTATGTTCTATATTTCCTCTAATATATAGTTGTATACATTTTTAGTGGCTACTTTACAAGTCATAATATGAATCCTTGGTCCATTAAAGTCAAATACTGTACAAATGAGAGCTTTTGCCATTTGTTACTATTGTAATGTATCAACTCTGAGATACATTGCATAAGCAATTAATTATGCCCAGTTTAAGTGTATAGTACAGTGAGTTTACAAAGAAATAAATGTAGTTCCATGTTGATCATGATATGAAGTATTTCATTTATTTATTTATTTATTTTTATTTGACATATATGTTTTTTGATTTTACTCTTTTGGGGGCCCACCACCCAGCTCCCAAATAAAGCACACACAGAGGCTTATTCTTAATTATGAATGCCCAGCCTTAACTTGGCTTGTTTCTTCCCAGCTTTCTTTAACTTAAATTATCCCCGGCTACCTTTAGCCTCGGGGCTTTTTCCATTCTCTTACTTCTGTAACTCTTACTCCACGACTTTCTGTGTAGCTGGGTGGCTGGCCCTTGGAGTCCTCCTCCTTCTCTGGCTACTTCTTCCTTTTCTCCTCCCAGATTTCTCCCTCTATATATCCTCTCTGCATGCCAGCCCCACCTAGCCTTTTTCATGCCTCACTATTGACCATTCTGTTATTTATTAGACCATCAGGTGTTTTAGACAGGCACAGTAACACAGCTTCACAGAGTTAAACAAATGCAACATAAACAAAAGTAACACAACTTGAAATAATATTCTACTACCTGTGTGTGTGTGTGTGTGTGTGTGTGTGTGTGTTTTGCCTGCATGTGTGTCTGTGCACTATGTGCATGCAGCAGAGGTCAGAAGAGGGTATTAAATCCCCTGGAACTAGAGTTACAGACAGTTTGTGAGCTACCATGTGGGTGTTGGGAACTGAATCTGGTTTCTTTGTAAGAGCAGCCAGTGCTCTTAACCACTGAACCATCTCTCCAGCCCTGATATAGAGTATTTCAATTAGCTTAAAAGAATTCCCTGATTTGTGTTGGGGAAATGGCTTAGTCTGTAAAGTGCTTGTCTGTGTTCAATCCCCAAAACCCATGTATACAAAAGCCAGGCATGGTGGTGGTACTTATAATCTCAGTACTGGGGAGGTAGAGATAGGTGGATCCCTGGGTGTCAATGGCCCACCAGGTCCATGGAGAGTTCCAGGTCAATGAGAGATAAGTGCTGTTCAAACTGATGACAGAAGTCAAGTGATCCTCAAGCAAAAGCCAATGCCTGTGTTCCCAGGCCCCTCCCAGCCTCCTTTCATAGGCTTCTCTACCACGAATGGTAGCCCCAGAGCCCTGGCCCCCATCCCAGACTCCCCATTCCTCTCCCTATAGCCTCTTCCACTGCCTCATCAGCCCACTCCACCCCCAAACCCTGGATCCTTCCTTTCCCATGTCTCCCCTCACCCTCTCTGGCTTCAGATTGCTTTTCAGCTCTGCCTAGTGCAGCGCCTCCTACATCCATTCACACCAGGTGACTTCTTGCTCCTCATTCAAAACCCAGTGGATGCAGAAACCCAGTGCTCAGTGCAAAGCCTCCCTGAAGACCCCTCCTTCAGACACCAAGGTAGTTAGTTCATCTTTGTGTGTGTCTGTGTGCGCGCGCACTGTGATATACATATGGAGGTCAAAGGACAACTTTTAGGAGTTGGTTTTCTCCTACCACATGGGTGCTGAGGATCAAATCCAGGTCATCAGTCTTAGTGGCAAGAGCGTTTACCCACTGACACATCTTGCCAAACCTCCACCTAGTGTATTTATTTATCTCTTTTCCCTTATTTTATGTGTATAGGTGTTTTGCCTGCATGAATGGCTGTGCACCACAGAGGCCAGAAGAGGGTGCTGGATCCCCTGGGAATGGAACTGCTGGTGGTTGTGAGCTATGACTTGGATGCCAGGAATCCATCCTGGGTCCCTAGGAAGAGCACCCAGCCCTCTTAACTATCTCTCCAGCCCCTTAGTTCTTTTTGAAACAGGAGCCTCTCTTGCTGAACCCGGAGCTCCTGGATTAGGCTGCACTGTATGGCCAGCAAGCCTTAGTCGTCCTCCTGTCTCTGCCTCCCCAGTGCTGAGGTTCAGGTGTGCGTGTAGTGCTTGGTTTTTGCATGGGTGCTAAGATTTGAACTCAGGTCCTTGTGCTTACACTCGTAGGTGACACATGTAGGGGACTAATGTGGTCAGTTTCGTGTTCCTATCTTTGGAGAAAACCTGGGTATTTAAAACCAAAATAGTATATGCATTCCACAGTCCACAAAAAGAGAAGTTAACCCACAAGCTGGCTCTATTACTCTTTCTTTCGGTAATGAATGGCTGCTTTTACTGACTTCCCTAGGGGCTCTAGTATGACTCGTTGGCCTATAAGTTCATCTATCCCTCGGTTGACCACAAATGGTCTCTTACTGGACACTCCCTCCATCCCTTCCTTTTTTTACTTAGCAACGTATCATGGAATCAATCACTCCCGAATCAATTCACAGAACACTTCCTCATTTCTTACAACAGGCACACACTGTTCCCCATATGCTGGGCCATGATTTATTCAGCCAGCCCTCTAGGATGGGCACTTAGGTTGTTTCCAGCCTTTCCCAACACAAACACTGCTGTAGTGAATCACTGTGGTGTGGTTTCACGGTTGGGCTAGGAATCTGGGAGACACTGGGTGGAAGGGTGTGTGCGCCTGTGATTTGTCAATCTTTCTTAATTTCCTCATTGGGTACATAGCAATCTGTGTCTCTCCGTTCCTGAGACCAGACCTGTGTGAGGACACAGGGGTCTCAGCGGCATGAAGTAGTGCCTCATTCCTGAGAGGTTCACCTTGAGAGGTTTTTCAGGGTTAGGGACAAACCCCACTCTCTTCAGGTTTTAAAATATATATTTTTATTTTGTGTGTGTGTGTGTTCACCTGCATATATGTGTGTTCACCACGTGTGTACCTGGTGCCTTGTAGGGGGTGTCGGATCAGATGGTTGTGAGCTGCCATGTGTGTGCTGGGAGTCCAACCCAGGTCCTCTTCAGTAGAGCCTTAAACCCTAAGTCATCTACCAATCTCCACTCCCCTCAGTTTGGGAACTCCGTTCTCCTTTGCAGGAACTCATGATTGCTGCAGCTTCCCACTCCAAGCACCTGACCCTTCTTTTCCCAAAGCGCATGTCTGATTCCTCTCTAGCCTTCCTAAGACCTACGGATGACATCCATTCGTCCCCTACTGCAAAGTTCCTAACTGTGGCTCCAGGTCCTACTTAGGACCTCGGTGTCTTTGCTGTGGCCCCCTCCTTTTCTAGCTCAGGGTAACCCTTGAGAAGGTTTGTCGCCCTTGCCTCTCTGAGGCCCGGCCTGTGGCGAGCTCATGGCGTCCCACCAGGTCTCTCTGGACTTCATTTTCCTAGAACTTGGCGCAAACCAGACTTGGAATCCGCGTCCCTGGTGAAGCGGCTAACGCGTCCATCTAAGAGACTGGAGTGGAGACCTGTGGGGTGTTCACGCCCTGCAGCCTCCTCGGCAGTACGGCCACCAGGGGGCGCCGTGCTCCCTCCGTGGCTCCAAGAGCGTAGACTAGGAGCGGTGGGCGGTGCAGTGGGGATCCGGTCCTTCTGCCAGAGGCTGCCCCGAAAACCTCGCAAAATCTATGGCATCAAATAACTGAGGGATTTCCTCAGGTCGCTGGCCACCTGCTGTCAGGATAAAGAGAAAAGGAAAGAAAGAAGTGGGGAGATGGGATCTGTGGGTCTGGGAGGAGAATGGGCCACCCAGCGAACACCAGCCCTTAGTTTCCCTCGGGTGTTCGGTCTTCCGTTTAAAAAGCCTTTGGCAGTTCAAAGTTAGAGAATCCGCCTTCAGTGCAGCACTCTGAAGCATAGGCAGGTAGATCATACAGGCACAGGCACTCCTACCGAACCACCAGCCTCAAGTCTGCTTGGGGTGAGGAGGCGCATGGGTCAGCTTTCCACGGCCCCCAAACCCCAACCCCCATTGAAAAAAACTTTGCTGGAGGCTGGGAATGTAGGAGGGGCCTCCCAAGAATGTGTTTCCACGGCAGCACACATAGCTCTTTAATTTTTTCTAGACTTTATTTTTAAATTGTGTGTGTATATGGGTCTGTGCACATGAGTGCTTGTGCCCAGCGAGGCCAAAGGTGTCAGAGTCCCTGGAACTGGAGCTGCAAATTAGTTGTGAGCCACTTGTCTACGATGCTGGGAGTCAAACTCAGGTTATCTGCAAGAGCAGTATGAGCCCTCTCTCCAGCTGCCCTGTACCACCCCTTTCTTGGAAAGGGTCTCATGTATTCTAGGCTGACTTCAAGCTTGCTATGTAACCAAGATGACTTTGAATCTCTAATCTTCTTTCATCCACCTCCTGAGAGCTGGCATGACAGGCGTATGCCACTGTCATGTGTGGCACTAGGACGGTCTTTGTACTTGCTAGACAAGCTCTCTACCAACTGAGCTGCAGTCCAACCCCAATGCCCTTTAAAAACAAGCTAACAAAGCAAAAAACCCAACTGTGGGGGCTGGAGAGATGGCTCAGTAGTTAAGAGCACTGTTATTCAGAGGACCTGAGTTCAATTCCCAGCACCCACATGGCAGCTCACAGCTCCCTCTGTGACTTCAGTTCCAAAGCAAAACACCAATGCACATAAAATAGAAAACAAAAACAAAAACCCAACTGTGTCTCACAGGACCAGGCTGACTCGATCTCAGCCTCCCATGTGCTGAGATTACGAGGACAGTTGTGACCAGCCCCAGAAGGACAGTGTCTGTAGACTGTGACTGTCCATAACTGAGAAGTTTCTCTGTGGGATGGGTCTGGAATGCAGAAGGGGCAGAATGGAGGAAACTGCTTCCAGGCACAGGGACCATTATTCCCAGCTCAGAGGCAAGCAAAGGCAGCCCGAGAGAAAGACTCTGGGGTTCTGGTGTTTAAAGTCACTCCTAGAAGAGGAGTCTCTCCACCCACAGCCTGCGGGTGCCTTACAGCTTCTACCCGGAACAGGGATGTGGGCCCTCCATCCATCCAGTAGGATCTGCTCTGTTTTCTACCTGGATATGAGCTGTAGGGAGCTAGGCTGGTTCTTAAGATTTTTCTTTTCTCTTTTCTTTTTCTTGTTTTTTTCTGTGTAGCTTTGGGGCTTGTCCTGGAACTCACTCAGTAGACCAGGTTGGCCTCAGACTCACAGAGATCCTCCTGCCTCTGCCTTCCAAGTGCTGGGATTAAAGGCCTGTGCCACCACTGTCAGGTAAAAGTTTATGTGTATGGGTGTTGACTTGCATGTATGCCTGTTCACCATGTGCATGCAATGCTTGCAGAGGCCAGAAGAGGGCGTCAGATCCTCCGGGATAGGAGCTACAGATGATTAAGAATTTCCATGTGGGTGCTGGGAATCAAACCTGGGTCCTCTGCAAGAGCAAGAAGTGCTCTTGAATGCTTACACATCTCTCCAGCCCAGCATTTTGTGTTTTGCAGTTATACACTGAAGATCTAGAGACCTTGTCTTGACCAGCTCTTTCCCTTCTACAGGTCCAGAAGATGCAAACCCAGAAGTAGAAGCCATGGCAGAGATTTGGGGAGCTCAGGTCTGTAGGATCTGACATATGCCTGGAAACCGAGCCAAGCCTGGTGGGTGCTCTGCCATCTTCCGTGTACTGGAATACGACCTGGGCAAGCTTCCCCAGACAGAGCAGCAGAGTCCTGAGACTTAGGACACTGGACAAGTGGGTCTTGTACCCTGTACACAAGCCTTGTGCTGGGCTTCATCCCCGAGCAACCTTCATTCCAGCAGTCACTGAACCCAAAAGCCCAGGAAACAGAGGCCAGAGCCCGGGGTCACGGCTTGTTGCTGTGGGCACCTTGGCTCCCAGGACACATCCCTCATTTTGAAATGAGCCTTAGGGTGACAGAGGCCAGCATAGAGTCCAGCTTCCAGTCTGTCATTCCCAGCTCTCCCACTGGTAGAGGACAGCTGGAAGTCTGCCTCTGCCCAGCCTCCTCTCAGGATCAGAGGGTCTCCTGAGTCTTGCTCACTCTAGCTTGGAAAGCCAGAAATCCCCCAGAGGTCTCCAGGGCTTCCACAGCTGAACTCAGAGCCACCTTCAGCCTCACCTCATCCTCCAAAGACCCCCTCCCCAACGTCTCCAGGCTGGGAATGGCTCTCTCAGCCTGCAGGCTCCCCGCCTGGCTCCCGAGGCCAGGCCCTCACTTCTTCAACACAGCAGCCGCTAAGCTGCCCTGGGAGGGAGCGATGCACGTCCTGCAGAAAGAAGTTTGCAGGCTGAGCTGGTACTGGACACCCACACCCTATCTGCGGAGGGCATTTGTGGGGTACCCTCCTTACGAACTTTCTAAAAAGGCCCCCGCCCTTCTCTTTCTTGCTCTGTGGAAGAGGGTGGATGGCAACACCGGAGCTGGCTGCCCGGCTTCCTCTTTGCCCAGCTAGCTGGGCAATGACAGAGTCTTGGACTCTTTCAGCTGCTGGCAGGGTCACCAAGGGCCACCCCACTGCTCTGCCTCCACTCCCAGATGTCTCAGCCTGTACCTGCAGCAGCCCAGGGGTGCTGGGAGAGGGTTTATCTGCACTGGGGTTTGGGGGCCTGGGGCAGACCCTTATCTCTCAGCCAGGGGCCTGTCGTACAGTTGGGGCTTTGTAATCTGACATTGTGATTTTTCATCCTTGTTTTCTCCCCACGGAGGGAAGATTTGCTGAGTCATGCTGGGGAGGTGGTTGCAGGGGGTTGGGGGTCTAGGCAGCTGGAGGGCTCTGATAAGTCTGAGGCTGGGCTAAGGGGTGCTGGGGAGTCAGCGGGAGGAAACCCAGAACTGACAGTTTCCAGCTAAGATTGACGTCTTCGGTAGAGCTGCCCTGAAGAGGCTGAGCCCAGAATCCTGAACTTTCCCTTCCGAGGAACCTAGGGCAGGGCCCAGGCCTCAGGGGGCCATGGATGCCAGCTAAGCTTCTGTGAATCCTGTGGTTGTCTGGACAGTGACAGTGGTCACAGTGGGATACACTCGGTCACTTTTGGTATTATACACATGGACTGCAGGAAGCCCAGGCAGGGTAGTGCTCTCCAGCCAGGCCTCTCAGCAGGTGGGAACAGCCAGTGCAGACAGAAGGGCCTGATCTCTGCAGCCAGCCTCTGCACCTGTCTTCTCTACTGAAGGCCATCCTCTTTATTTTAACATCAAATTCCTCTGTGCATCCTCCAGAAACAAGTCCCTGACTCTTGGGGCTGGCTGGCCTTAGTATCCCTCGGTCCCTCAGAGGCCCCCCCCAAATATCTTTCACCCCCAGGTCTTGCCTCACAGAGAGCAACCCAGAGCAGAAACTGAGTCTTAGGGTCTCTCCTCCAACTCTTAGGGGAACCGTTCTCTAAAGGTCTGGGACCTGCCTGATGCCAGCAAATGCTCAAGGGGACAGCAGGCTGCTGGGTCTCCTGTCTGCAGCAGAGTAGAGCCGGTGGCTAAGAAAGGTGTCCCCTGCCCGTGTCCCATCCTCCTCTACTTTTCCCCCTGTCCACTTTCTGCAGAGTGATATGACCTGGCTTCTAATGCCCGGTCCTCCAACCACTCCAGAAACTGGCAGCTGAGTGGACCACACACAGATTTAGGGGCTGTGCTGGGCACAGGGAAAGGGCAGACAGGGGGGTCCAGTGGGGTAGCAGCGGGGGCTTCCCCAGGACATCTCCACCTGGTTTATTTCTGATTCCCTGAAGGCCAGGGTGCAACCACTGCCCTGAGGAAGGGGGGTGACTGACACCCCCGAGTCTGTGGCCACATCCCCTGCTGCTCCCAAAAGGGACTTTGGGGACAGGAAGAGCCTGCCCACAGTGGTCGCTTAGGTCCCTTCCTGCTGCCCAACTGAGCTCAGAGATAAGTCCTTGTGTGGCCCAGAGAGGCCAGGGGCCCAGGCCTTCCCCAGAAATCATGTCAGAATCCCCCACGCAGAGGAAGGGGTCTGAGGGCCATGATAACCCCTCTATTTTTAAGAGATCCGGGAGGAAGTTCTAAGTCACCCTTGGCAGAAATAGCTCCAAGCTTCTGCCTGGCGTCTGTGGCTGCAGCTGGTGGCAGGGTTTGGCAAGGAGTGTGTCACAGCTGGAATCATCACACAGTGGCAGGGTGCCACCTATGCCCCAGCCTGGCTTGGAAGGTTGAGCCTGTGTCCCCAAACCAGAGTTGTCCCTAAGGATAATACTGACAACCACGTGTACTGTGCCCTACTGTCTCACGGGAGGGGCTGAAATCATGGCACAAATGGCAGAAGGGAGGGCGCTGCTGAGGAAGCATGGCGTCTGAGCTGTTGTAGGGTGGTTAGGAGAGAGAAATATGATGGGATGGGAAGGGCCACTGGGGTAGAGGGGAAAGAAAGAGCAGAGGCCGAGCACCAGGGGAATTGGTAAGAGCTGGCTATGGTATATCGTCTACTGCCCCACCAGGGAGTGGTTCAATCTCTCTGGCCTGAGTTTGGGAAGTGGGAGTAATAATAGCATCCTTCAAAATTGTTAAATACATTTCTTGTTCCATTGTCTGGTGCTGTGTGAGTTCCCGAGGACTATTTGATATTAGCTTGTTATCAGCGATGCCAGGCAGGAGTTGAGCAGCAGACACATATCAAATGTCACTTTTCTATTGTCCCAGTCTTCAAACGGTGTCTCCGTGGCATGGTTTCTTCCCCACTATTGGCACCCCCACCCTTCATTCCCTTGTTCAAGAATTGAGAGAAGGGTCTGGGCATGGTGGTGCTCAGCCATCACCCCAGCACTCAGTAGGCTGAGGCAGGACAGTCAAGAGTTTGAAGCCAGCCTGGATGGCATAGCAGGACCATGCTTTCAAAAAAGGACGAAGAAAATGACAAAAGGCAGTCTATGGGTTGCTGGGGAGGCAGGTGGAAGGTTCAGAATTCTAGAAATGGTAAAGGTGAGGAAACTTCTGACTAAGCCACCCCAGCCACTGCAGCAGCCAGCAAGCCTTAGCCCCCATACCACACCCATGTCCAGGGAGCTGTTGGTGAGGCCTCCTCAGGCCACTCCTTGACTTGGGGACTCCCCCCTGGCCATCACCACCCTCACCTCACACTGCACCTCTTCTATCAGCTCGGTTTATTCTGTGCCCACTGGGGAGAAGATGAGATTGTTAGCTGGCACCCCAAGAACCTGGCCTTTCTCCCTAGAAGGCTGTCTGGTGAATGACAGATCTGTGGCGGATCTGAGTGAATGGCATTTGACTCAGTGGGACCATCATTGTGCTTTTGCAAGGGTCCTGGATGCAGCTCTCACATATGACCCTACTGGACACATTGCAGGACGATCAAGAGTTTGAAGCCCTGCAGTTACCCTGGGCACCTGCTTCGGCCTCGATTAGGCAGAAGGGGAGACCTGCAGATACAGACCGGTCCTGGCTTGGAAGGCCCAGCCCACCACCCCTCTTCCCAACAGGCAGGGAAACACAGTAGGAGCCTTTTTCTCTCTCCCCTCTTCTGTCTTTCCTTTTATTGCCTCCTCCCCCTTCCCTTCTTTACTGTTTAGTATTTATTTAAGACAGGGTCTCATGCAGCCCAGGTGCTCACACTCACTATGTAGTTGAGGATGACGTTGAATTCCTGATCCTCCGGCTCTGCTTCCCAAACACTGGGAGCACCACCATGCTGGGATCAAACTTAGGGCTTTGTGCATGCTGAGCAAGCACAGTCCCAAATGAGCTACACCCTTCAACCTCGTCTCTCTCATTTAAAACAAAAGAATGCATCATCTCTCTTCCCTGGATACCTCTCGACACCTGCTGTTGTAGACACCATGGAAACCCCAGAAGAAAGTAGAGAAAAGGACATAAAAAATATACACACTCAAAGCTAACCCTGTGGGAACTGACATATGTGACTCTCTCCATGGATGGCTTGCATTGGCAGGGAATCAGGCGGCGTGTGGCTGTGCTGAGCTCTAAGAGTGATGTCACCCCAAATGTCTTTTTCCTGTAGGTCCCAAAGCACTGGAGGTCCTGGGACATCTCCCAGGACCCTGCTTCCCCGTCCTCTGCCTCCTGATCTCTGGGGCCCTTGTCTTCCTCCTCACTCATCTCCTCTCACTCTGAAGCTCAGTGTCTTGATTCCTGGGCAGTGATGAGCACGTCGGCAAGGTTGTGCCCTCCTGGACTGGGACAAGCACTGGACTGGACAGTCGAGTGGCCTTGCTAACTGTAAAGTGAGTCCAACTGTTACCTCAGACCTTGGGGCAGAGAGAGAGAGGGTGGCATGGGAAAGAAAATGGAGAAGTGGCCTCACTGTTCTGTGCTCCCCACATGCTTTTCCTCACGTGTTCTGGGCCATAGGAACCTTCTAGAGAATAGAATTTTTTGCTCTAGAAACTGCACAAGAACACAGCAGACCTGTTCCCCCGCTGGATGCCTGGGACAAGGTCCTCAGCCTGTGCCTGTCTGGAACTGATTCTCAGCTGTGTCTGCTGGTGTTGCAGTAGTCAGGGCCCCAGGAACCTCAGAGGCCCCCTTTTCCCTCCCAGCGCTTGTCTTTGGGTCAAGTGGTTAGAAGTCTGTCTTTCTCTCTGTCCCCCCTTTTCCCGCGCTCTGGGCCACCATGCCCCTGATAACACTTGGAAGGCGCTATCGACCCAGGGGTGTCCTCCCACCCAGCCCACTGCAGGCTCCGTGCTGACAGTTGGCAGCCGGCACAAGCTGATAAACTTATCAGGCCAAACCTGAGCATGGCTGGGTCAGAACATGTCCTGCCTCAGATTTCCCTCCAGTTACCTTTCTGCAGTCACAGTTCCCAAGAACCCAGGCCCTGCCTGGCTCCTGGCAGGGCCCAACCCCAGCTAGACCTATGGAAGCCATTGGAGTGGCACCCTTCCAGAACTAACGCTGTGTGTCCTGGGAAGAGTCAAGAGTCCACCGTCCAGCTCTCAGTTCCTAAGTCAGGGCCCTGCTTTACCTTGTAAGTCCCGGCCCAATTGTCAAAGATCCAGGGGCTCCTGTGGACCCAAATTTACCAGGGACAACTAGGCATTGGCCCCAAATGATGGGGGCTAGCATTTGCTATAAGGTTACTCCTGGGGCTGGGGCTGAGGCTGGGGCTGAGGCTGGGGTAAGCTGGCCCACATTGCTAAGGCAAAAAGAAACCTGTCCCCAAGGAGCTGTCTACCCAGCCTGGAGAGGCTGGCAGTTTGGAGGGAAGGGGCGGAAAGGCAAACCTCAAATTAATATAACCTTAAATATAAAGCTCAAGTTATATTTGAGCTGCGGGACTCTTTTTTTAATGCCAATGATAATGTTATCATTCATGCCTGTTGCAGAAAAACAGCATGCTTGGGCACACACACACACACACACACACACACACACACACACACGCATCACACACACAGAAAAAAACAAAAGTACGCACACCCTTTCCCCTCAGCAGGGCCCCTGTGGACACCCCTGCATCCTTCCTCCTTCTACGTGTGCATAGAGTGAACAGAATAGTATCATAAGGCATGTGCTTATTTTTTTATGAGTTTCAAAAAATTCATTTATCTATTTTATGGGTGTGGGTGCTTTGTCTGTCTATGTGTCTGTGCACTACGTGTGTGCCTAGTGCTTTTGGAGGCTCTGGAACTCCAGTTATAGATGGTTGTGAGCCACCATGTAGGCACTGAGAATTATACCTGGCTCTTCTGGAATAGCAAGCAGACAGTGTTCTTAACCATTGAACCATCTTCCCAGTCCTGTATATTGATTTTTTTAAAAAAAAATATGTATATGTGTGTTTTGGTCAGTGTCAGAGAGAGTACATGCAGGTGCCTTGCAGAGGTCAGAGGCATCAGATTCCCTGGAGCTGGAGTGATGGGATTGTGAGCCGCTTAACATGGGAGCTGGCAATCAAACTTAGGCCCACTTCAAAAGCAGTACTTGCTTTGAGCTGCTGGCCAACTTTCCAGCCTGTGTGTACTGATTTTTAAACCACTTTTCACTTGAAATAACTTCCTTTGGGAAGGTGTTAATTCCGCAAGTTTATTTTCTCTTCCATTTCTTGGGCATACACATACCCTAAGTCCAAGGTTCTCTGACAAACAGCAGAAGAATGAGGTCACCCCTCTTTGCCAGCCCCCAGAAACCTGAACTAACAATACCTTATGGACCTTCTTCAAGGCTTGCCTTTGTAAAATATTCAATGGGCCCTGAGTGTCAGCAGAGAATTGGTTTTGGAGTCACCATGGATACTCATCTCATATAAAATGACCCAGTATTTATTTGTGGCTTTATTTTGTTGTTTGTTCTTTTGAGATTAAGATCTTTCATACTGGGGGCTGACTTTGAACCCTCTGTGTAGCTTGTACTTCTGACCCTCTGACCTCTGTCTCCTGAGAGCTGGGATTACAGGTATGTGCTATGGTCTGGTATTTGCAAATAGCCCCCCCACACCTTTACGCATACTCTAGGTTTCTTTTTCCAACTTTCAGACTTTAAGCCATTGCTTCATGACTTTATAACCCCTAACACAGTGCAAGTGCTATGTAAGCAAGTGACTGTTACATTGTATTGTTCAGGAGTAATGAGAAATAACGGGAAAGAGGGATGGGAGAGGCGGCCCAGCAATTAAAAGCACTTGCTGTTCCTGCAGAGGACCCAGGTTCAAGTCCCAGCACCCACATGGTGAGCTCATAACCATCTGTAGTTCCGGTTCCAGGGACTCCAGTGTCCTCTCCGGCATCTGCAGGCACCTGCACACATGTGGTACACATAAAGTCACGCAGGCACATACACGTAAAATAAGAGTAAATAAATCTTTTTTTAAAAAAAGAGTGAGAAAATGCTTGGGTATGGTTAGTTCGGGCTCTTTATCCCCCATAAATTTCCTGTCCTTGGTTGGCAGACTCAGAGGCCGCGAGCATGAGGGCTACCAGACAAACAGCCATGCTGCTCTGGTGTTCTCCTGTGTCCGAGCAGCTGTATAGATGCCCCGTCAGACCAAATCTTACACAGCACACTCACCCTTTTCAGACCGTGTACAGATGTGCCACCAGCCATGTGGCCAACAGGTCCTCATGGGCACTGGGGATGCGCTTTCCTTCTTTACGGACAGGATGTACTCATGCTCTACACCCACTCATATCTTGATTACCTCCCTAGGAGTGGAATAAGGCTCAAGGGGTAATCAGAGTTTGAAAACTTTTTTCTGGGGTCCCTGAACTTGGACATAAATTATGAGAGGGAAAGAAGAGTGTGCTCCCACGGAGGGAGGGCCATGCATGTGATGTAGAAGACCTGCTGTTCTTCTGGAGTGCTCAGGGCCCAGCAGAGCCTGGTTTTCACTTTGTAGGGGACTCACCAGCACCACTCTGGTACATTTTCCCCCCTCCCTCCCTACTCTACCCTCCACAGAGGAGTTAGGGCTGGCAATCCCACCCCCAACCCCCTATATCCACCTACCACAGCCTACAAGTCCTGAGCCCACACTGTACCATGTTCTATATAAATGGGGCTCCCAAAGCTGGGAGGCGGAGCTGTAGGATTTGGCTTGGCAAGCTGGATTCTGACATGGCTGCTAACTGTCTGTGTGGCCTCGAGTGAGAGCCGCCATCTCTGGGTCTGTGGCAAATGGAAGTGACAGGTGATTTTTACAGGGCTGGGCGGCGTCTCTCAGTTCATGCAGTGACACTAGTGGTGGGAGTGTCTAGCCAGATAGGAAGCTAAGAGGCACCGACAGAAGTAGAGAACAAGGGTCTTGCACTTCCCTCAAATTCCAGCAAATGGGCGGTGCCCCACCGCACCCACGGAATCAGCCTCCCTCAGCAGGAGGTGTCGTGATGGACACTGGAGACTCTGTAGCTAGCCATGCTCCCCCAGGACACGTCACAGGCCCGTCTGTCAGGTGCCTCCACGCTTCCTCAGCTCCTGGGCTGCTGCCCATGGGGAACCTGTCCTGCATAGCCCCACTCATCTCTGGGCATGGAGCCATGCCAGCCCAGCCTGGGCCATAAAGTCTTCCCAGTCTGGGCGCTGGTACCTGTGCCCACACCCACCTTGGTCTGTGATATGAAATGGAGGGCCAGCCCACTCACTACTCTCAGGCTGTTGTGGTCCCTTCTCCTCCTGCTATGGAGGCTCTCAATGGAGGAGCAAACTGACTCCCCCACCCTCAACCTCAGCTAATCTGGAGGAAGGTGTTCACCTGCTTCCCTGTCTCTGTTCCCCCGCACCCCCCTCAACACACACACTGCAGAAGTGGCTGAAACCCTGATATTGTCTTGGTTTTGTTTAGCAAACAAGACACATGCAAAGCAGGTCTGTGTGTCTGTGGGGGGGGGGGGGCTGTATGTACACATGCGCAGGAGTGCAAGTAGGCACAGAGTACCCATGGACCCATCCCCTGCCTTCACACTTTATCTCCTAACCTGAGAGGTGCAGGATGCCCTCCCTCCCTCCACCCCACCCTCACCCCACACCAAGTGTGGTTTGGGCCAGTTCCTTGCCTTGTCTGGGCAGGAAGAGCCTCACATTTGTTGCCAGGGGGCCAAACACCCTAAAGAAGTCAGTTTAAGGGGCCAGGCTTGGCCTGGGTTGGGAGTTCAGTCAGCACAGAGCTTGCCTTGCAAGCGCGAGGCCCTGAATGTGATCTGTACTCACAAAAATAGCCAGGTGTGGAGGTGCACACCTGTAATCTCAGTGCTTGGGAGGCAGAGACAGGAGGATTGCCGGCCTGACTTGGGCCCTCCCACCTAGCTCAATCAGTGAGCCCCAGGTCCCTGTGAGAAGGACAACCCTTGTGGTTTGAATGACATGTCTCCCACAGCTTCAGGCATTTGAACACTGGGTCCCCATTTGATGGCACTGTTAGGGAGATTTAGAAGGTGTGGCCTTGTTGAAGGAAGTATGTCACTGAAGGCAGGATCTGAGTTCAAGGATTTCTGCCATTTTGAGTTCATTCTCTCTGCTTCACGCTTGCTGTTCAAGATGTGAAGCCTCTGCTCCCTGTTCCCGCTGCCATCCCTGCTGCTGCTGCTGCTGCTGCTGCTGCTGCTGCTGCTGCTGCTGCCAGGCTTCCCGCTGGGACAGACTCTCATCTCTCTGGAACCATAAAACCCAATAAACCTTTCCTTCCACAAGTAGCTTTGGCCATGCTGTGTAGCCCTGGCTCTCCTGGAACTCGCTATAGACCAGGTTGGCTTCAAACTTACACAGAGTTACATTGTGTTTTGCAGAGGCGCTATTTAAAGACAATGGAATTCTTTGAGAGTTCTTTGCTTTGCTTCGGTTTTTTTTTTTTTTGTTTGTTTTGTTTTGTTTTTAGTGTCAGGAATTGGACCCAAAGCTTCACACATTCCACGCAAGCACCGCACCACCACTATAGCCAAGTCTCTATGGGATTTCTTTTCTGAACACTTTCTCATCTCCAATAGGCTGGGCTCTCTGAGGCCCTGTTGTCTCATCTGTAAAATGGGACAATGTCACATGCCTTGTGGAGCTTGTGTGGAATGGAGAAAATGTATGGAAACTCTTGAGTCTATACCTTCTACCAAGGCCAGAACTGTCTGCAGAGGAACTGTGAGCAGCTCCTGGGCCATGGGCAAGAGACACAAGTAGTTTAGTGTCAGAGGAGAGAGCCGCTGGCTGGGATGACCAAGGGAGGCTCCATGGAGAAGGTGGCATTGGTGTGGCCTTATTGGAGGGGCATGACTTTAAGTGGGAATTCAGAGGGCTTGGTAGTGCTTGCGAGTACTAGGTCCTGGGTACTGTTTTCCATGGGGAATCTCACAGACTTCTGCTAATATCCCCGCCAGGACAGGACTGTTGTAATAACAGTGTAACTCAGTGGAGCTGAGCCCCAGAGAGGTTCATGGCCCCACCTGAAGTCACACAGCTAGTCAGGAAGCAACCCCAGGCTTAACTTAATCACTCCTGCCAAGTTCCTTTTGCCATACTCACAAGGCAACACTACAGAGTGTGGCCGTTCCTTAGGGCTGCTGCAGGAGACTGCCCGCAGTAGCACTAGCCCTGCCCTCCCGGGTGCCTGCTTCTCAGTTGGTCTGTTAGCTCCTTGTCAAGGCCCTGAAGTCCCCAGACAGTCCAGGTACCTAGTAGGCACTTAACAAACAGCCAAATTCATCTTTATTTTTATTTACATCAGTTGAGCAGAACAGGCGTCTGACACACCAATTCCTCATTTCCCAGCTTTGTGGCTCAACTGTGGAGCCTGACTCCCAGATGAATGTGGTGTGGTGGGGAAGCAGGGTGGGGGGGCAGCCAGCACATCTGGCTAAAGCAGAGGGGTGCCAGACCTCCAGCTGGGGCAGGAGGCAACTCTGACTGTGGCAGCCAGAAAGAGAATCCTTAAAAATTCAAAGTCCCCAGGCCCAGAGAAGACGCAGGAGGGTTTCTCTGTGGATCCTGGCTCTTGTCTGGCTTTAGCATCCCAGTTTTGTCCACCAGGGTCTTGTAGCTTTCAATGCTGTGGCAGAGGACAAGACCAGAGGACATCAATGTGATTGCTTCAGTTCAGACAGGCGAGAGCTGACTCCCACACCTTATAACGGTCTGAGAAGGAGCGTGGCTTGCCGGAGGTTGCCTGGCAACCCCGTGAGTCTCAGAAGAAGCAGAGAGTCTCCTGGCCAGCGCTACTTCTGGGAGGACTCGGGAGAAGGGTGAGAATTATGAGGCTGGCCTTGGAATGAGACACACTGGGGCAGGATGGCCGGTAGTCTCACTTGAGGTTGTGTTGGCTCTCACGGTGACGGCGCAGGTCCACCTTGCGCTGGAAGCCCTTGGTGCACAGCTCACAGCTGAAGGGCTTGAAGCCCGTGTGCTTGCGGCTGTGGGTGATGAGGTTAGAGCTCTGGCTGAAGGCCTTCCCGCACACCTGGCACTTGTGGGGCTTCTCACCTGGGGAAGGGGCAAACAGCAGGCTGGGGTCAGGTGGCAGTGCCAGGCAGCCTCCACCCTGCAGACATTCATTAGGTCCCTTTTATGGCCCACCTTAGAGAATGATGGGAAATAGCCAGGTGGTGTGGTGTGCACCTTGATCCTAGCACCTGGGAGGCAGAGCCAGGGGGATCTCTGAGTATGAGGCCAGCCTGGTCTACAGAGCGAGTACCAGGACAGCCAGGGCTATACAGAGGAACCCTGTCTCCATAAACAAAAAGCAAAAGAAAGAAGAAAGGAAGGAAAAAAGGAAGGAAGGGAGGGAGGAAAGGAAGGGAAGTGAAGAGTTGCAACTGATACACCGCTTACCAGGTGTGGTAGTGCACAACTATAACCCGAACACCCTGGATGTAGAGGCAGGGGAATTGTGAGGTTGAGCTTGAAGTCAGCCTCAGCTTTATATTAACTTCAAAGCTAGCCTGGGCACCATAAGAATTTGTCTCAATAAGCAAGCAAGCAAACAAACAAGCAAAAATGCCTCTCTGATGATCAGTATTGCCAACTTGATGGGACTTAGGATCACCCAGGAGACACACTTCTGGGAATGTCTGTGAGGAATTTTCCAGACTGGGTTAACTGAAGGCCCACCCTAAATATGGCTGGCACTGTTCCATGGGCTGGGGTCCTGGACTGACTGCATAAAAGGCAGAAAGCAAGCTGAGCGCCAGCCTTCGCTTCCTCCCTCTCTTTCCTGACTGTGGAGGTCATGTGACCAGCTGCCTCACGCTCCTGCCACCATGCCTTCCTGCCACGACAGACTCCACTCTCAGATCGTGAGACAAAATAACCCTTCTCATACGTTGCTTCCAACCGGCATCCTTGCCATATAATTCACAAAGTAACTGATGCTGTCTCTCTCTGGAATCTAAGCTGGTCCAAGCTGGCACAAACTGAGTTACAGTGAAGAGTGTGACAGAGCGAACAGCTGTGTGCGTGGGTGGATGAATAATCCACAGCTGTCCGCATTCTGCCCGCAGGTCCACGCTGACCTGGCTATCCCTCTAGTGTTTCTTTACATTGAGCGATTGTCCGGCTCTCCAGCCCCTCCTCAAGTGGGTCTCTTGGCAAATGATGGGGTGCCGGGGGGGGGGGGGCGGCAAGGAGACCCTGTGGCCTTTCCCCAGGCTCGGCAGGGGTGCGCTCACCCGTGTGGATGTAGGTGTGTTTCTTCATGTCCGACTTCTGGTGGAAGCGCTTCCCACAGAACTGGCAGGGATAGGGCCGAGTGTCCGAGTGGATGAGCAGGTGGGTAGACAGGGTGGATGAGCGCTTGAAGGCTTTGCCACACATCCGGCACTCGAAGCTACGCTCCTGCCGGAGGAAACGAGGCCCTGGGGGGTCAGGTGCAGGTGGGGCCTCGAGGCCCGGGACAGCCAAGCTGGGCGCAGGACTGGACCCGGCTGGGACGCCCTGAGAAAGAGGACACTCCGTTGGGGTGACCTCAAGGACAGGGGTCTAGAGGAGCAGGAAGAACCCCACCCCTATTCCGGCTTCCTCAGCTTAGACAGAGGCTGGGGCCTGATTGGCTTCCTACGCGATAGTTCCTTGTGCCTTTCACAGTATGCTTTTCAAAATAAGCCTCAAAGTACATCTGTTGGCAACTAGAGAAACAGCTAATCTAAGTTTTCCAGGAATTCACCAGTAACCCAGAATGAGTTCTTCCTGCCTGGGACAGTGACATGCTGAGTCAATTTAGTTAAGAGAGGTTCTCACATAGCCCCGCTTGACCTTGAACTATGTAGGTAATGATGACCTTGGACTTCTGATCCTCCTGCCTCCATCTCCCGAGGGCTGTTATGTGCACAACCATTCCTGGTTCATTTGGTGTTGGGGGTCAAACCCAGGGCCTCATGTATGCTAGGCAAACACTCTGCCAACTGAGCAACCTCCCCAGCCCAGTAGCCATATATATGATTTGGGGTGAGCCATTTAGCGCGGGGTTGATAGATTTCTTCATTTCTGTGCATCGGGGCCATTCTAGCAGTGGCCTGAATGGGCTGTGGGAGGCTAGGAAGTTGCAAACAGGGCCAGCTCCAGTCTGTTGCTGAGGGATTGAAGCTCCTGAGGTCACTTCCCACCTTTCCCATCCACCCAGGTGTAGTAATCCACTTCCATCTGACCTATATGACCTCTCTGGAAATGGGTAGAGGGCTGGATAGGCACCTGTTCCGCTCTGGAAGGAACGGGTCCCAAGAGTGGGTCCCACCGGCAGAGATAAGTGGGGTGAGGTATGCATTTAAACCTAACTCTAACACTCTTAGAATTGAAAATGCCCGCAGGGCCACTCAGAGCATTAGGATGGTTTCCGAGCCTCACAGACATACTCCAGCCCCCACCCCCAAGTCTCCAGAGCTTCTTCCAACCAGATGTGAAGCCAGTTCAGCCAATCAGAGACGGAGACTCAGACCCAGGGAGGTAAGTCCCTCCCCCGCCTCGCCCACCATCTCGTCACCTTCAGTCTTTCCCAGCTGCTCACCTGGGAATGGACATGCGTGTGCTGCTCTAAGCTCACAGCGTGGCCGAAGGTTTTGCCACAGATGTCACAGGCAAAGGGCCGGGTTCCACTGTGAGAGCGGCGGACGTGCACTTCTAGCCCATGAGGGGTGGAGAACACCTGGGATGGAGCAGAGCAGAGCGTCAGGCCCCTAGAAGGAGGCAGGCCTGTGGTCATGCGGGCCACGGGCCCAGCTCCAGAGCAGGGTGGGCAGGGAAGGGAACTGCATTGGCGGTCCTGCTGTTCTTCTGCTGTTTCCCAGGGAGTCCCCTTACCTCTCGGTGGCAGTTTCCTGTCTATGAAATGGAGGCTGTAGGAGGGACCCAGAGGCCCCTCCGTGCCCACATGCCACTCATGCCCATCACTTACCTTGTTGCACTTGACACAGTGGTAAGTGTCCATGCCCGGAGAGTAGCGCAGGCTGAAGTCCAAGGGGGACTCGGTGCTGGGCACAAGGGGGCTGCCGTACAGCCTCACGGAGCGCTCCAGGAAAGCGGACTGCATGGTGGAGGGGGTCTGTTGGTAGCTGTGACTGTAGGAGGAGGCCAGGGTATCCCAAGAGAAGCTGGGCTTGTAGAAAGGGGGTGACTCCGAGACCGGCGACTCCCCATCCTGGGGCTGGGAGGTCACAAGAGGCCCTTCTGTAAAGACACACGCAGGAGATTTATTTTAAGGTTTTACTTTTAACTTTCTATTTATGTAAGTATGTACCTGTGTGTGTGTGTGTGTGTGTGTGTGTGTGTGTGTGTGCCGTGTGTGTGCCATGTGTGTGCAGGTGCCCTCAGAGGCTAGAAGAGGGCACTGGATCCCCTAGCTGGAGCCACAGGCAGCCGCAAGCTGCTTTGTGGTGCTCAGATCCTGGAAGAACAATGAGCATTCCTAACTGCCATGCCATCTCTCTGGCCACCAGGTGATTTATTTTTACTTACTTGTTGGTTGGTTTGTTTGCTTCTAGACAGGGTCTCTCTGTGTAGCCTTGGCTGTCCTAGAACTCTCTATGCAGACCAGACTGGCCTTCAGCTCACAGAGATCGGCCTGCCTCTACCTCCTGAGTCCTGGGATTGAAGGGGTGCGCCACCACCACCTGGTTCAGGCGGTTACTTTTGAAATAAGGTGGCCCATGCTCCATCTGGTGACCTCTTGTTGAGGGTTCCAGTGTGCAGCCCCAATATGTACCATTGCAATAAGTCTTCACTGCAGTCCCAGCCCTCACACCCTGGGGCACCACCTGGCCACCGCCCTATGGACCTGCTTCACACCCACAGCACAGAAGTCCTCATCTTGAGCAAGTGCCTGACCCAAAGTATCCAGCAGAAGTGGAGAGTCTGGGCAGCATCCAGTGACCTCACTGGTCCTTCCCAACTTCATGACCCCAAGAAGTCCTACCGCAGAGGCCAACCACTTTCCTCTCTGGCACTTTCAGGGGACAGTGGGGACCCCAGCTGGGTACCTGGGGCTGAGGCCATCTTGGGCAGGCTCTGGTCCAGCAGTATCTCTCGCTCCTGTTTGACTGTGTTCCAGTCCAGAGTTTGGCTTGGGAGTAGCGTGCCAAGGACAGGGCTGCTACCCAGGATATGCTCTTTCACCACTGAGGGAAACAAGACCCAATAGTCACCACCTACAGTTCTGGAATGCCTGCAGGGAGCAAGAAGCTCTATGTTTCCAGGGAGAGAGAAACCAGGGAGAACCACCTGCTGCTGCTCACACCAGACCCTCTGCCCAGGATGGGTAGAGGTAAGACAGCCTCAGCTGGACTCACATGCCGCTACCTGGCTCCAAGCCCGATGCTCCCAGAACCCCAAATGTTAGAGGAGATGAGTATTTCATTCATTCATTCACTCACTCATTCATTCACTCACTCATTCATTCATTCACTCATTCAATCAGTGACAGCTAGGCCTCTCCTTCTAGCTGCAGAAGAGATGCCACAGCATCATCAGGACAGAGTGCCAAGTGGGCATGGGTGGGGCCTAGCCTGAGCTCAGACTCACCAGGAATTACGGCAGGAGGCCAGACCAGGTCATCGTCCTGGGCACGGGGCTGGTGGTAGGTATGTGCCTTCTTACTCTTCACTAGGAAGGATCGTGGCATTTTACAGTTTGTGTCGCCCCTGCAAGGGAGAACAGGGTGGGAGTGGCTAAGAGTGACGAGCATCATTCCTTTGGATTTTGGAGCCTTCTTCAGAGATCAAAGACCCCCTGCTCCATGCTCTCCAAAAGTTCACATCCACCTGGCACCTGTAAATGCCACATCAAGTTAAGATGTGACTGAAGATAGGCCTTGTATCCAAAATGACCAGTGTCCCAACAAGAAGAGGGAAAGCTGGGTGCAGGGAGAACTGCTTGTATATCAGAAGCAGGAATTAGAGTCAGGCCTCTGTAAGATAAGGGATGCTAAGGACTGCTCCCTGCTACCAAGAGCAGGGAGAGACCCACAAACTGGCTTCCTTGAAACTTACAGAAGGAACCAAACTTACTGATACTTTGACTTTGACCATCTGGCCCCCCAGAACTGTGAATTAGTCACAGGAAAAATATACACATGCTTAGAAACTGGATTCAGCCTGGGTTGTAGTGGGAAAGAGAAGGGAGGATGGAGCTGGGGCTTCTGACGCAGACACACTGGACCCCGGCTCTAGGAAGCTGTACTTGACAGCTGGGGAAGCAGCTCAGTTGGTAGAGTGCGTGCATGAAGCAATGGCTTCAATCCCTACATAAAACCAGGTATGATGGTGCGTGGTTATAAGCCCAGCTTTTGGGAAGTGGAGGCAGGAGCATCAGAAGTTCAAAGTCATCCTTAGCTATATAGTGAGTTCAGGGCCAGCCTGGGTTGTAGGAAGCCCTGTGGAGAATAGACAAATAAGAAGAGCTGTTCTTGAGCCCCAGTTGGACACACGTTGAGAGACCGCACGATCTGAGCTTAGATTTTTGCACTAAAAAGCTCATGGGGAAGCCTGATGCGGTAGTGCATGCTTTAGTCTCAGCACTCAGGAGGCAGAGGCAGTTGGATCTCCCGAGTCCAAAGCCAGCCTGGTCTACAGAGTGAATTCCAGACCAGCCAGGACAACATAGTGAGATCCTGTCTCAAAAACAACAACCCCCATTCCCCACCAAAAGAAGCTCATAGGGAGAGACCTTCAGTTTGCCTGTTTTTCAGTTTGGGGAGACACTTGACTTCTCTGGGCTAACTTCCTTTACTTTAAGGGTGCTATCCAGCCTGGAACACTGCTGACCACCCCAGGCTCTCACTGCCTGCTTTTGGCAGGAGTTGAGGAGGGGGCACTTACAGAGGAACTTGGGGCAACCGAGACAAGGGGAGCCTTGATTATAAGCCTGCATTGCCCGGCAGGCTGGGAGCTGCTGCAGGCTGGGAGCTGCTGACCGGCAGGCTGGGAGCTGCTGCAGCCTGGGAGCTGCTGTGGTCAGCCCTTCAGCCTGTAGTCTGCTCTCCAGAAAGGGAGGGGATCTCTGTGAATCATGGAAGAGGCCTGAGGAGACCCATCCACTACACCTGGAGGTCTGCTGTTTCCTCGTGGATGGAGGTGAATGTCCATCAGTTCCAGTGGTGGGCATCATCACTTAAGTGCCTAGTCAGGTTTAGGGGAGAATTTGAGGACCAAATGAGTCAAAGGACCTGCCTGGGTCAGAAGGTGGAACCATGCTGACCTCTCTAGATGTCTCCTGCTGAGTCCTCTAGGGTAGCATATGATCACCTTCCCACAAATGGCTTGTATCCCTGCCCTAGTCTGTGTGGTGCTCCCATGGCCCCTTCGGAGTCCTCTATCTTCCCTGTACTCCAGACCATTCAGGCCAAAGATCTAAAGCCTGGGAGGAGCCCCATCCCCCACCCAGGACCAGCCGCCCGCTGAAGGCTGCATCTCTGACACACCCCGGCAAAGGCGGGAAAAGGATTTGGCTGCATCTGAACAACAGTGCAGGCTAGGTGATAAGACCTCACCTCAGACCGGGGTGGGAGGCAAGATTAGAAAAGACAGCTTGGAACTTAGCCTTGGGGCAATGGCCCTCAAGTCACTCCTGTCCCAGGGGGTGAACCCAGAGCCCTGCTGGGGAGTATTAGTGGTAGAGCTGTTTGCAGGGTAGCCGAGTCCAGCCCTCTTTGCTGTGTAGTCTATGTTTAGATCAGCTAAGGGGGGGCCTGATTCGATGGTAGACATTGCTGGGAGCCAGAAAGGGCCTTGAGGGTGTAAGGGGCATGGCAGGCACCTAGGCTGAGCCATCACATGGCACCTCCACCCACTGAGGATGGGCTGAAGAGGCCAGGGGGGAGGCTTGGCTCAGCCTAGCAGGTGTACTTTAAGGATGAACCAGAGAGCCAGCACAAGTTCAAGGCCCTCCATTCTCTGAACTCTAAAACGAAGGATGGGGCTTAGATTCCTGAGTCCATTCCACTGAGAGAGTCTCAGTTCTCTAAACAAAGGATTTGGAGGGGCCACTGCTCTTCCTGGCATGTACAGCAGCCACAGCCTTATCTTCCAGGGACAGCCTTCCTCCCCTGCCCCCTTCCCCTCCTGGGCTTCTCCTTTCCTCCCCACTCTGAATCTTCCCAACTCTCCACTTGAGGGACTCGAGACCCTGAGCGGGGGGTGGGGGGGGTGGGCCGGGGGGGGGGGGTGCTGGGTTCCCCTCCATCTTTGTTCTGGGAAGGCCTCGAGAGCCACGATCTATCGAATGGCTGGTCGGTTTTCTTTTACACGCATTCTTTTCTTAGGAAATCAACTAAAACCAAGATGCAGACTGAGGTAGTCAAGACAGGGCAATGGGAAAAATAGTTGATGGTAACCAGGGTCTGCCTTAGGCTGCCTAAGCACCTCCAGTGCGGCCCTGTCCCAGCCACCTCTCACAGAAGAGAAGCCGGGCTTCCAGGCTGCTCCCGGCAGAACAAGGCCTGGCACGATGTGCCCATCCGGCCCCGGGACCGCCATACTCTCTCTCCGTAGGGGGACAGCAGTTACTCAGTGTGGTCTGGGTGCCACAGGTTGTGCCAGGCCTTTCAGGTCAGGTCCTCACTGAGACACAGCGGCTGCGCCAGGGAAGAAGAGAAGCTGTGGTGGTAACTCTGCTCTGTGCATTGTGTCACTGGGGACAGGGAAGTAGGAAGTGTCCTCAGGTTGCGGGTGAGGATCTCAAGGCTTAGCGAGGATGCTGACTCCTCCAAGGCCAGGCCAGATCCAGGCCCAGGGCTCCTGTCCTGTTTGGATTGAACTCCTGGCCCACTGCCCCCCCCTCCACCCCACCCTCATACCATCTGTACTCCTCACAGTAGCCACTGGTATAGACTATAGTACCAAAAGAAAGTGGGAGCTAGAACAAGAAGTCACCTTCCTCTGATCCCCAAAGACTCCACACAGGGTCCTGACCAGCTCTAGGGGAAAGGCAGATAAGAACAGACTTCCTTAAAGGTAGTTTTGCTGGTGGCCCAGAGTTAAAGGTGACTCAAGGTAAACCGACCCAAACCCAGGACGACACAGGACCATGACCTCCAACTTCCATAAG
Organism: Peromyscus maniculatus bairdii; assembly: GCF_049852395.1. Lineage (NCBI taxonomy): Eukaryota > Metazoa > Chordata > Mammalia > Rodentia > Cricetidae > Peromyscus > Peromyscus maniculatus. Next base: position 11,739,154 of record NC_134855.1, on the reverse strand, counting down.
CACTTACTGGGCGCCTTATGCTCACTTGGGAAGCAAGAGGTCCTGGCTTTTTGGTTCCTCCCACTGGATTGTCCTAGCCCTTATCCCTTCCAGGGCACTGGCTCCCCTAACCCGGCAGAAAGACAGCCGGCACTTGGTCAGACCCCGAAGCCTACAGTGGGAGCCAAGTGTACCCAGAGAATTTCCTCTGGGCCCTTGTCAGCTGAGTTTAAAAAAAGAAAGAAAACAGGAACCAATTACCTGTAGTGTAGTTAATTAACAACCACTTGGTTTTGATTCACATGCACCATTCTGAGAAAGAGCTCGGGGCAGAGATTGTGAAAGACACTGGGATTTCTTCATAAAACAGAGGCAGTGATGGTATCTGCCTCCGGAAAGAGGCCCCGGTTAGCACGCTTCATAAACCTTCTATCCCCACAGACTCTATGGCATAGAGGGTCCATCGACCCTGGGTCAGAACCTCAGCCGGGGCTGTCTGGAGGGACACGGAATGGCATCCTGCACTCCCAGGTTCGGAGTACAGTGGACTCATCCGGATTTGATGTTCCTGATGAGCCCACTGTATGACCCCGTGCAGCCGGTGGAGATGAGTCTGATTCTGTGACCGCGTGAGCCGCTAACCTGGGTTTGGTTTTCCTATCTCTCAAAAGAGACGGTTAGGCTAAGAGATTTCTAAACTTCCCTTTACTCTAAAATCCCATGTACAATCTGTTGACCTTCAACTAGGGACTGACCCACCTTGCCTGAGACACTGGTCACTTGGGTTCCCTTTTCAGGAGGGTTGGGCAAGACTGAGTTGATTCTCAGGGTCAGCTACAGGGGACCCTTTGGACTTCCTTATGTATAAGAGCAGAAGGGAAGGAGGGAACACACTACTGCAGAGCCATGTCACAGAGTCATGGGCCAGGAGCCTGGATCACCTTAGGGAGCCTAAAGCCCCGAGTTCAAGTCCCAGCACCACCAAATAGTCAGCAAGTGACTTTCAGGTCTTCACTGAAGCACATGGTTCAGGGACTGTATGTCCACACTGACAACAGCACCATCCTCAAGAGCTGACAGGTACAGGTTCCATTCAGGCAGGATGGATAAGCCAGACCAAAGCACACAGTATGATCCAGTCTACCAACCGAAGGCAAGTCCAGCATGCATGGCATAATAAACCCTGAGAACATGGGAGGTGAGATAAGCCAGCCACCAAGGACAAGTGTTGTATAGTGCTCAGAATAGGCAAATTCACAGAGACTGGAGTGGATTTGAGGTTAGCAGGGGGAAATAGTTATTGGTTAATAGGTGTTGTGTTTCAGTTTCACAAAAGGAAACAGCCCTGGGATGGATGCTGGGGGTGGTTGTACAAGGTGAATCCACTTGATAACTAATGAAAAGTTCATAAGATGAGCTAGACACAGGGACGAGCACTTGCAGTCCTGGATACTTGTAAGGGAGTCAGGAGGATTGTGTGAGCCCAGGAGTTCCGGGCCAGCCTGGGCAAACACGGGAGACACTCTCAAAGAAAAGAAAGCTCGTCAGTGATGTCTTGGTGGGTAAAGCACTTGCCATGGAAGCCTGATGGCCTGTATTCAATCCCCAGAACCTACTCGGTTGAAAGAGAGAATAGATTCCATAAAGTCGTTCCCTGACCTCCACACGTGTGCTGGGGCATGTGTACCCGACATCTCTCTCACATGCAAAACAAACCCTAATAATAATACTTTTTTGTTGTTCTTTTGAGACAAGGTCTCTCTACATGGCTCTAGCTGTTCTGGAACTGTCTTTGTAGACCAGGCTAGCCTTGAACTCAGAGAGATCCACTTGCCTATGCCTCCCATGTGCTAGGATTTAAGGTGTGCGCCACCATGCCTAGTTAATGACAATAATTTTAAGTTAATAAAAGAAGGGAAAGATAAAAGAAAAATGAAGAAAAAGGAGAAAAGAACTGGGGATAGAGTGTGGGGAGGTGGAGGCAGGATCAGAAATTTAGGGTCTTTAACTTCATAGCAGAAAAAGAAAGGACAGGGGAGTGTAGGAGTGTACTTCTGTAATAGACCCTGCATTCCATGCACCATGCACAGGAGCACCACACAAATCAAAAGAAAAAAAAAAGCTCAAACAAAACTGAGCAAGTGAAATGCCGTCTACACGGTCCGCACTAAGAGCAGAACAGCCTCTGGGGCCGAGATTGCCACCAGAAAGGAGTCAAAACAAGCACCTTCACATTTAGAAGCCCTCTGCCGTTTTTGCCAGGGAGCAGGTGTTGTGTCCCAGAGAAGGGAGACCTCGAGCCATCTGGTCCCAGAACCTCTAGTGGGACCATCACCTCCCGCCCCCTTCCCTGAAGTGCCGCGAATGGTGAGCACCATTGGAGTGATTCCATCAGTCAAACCTAAATGATGCAGAACTGCCTGACTCCCCCAAAGAACTTTCTACATGTTGACCCCTAAACTGAAATGCTACACCTCTCCTGATAGAGGATGAGCCAGTCACCACTTTGTAGGGCTTCTTGGAAGAACACAGGTGGACAGGCACAGCTCCAAAAGCACCAGGTGGCTGCCATACCCACAGCCAGAGGTGACTTGAATTTCCCCTAGGGGTCTCATGAAGATGCTGGCTTTCTCAAGACCCAGCCACAGACAAAGAACATCTGTGGGGCATCTCTGCAACGAACCCTATTTGCTAAGAAGCCCAAGAACTCAAACTTGCCTTTTCCTCTAAAAATAAGAAGGAAGAGCTGTGGATACTCAAAGAGAGCCAAGAACCCCTGATAGTGCCTCCCACCTACAATCCTGTTGTTCCCAGAGGCTGGGTAGGCTCATCTTGACACCTTCCTTCAGTAGCTTCCTAAGGAGAGGGTCTCTGACTCCTCAGTGGTTCCAGGAACTTTTGAGAAGGTCATTGGGAGCCTGTGAGAGGGCAGGCTACAAATCCCTCCGAGTTCCTGGTACAGGCAGCTCTACCTGCAGGGAGACACCAACTTGGGCATCTCTGGCTGTGTTGCATACTGCCCACAGCCCTAGAGGAGCTGTGTGTGTGTGTGTGTGTGTGTGTGTGTGTGTGTGTGTGTGTGTGTGTGAGAGAGAGAGAGAGAGAGAGAGAGAGAGAGAGAGAGAGAGAGAGAGAGAGAGAGAGAGAGAGAGAGAGGAGTATCAGGGTGAAGTTTCACAGAATTCCCAGAAGGAAGGCACGATTCCCCCACTAGCATGGGGCATCACAGACCAGCCCGAGCTCCTTCCTCCTTCTCTCCCCTGGTGATGAGCAGTGCATCCAGAAGAGAGATTACCACAGTATTCCTCCTCTAACTGTAAAGGGAAGCAGCCATTCCGCCTAGGGGTCTCAAGATAGGAACTTTTCAGAGGAGCTCAGCCACCACGGGTCTGGCTGGCAGCACTCACCTGCAAGGAGCTGTCCCTGTTCTGACTTCTGCCTGAGGATCCTGAGAGCCCGGAACCTCCACGCAGTTCTAGTGACTGCTCTCAGCTCTGTCAACTTTATGAGTCTCTGCACAAAGACACTTCTCCTTTTCGTCTCTCTCTGTGTGTTTTTTTTTTCCTCTTCTGTTCCCCTCCCTGATTTTCAATCTGATTATTTGTGTCAAAATCTGGCGGCTGCAGCGTCAGCCAATGACTAGGGCGCGCGAGTGCAGCTACATTTGCTTATCAAAACTTCACAGGAGCTCTTAACCCACTGGAAATTTCTCCAGAAACTTTGAGTAGCATTTGAGAGAAAAAGAGTGGCTAACTTATTAAAATTTAAAACGTAAAGCATTTACTTACAGTCCCTGGTCTTGGGGGGTGGTGGGGGCCATCACTTCCTTTAGGTTTTGTTCCTTTCTTTCCCTTTCTTCCTTTGCTCTCTTCCCCTTTTTTCTTTCCACATCCTTCCCCCCTTTCTTTACCCCCTTTCCTTCCTCTCCTCCTTCTCTCTCTCCTTTTCCTCCTTTCTCCCTCCTCCTTGCCTGTCTTAAGTTCAGCATCACACATTTGTGCTGGGACATCAGAGTGGCCCCCTTGCTTCAAAGCCATTGGATGCTGCTGGGCCACTACAGACCACACTTAACCAGCAAGGTCGCTTCTCCCACTGGGCTCATTGGAAAAAACCAAAACAAAACAGAACAAAATAGGACTTTCCCCAGACTTAACCACAGACAGGCAGGGTAGAAGAACAAAAAAAGTATGGCAGTGAGTTTGGGGACCCTGGACCCCGTGCCTGGCCAAATCCAAGTACTGATTGAATATCAAGTACGAAGGCCAGCGTGTGCTGCCATCTGGTGGCAGCCACGGAGACATGGCGGCCAATGGGGGCCTCGGGATCTCCAGGCCAGCCTGGGACCTTTCACCCCATTTGAACATAGCCCTGTTCCCTGCTCCCCACTTTCTCTTTCCTGCTCCGTCTCTGGGCCTCCTCCCTTTTGGGGATGACTGATTTATTCCGGGAGGTTTTGCATACACAGAGAACTCCACAAAACAGCACTGTTAGCTGATTTGCATGCTCTTGCAGCCCGGACTGGAGAGATTACATTTCCCTCATAAAGAAAACAAACGTGGTGACAGGAAGCTCCGATTGAAACTGCAAGTCCAAGGTTCGAAGTGTAGAGAAAAGGGATGTTTCAATCAGGCCTTTCTGCTGGGAGGCCCAGCCACGCAGCCAGAGCCAGAGGCCACCACAGCTCCCCAGGGAAGCACATGACACTAGAGTCACAGGTCCCAGCTGCTGACCACAAACAGGAGACAACCGCATCCAGCCCCCTCGATCTCTCTTCATGAAAAGAGATTTAGGGAAACATCTTGAATATTCTTTAGATGGCACATGTTGCCAGCCAGCAGCCAGTGGAAACTGTGTCACTATGCAGAAAACTCAACAGATCATAATTAGGACATTTTCAAAACCTTCCCTGACATGGACCAGCCCTCTTATTGTCACATACATTTGCACTTGCCTATCCTTCCTGCTGAACCACTCATTCAATTGCTCCTTTATTGACATCTTTAACGGTTTCACACCACTCACACACACACCCTTTCCCCTGATAACCTTACCAAAGCTTTTGCTTTCTGAATGCACAGTTGTTTGGCTGATCTCTAGCCAGTTCTGTGTGTAGCCCAGCCAGTTCTACGGTGGCTCTGAAGCCACACACACACTGTAGGGAAGGGTTTGATGCCACTGAAGGACCCCAGACCCAGGTCTCTTTTAGGCTCCTCTACAACTAAGAACCCTTCCCTGGAAGAGCAGTGGCCAGGCCACCGGCTCCTTGCATACCAGGACCCCCATCCGGCATGACAGGCCACACAGCCCTGAACCACGCCACCCTGGATGGCCTGAGAAGCCAACACCACTTCTCTAAGCTGTGAGTCTTGGAGGCCACGCCTTCCTTTTGTCCCTCAAATGCCTTTAGCATCCCCGTGCTTATTCATTCATTTATTCAGCAGTTACTCCAGAGGTCTCTTTTTGAGTGAGGTACTTCCTCGCTTCCTCCTCCCTTCTCTGTGTCTGGTCAAGGTCTGTTAGTGAGTGCCTCTTGTGTCCTCTCACAGGGCAGGAGGGGTAAAAGTGTCCCGAGGTTGTGGCCATGCAGGGCAGATGGCAGAAGCCTGAAAGGAATGTTTTTGCCCCTCCTAAGTCCCTTTTAAATATTTTGTATTTTTTTTTTTTAATATTTATTTATTTATTATGTATACAATGTTCTGCCTGCATGTATGTCTACAGGCCAGAAGAGGGCACCAGATCTCATTACAGATGGTTTTGAGCCACCATGTGGTTGCTGGGAATTGAACTCAGGACCTCTGGAAGAACAGTCAGTGCTCTTAACCTCTGAGCCATCTCTCCAGCCCAATATTTTGTATTTTTAAACTTACGTATATGAATGTGGCTGTGTTTGAGTATTCACATGTGCATGCAGCATCCAGGGAGGCCAGAAGAGAGGCTCAGATCCCTGAAGCTGGAATTATAGGCAGTTGTGAGCTGCCCAATGTGAGCGCTGGGAACTAAACTCATGTCCTCTGAAAAAGCAACAACACCCCTACCCCTGGACTCTCCAGCCCCTCACGGTCCCATCCATAAGGGCACTGATTCATTGATGAGGAAGGCTGAGGCCTCCTGGCCCAGTCACCTCCTAAAAGATCACATCTCACTGCCATCACAGTAGGTCTCATGTTCCAATATGAATCTTGGAAGCGCATATTCAGACCACAACAAGTCTTACACAGGAGCCACACAAAGTCTTTCCTGGCCCACAAGATGGAGCAGAGCAATCTGAAAAAAAGCACGTCACTCCAAGTGACAAGCTCTGTGATATAAAGATGAGAAGAATACAATGTGAGCATGGAGCTCTGGAACATGGACCCAGATTCTGGGGGTTCACTGAAGGAAGTGACCCCTATTTATTACTTTATTTTATGTGTATGGGTTTTTGTCTCTATGTATGGCTGTGCACTGTGTGCATGCAGTACTGGCAGGGGCCAGGAGAGGGCATCTGATTCCCGGGGACTGGAATTAAAAATGTGACCATCCAAGCGGGGGCTATGAACCAAACCTGGGTCCCCTGGAAGAGCAGCCAGTGCTCTTAACCCCTGAGTCATCTCTCCAGCCCCCATAAGTGGCCTCTAAATGGGTGCTGGGCTGAGAAGAGTGACTGAAAAGAGGAAGAGGCCAGACAAAGAGCTAGAAGCCAGGACCTCAGGGAACTGACCACAAGTTCAAGTGATAGTTTGATAGACGAAGAAATGGGAGCCGGGAGAGGAGAGAGACAGCCCAGCCAAGGAGGGCCTCTCTGGTGTAAAAGCCACCTTTACCTTTACCCTCAGCCCCAGAACGTTTGCTCAGAACTTAGAGTCGGTGTTTCTCACAGTGTCACAACTCCTTCAGATAACAACCTGCTTTCAGGCGCCAATTGCAGAAACTCAACACAAACTATTTTTTTTTCTTTTCAATTTATTTAACATGTGTATGTGTGGTTTGTTTGCAGGTGTGTATGCTCACTCTGTGTGTGCCTGGTACCTGTGGGAATCGGAAGAAAGTATCAAGTCTCTTGAAATTAGAATTATAGGTGGTTTTGAGCTACCACCTAGGTGCTGGGAATTGAACTTGGAGCCTCTGCAAGAGCAACAAGTGTTCTTTTTTTAATGTTTTTTAAAAAAATTTAACATAATTTTTTTTTATTGATTCTTTGGGAATCATGCACCCAAATCCTGCTCATTTCCCAGTCCCTCCATAACCGCCGCGGGCCCCCCCCCCCCATAGTCTCCCTCAAAAGAAAATCAAGAAAACATTAATTAAAAACAAAATAAACAAATAACCCACTTGGCTCCTCCATCTTTCCTAACTCTCCAACACCTCTTCATTCGTCTTAGCGGCCTTGGGACCTGCAATGTGTCACCCAGTAGACCCTTTTGTCCACTCCACTTGACTTGCAAATGTTCATTGTAATGAGTTGCTGGTCTGGTACAAGGCCTTTGGTTTCTGGCACACCAACAGCACTGGACCCTCACCAAAACTCCTCCTGGATAGCCTGCCGTTGCCTGGAGTCATGGAGATTCCACAGCCATGGTTCTGCAGGATCAGTCCCTTCACAAGCTCTGGAGAGTCATGGAAGGGGTGGATTCCGGGGAGGGCCACCTCAGAGCCCTGCGTGTGAATCTGGGTAGTAGCTGATTTGGTCAATCCAGGTGCTGGGATTGCTCTGCCTCAGGAGAGGGGCAGAGCTGGCTCTTCTGCATCCATGCCATCAGGACCAGCTCTCCTATACCTGGCAACAAGTATTCCTAACTGCTGGGCCACATCTCCAGCCCTAATGTTGGGTAATTTGACAATAATGAAACAGCCATTTCACTGCACTGAAAATGTTCCGCTTCAGATGTGGTTGGATGCAGGTGCTGAAGTGATCCTGTCAGGATTCTCATTAGCTTTTGTTGTCTGGAGGGGTTAGTTACTTTCCTCATTGTTGTGGAAAATACTTGACACGGACAACTTAAAGAAGAGCATGGGTTTTTGTTGGTGGTGTTTTGTTTTTGGCTCCTGGTGGGGAAGGAGTGACAGCAGCAGCATGCAGCGGTCTCTCACTGTCACTGTCCCAATCGGGAAGCAGTGCGTGCTTTCCCCCTGGCCTCAGTGGCTTTCTAGAAGCTGGGTACAGCCCCCATGACCCCATTACTCTTGCATTTTGCACATCTGCAAAATTAGCACCGTGTGAATGGCGTCGCCACAGTCTACTGCCAGCTTGGGATACGGTCTGCTCTCCTGCTGCCAAAGCTGCCGTGGCCTCTGTCCGCCTTGTAAGTGAACCTCGGAAAACACTTCCTTGGGCCGCTGGCTTTCCACATAGGATCCTTTTGGTGACAGGCTCAGTGCTCCCCTTTAAAATGAATTTGTATTCTCACAAATTGGAGTTTTTGTTAGGTGGGGTCTTACCTATTGTCCCAGAAAAGAGACAGGGAAGGCTTCTCTTTTTAAAATTATTTTATTTATTATTTTATTTATGGTGGTGGTGGTGGTGGTGGTGGTGGTGGTGGTGGTGGTGGTGATGGTGGTGGTGGTGGTGGTGGTGATGGTGGTGGTGGTCGTGGTGTGTGTGCAGACATACACGTGTGGGGCTGGTGAGATGGCTCAGTGGAGAGAGGTTCTTACCACATGAGCCTAATGACCTGAGTTCAATACCCAGAACCTACATAAAGTTAGAGAGAAGGCTCTCTCTCTCTCTCTCTCTCTCTCTCTCTCTCTCTCTCTCTCTCTCTCTCTCTCTCATTTTATTTATTTACTTATTTGTTTGCTTGTTGACTTTGTGGATATGCACCTGCCATGGCACGTGTGTAGAGGTCAGAGGATGACTAGTGGGAGTCGGTTCTTTCCTGCCACCATGTAGGTCCCGGAAACGGAACTCAAGTTGTCAAGCTTGGTGACAGGCACTTACAGCACTGAGCCAGCTCACTGGATCCACGTCCTCTCTTGAGAGGCACTAATCTTAACAACCGCTTTCCTTGTCTCTGGCTTGCCTGGCATCTTTCTGCTCCTTTCCCCTCCAAACTGCAAGGGCTTTTGTACATTTTTGCTCTTCCACTGTAGTGATCATTGAGAGCAGCAGGCAGCCCTGACGCCACGCCCTGAACACTATGCCACCTTGACATTCTTCTCCACCCAAACAACTTAGTCCACTGGGTTTGAATTCAACCTCAACCAAACTTTCAAGACACAAGCAGAATGCACCCAGGTTCTTTGCCAGAATGTAACATAAACGGCCTCTGGTGCGGCTTCCAGTACAATCATTGTTCACCTCTGAAATCTCATGGGCCAGGCCCACACGCTTTGCATTTCTCTTAGCATGCTGGTCTTCCAAACTCTCACCAGAACGGCCCAGCAAGCTCAGCTCAAGGTGTTCTCAGGTGTCTGTCACTTAAAGCTCCAAATTACTCCATATCCTTCCACAGACCAGTTCAGAAGGCTTAAAAATCACACGATCAGAGAGTCACAGCGATGGCCCTCCTTCTGGTACCAATTATTTTGCTCACAGTTTAAGAAGAGGTGCTACATGGAGAGGTTGGGAGAGGACTCCTGGGTAAATGCTTGCTGTACAAGCCGAGTGCAGACTCCCAGCACCCACGTAAAATGCCAGGCATGGCGGCGTGCACTTGGGATCCCAGTGTTAGACAAGCAGAGGCAGTAAGGTCCCAGGGCATGTTGGCCAGCCAGATTAGCCACGCAGTGGGCTCCAGGTCCAATGAAAGACCCTGTCTCAAACACAGAGAACCACAGAGGAAGACACTCAACATGATCCTCTGGCCTCCACACAAGCACACGCAGAAGAGGAAGAACCCAAGGAAGAACCTGCTGGCCCTTGCCCTCTGTGGGGCTTCTGGAGAGCTGGCTGATCTGGGGCTCTTCTTCTCTATGTATTTTGGTGCCAGGAAAACACCCATTTACATGTGTTGCTTGAAGTTCAAGATTAGCCGGCAGCAGACAGAGCAGAGGAAGACCTAAACTCAGCCACCGAGGAGGCTGTGGCTTCTTCTTATGGTAGGCTTCTTGCCAGGATCTGCAGCCCCCAGGTGCTGGAGCCTCTCTTGCACGCTAAGGGCACTCTAGATCCCAGAGAAGTAATTTACTATGTGGCCACATGGTGGCACTCTCTCCTCCTTTTCATTGAACAAAAATAGTCTCCGTACAAAAATAATGTAGAGGCGCTGTTTGAATCACAAGAATCATATACGATTAGACGGAAATACGGATTTAAAATTCACCTCTTTATTAAAATTTTCAATCTGAATTTCTTTTTAATTTCTGTGTCTTCTCCTTTTCTCTTACCCTGTCTCTACCTGCAGATCTCCTTTTTTTGTCCCTCCCCCCTTCCCTCGCGGCCCCCCCCCCCCCCCCCCCCCCCCCCCCCCGCCACCCTGTAGCTCCTTCTCTCTCCATCTCTTTTACCCATCCCATGTGAGTGTAATGGTTTCAATTCAACCTCATCATTACTGACATTTGCTTAGGTAGCCATGTGACTAGAAGAATCTTCCCAAGGTGGAGAAACAGCTCTTCAAAGTCCTCCCACAATCCCACATGAGACATCATCCTGATAGAGACCTAAGGTGAACCCCTGGTCTACTGGACATGGTGGGCAGGAAGAGCAGCTGAGGCCCAGAGAAAGACCTGCTGGGTTACCTACTGTGAAGGTTAATTCTGTCAACATGACAGAATCCAGAATTAGCTAGGAGACAACCTCTGGACCTATCTGTAAGGGGGTATCTAGCCTGGGTTAACTGAGAGGGGAAGACCCACCCTGAATACAAGGGGTGCCATTCCACAGGCTGGGGTCCTGGACTGAGTACAACTGAGGAAATGAGCCAAGCATCAGTGTCCATCACTCTTCTTCCTGACTACTGATGCAATGTG